>NW_022045726.1:0-362500 GCF_003285905.1 Drosophila hydei | reverse complement strand
GCTTATTCATATTTAAAGAAAGTCAACAATTCGTTTTCATGTTCTCACAAACGCAGCCCAATTACCTTCCCCTCTTTACAAATCAGCGAATCGAATATGCGTTGTGCCTCATCCAGTTAGTAGTATCTATATAGGTACACGTCGGCTATAGTTCTGTCGGAATACCCTGTAAAATGTGGTCAAAGCTGATTGGTAATGGTTTAGTTATGGAAACACACTCCAAGTCTCATGTGAAAATCGTTTCGGGTTGCATCTCTGCGAAACTGTTAGAAACTGTTATACGTAAATGTTAGAATCCCTTTAAATTGAAGTTGCATTCGCCTCATGCTTCACTTTTTGTCTTGAATACGAATTGGTTTGACTCAGTTTACAACTGTTATAAACTGTTATACGCACAAGTTTGGTTCATAATAAATTGGAGCGCCATTCGAATCAAGCCCATTTATTGCAATGTATAGGGCTGGGTTGGCTCGCTCAAAAACTGTTATAAACTGTTATACATAAAGAGTCGAATCACTAGAAATTCAAACTCCGTTAGCCAGAAGACCTTTTATTGTATAAGAACTATGTTGCCTCTCTAAAAAACTGTTATAATCTGTTATACATAAAGATTAGATACTAAATAAATTAAAATTCCATTGGTAGCATTGTCTCAGAATTGGGTGACTCTCTTTGATGCTGTTATAAACTGTTATACAAACTGAAACTCCACTTATCGCAAGCTCCATTTGTTGTCTTGTATAACAGTTTATATACAGACAGTGCTAACTCGACTCCACTCTTGATCCTGCACAAGTATGTATATAAGCTTTGCAACTTCAGATACGCAACTTCAGATACTGCCTGTTATATACACTGAAAAAAATTAACGCAATATAACCAACATTTTTATTTTCAATGAGCTTAGATGGAGCTCCACTTAGCATAGGTTGTGGAATACCTTAGGATAGGATCGTTTCGCTTTCAATGAGTTCATAATCTTTTGTGACTCAGTGTTGTTCGACAGGTGTTTGTTCTGACAAGCAAACTTCTCACTCGACGGCACTTGACTGTGCTGCGACGTTTTGGTTTTTTTGTTTTTTTTTTGGCTAATTAGTTGGGCGTGTTCCGGGCATTAAGTCATTTATGTGGATCCATATGTTGTGTCTGACGTGCTGAGTGTCGCTCAAGTCGTGCAGCTGTGTGGGAAATTGGAAAAACAGTCGAGAAAATGACAGGCTAGCAAATGACTTAAAGTAGATCTCACGCAAATGTGTACTAAATTCATTACTAATATCTGGCAAGATAATCAAGATACTACGAAATCTTAGAGCTTCCATCCATTGCCTTCTATATCTAAGTGTTAAAAGATTTAACTATTATTAACTATTAACTATTATTATTATATTATAAACTCTCAATTCGATTTCTTAAGATTAGCTATGTCTATATATCATAGCTTTGATCATGCTCTTTACTCTACATATTTCGACTTCCAGCTCGTTGTGACAAGATATTCAACATTGGAACTGTGTTAATTGCTGAAAGGTTCAAATTCAAAAGTTTTTGTTCGTTTTATAGAGCTGCACATCAAGTGTTCGCTCTCAAAACTCTTACTACGTTTTCTACACACTTTTGTGCAATTAAAAAGTTTTAAAGTTTCTCACTTTTACAACAAGAAATCAACAAATTTGAGTTGTTGTGGTTCTATTACTGCCAGCTAGCTCAAGTCGCCTTCTGCTTCTCTATAAAACTTTAATTTAAGATTAGTTTTCGAGTAGTTTACAGTTGGGAAATTATTCGGAAATTTTTACAATATGAAGTTCGAATCGAACTATCATATACTAGAAGAACAAATAAATATATAGCCAGCCTTATTCAGTTCACAGGCAATTGCTCTGAGATGACCTAATAAGAGTGATAGGAAAAAAAATTGCAATAGAATAAAAACAATTTGAGATCGAGCATTGTTTTTAACTACATGTTAATGCTATAACTATGCCATTTTATATAATATAACAGATTATTCTAAATGAATGCACTGACTCTGTTCACAGTGCTTGACTCGTAAGACTCGGCAATGCAGCCCCTAGTATGGGGCGGCGAATCGCATTGTGGGTTTGGCTTCTTCCAAAAGACGTTTAGAGTTAAAATGGCACAGCTGCTGAAATATATTAAAAATGATCTGTTAATGCCAGCTTAAGCTGCTGCTGCCTTATAGCTGTAGGAAAGAGCATCACTCTAACTGGGCTGCCCAGTGCAGACTACAGAGCATTAGGCAGTCGGCAGGCTAAAACTCTTGGCCGAAAGCATTTGCAATTAATTTCAGTTTTTTTAATCACTTCACGCCATCAGCTCGTAGCTCCGAAAATTAGAGGAAAATATAATGAATTCCACTTGTTGCCAGTTGGAGTAAGAAAAGTACACGAAATGTGTTTAACAAGCGCCGCTTTTGTGTCTTTTATTGTTCGCAGTTCGCAGACTCAATTTGGTATTTCACATCTATAAATAATGCTTAAAAATAATACAAAAAAAAAATAATAATAAAACTAAACAATATTTTATAGATTATTTAAAAAAAAATATACAATAAATTTGTAAGTTATTTTTTTTAAGTTCTAGCCGCTAGCAGCGCTAGGGCTAGAGCCACGCCCACAGACGCAACAGTCGCTCCGGCGGCCGATCTGTAGCCATAGCTGTTCGGATAGCCAGGCGGCGGGGGCATGGGCTGTCCGCCCACGCCGCCATTGTAGGAGAAGGGTCGTCCATGCTCGTCGGTGCCGCTGACGTAGTAGGCACCATTGCCGCCCGCTCCGCCATAGGGACCGCGCGAGTCGATGCCCGCATAGCCGAAGCTATACTGAGGATCTGCGCCGCCCAGGCTGCCCGGCGCATGCATGCCGTGTGCGCCGCCCGCCTGCGAATTGGACCAGGCACCAGCGCCAGCGGCATTGCCCGCATTCCAGGTGACGCCGCCATTTTGGGCGCTTGCTGCAGCAACACAGAGAGCGGAACACGAACGTTAACACTTTAGCCACTGATAATCCTTTGTCCACTCGTGGAACTGGACTTACCCGACGCGAGGCAGGCGCTCAGCGCGCAGATCCACAGCGCAATACAACTACGACGATCGGTTAAAGACATGTTCAGGCTCCGGCCAACTAACTGCAACTAATTCGCTGGCGGCATCACGTCAACGGTTTTAAACTGGTTCCCAAGCCCGCCCCTCACTCTGCTCGAACTTGTTATTTTGCTTCTCACTTGAACTGCGACTGCAAATAGTGTTGTTGTTCAGCGAGTCATCAGCGTGATCATTGTTGTTGTTGTTGTTGTTGCTGTTGTTGTTACTTTTAATTGTTTGGCTGCTCATTGCTGTGCCCTTACAGCGGGTATAATCGCTTTGTCACGAAGCACATACTGATGAAACGATCAAGATAAAGCGAGGCAAATCGAATCATTGCATATCTTTTATAGATCAGTAAATCGTCAGTTAACTCGGCTCTCATATGATCATTTGATTTCTTCTTCTTTTAAATGATAATGCCTAAAGTGAAAACCAAAGAGAAAGAGAAAGAAAGATGCTCCATCTTTCAGAGTGGGTTAGAAAAGGCCGAGAAGTATTAATAAAGAGGTTAAAGAACAATATAGATAGAGATAGGGATATGGATAGAGAAAGATAGGATAGTATCGAAAGAGATAGAGCGAGTGAGAGAATATGAGAGAGAGATAGGGAAAGAAATATGGAGGAGTGAGGGTGAGACAGCATGCAAGATGGGTAGAGATAGCCTAAAATATATCTATGAAATATACACAGAGAGAGCGAGCGAGAAAGAGAGAGTGAGGCAGTAAGCAAAACACAGACAGGCGAGAGAGCGAGAGAGAGAGAGCGAGGCAGACACACAGAAAGAGGCGCAGCGAAGGGAAGCTACTGACAGACAGCGACAAAGAGTTGGCAAGCTCATATGCTCGTCTTTATGTTGCTGAGCGAGCATAAGAGAAGAAGGTTGAGACAATTGAAAGCATTTCGAAATTTCACAAAATGCTTTTCTAATACGTACTAACACAAGCGCCAAGAGAGCGTCACACGTTCGGCTTAGCCAGAACATTTCTAGTGCATTTCAGCATTCAGTAGAACTTTCATAAATTAGTTTTCTCATTTGCATCGAACGGCAATAGAGCATCAACTATTCGGCTGAGAGAACTCGATGTTCTTACATGATTTTTGTTTATGTTATTTTTGTATTTTTACAATACGAAACACGCAAATTTTTGTGTAGGTCTTTTGTTGTTGTAATCTGTACGAATTTACGTGAGAGACGCGAGTTTTTTCCGGTATAGAACACGTTAATTTGTTGGCTCATTAATGATATGCATGACGAAGCGATGGGACGAGAATACCATATATATACAAAATAAATATATATATATATATGTGTGTGTGTGTATTTGGGTACAGCTGCTACTGTTCTCTCCATATTGAGCAGCCTGGCCAAGCCACTGCGAATGAGCGAATTTCATATGGATGCGATAAATATGGCGGCTATATACGAAGAGGAATGCACGCCCACGCATCCCCCTCCCCCCTCCTGATGCCGATTGTATAATAAACAAATGCAAACAACAATTGCCATGTATTACTTTTACTTTTATATTTGGAACTATTGGACAGCGACTTGTTAACACAATCCGACAGAGAGAGAGAGAGAGAGAGAGAGAGAGAGCGAGGGAGACAATACAAGCGCCTTGTTGTTCGGACGATCGCAGCGACTGTCACAAATATTTGTGACTCTCTGACAACAACTGTTGAATCACGAAAATTTGTTTACTTTCTATGCGACTTGTTGTTGAGCCGACTCCGCATGAACCTAGGCCGAAATAACAACATAAATAGGTCACTCAATATGACAATAAGTACAATTTCGCAGCGTGTTTACAGTTGACGCTGACTTCAACGCCCGAGTTACTCACGTCTCATCTGATGTCTGTTCAGGAAAGATCTTAAAGTTGCTCTTAAGCGATGGAAATATTACTCCATTTATATGTATAAGGAAATGCAAGTCTGCTGCTTGGTTTAAGCTGCCTTTGTCGTTCGCCTTTCTTTGCGATTCTCAATCATTTCTGTAAACTTTGATTGTTAGCGGTTTCTTAGCTATTTTAAACCGTCTTAGTAAAAAACAATTTGGAGTTTATTTAACAAATCTTATTACGCGCCATCTGGCGTAAATACTTGGCCCTTCTTTGCGATTCTCAGCAACTCATATATGTCTCATAAGCTATCATGCCTTACTTCAAAAAGCTAAGTTAACTTTCACAAATTATATTTTTAAGGTTTTAAGTCGAATAGACGCCACCTGGCGTGCAAATATTGCTCATTTTAGATTGCCCTGCTATGCGATTCTCAGCAATTAAAATAAGGCTCATAGACTTTCATGCTTTGGTTGTAGAACTTATTACACTTAAACTTATTATATAACTTACCTATTAACTTAGACTCTTTACTAAATGAACAAGCTATATAACTTATTAGACGCCACCTGGCGGACATATCTTTATCTGTTTACATTGCCCTACTATGCGATTCGCATGAGCTTAACTAAGTCAGACTCAGGCATACAATGAAAATTTCCTAGTTAAAAGGACGCCACCTGGCGTTTGAATGTGAAACTTAGTTGATATGGCAACACTGGCAGCGCTGCCATCTATGTTTTTGCAGCTGCGCAGTAGCGCGACAAGGCAAAAAATCGAATTGCAATCAGAAAGCGAATATGGCAATATTTCGTTGGGTTCAGGTCAACTCTCCCGACGGGGACTCGGCAAGGGTAAGTCAGCTATGCTTGTTGGGTTTTGACTACACTTCTGTGTGTATGTGTGTGTGTGTGTGTGTGTTTGCTTTTGTTTGTTACGTTTTTACTGCGCGTTTTTCCAGTGATAGCTTTTCACAGCGTCGACTCGCTTGTGTGTGTGTGTGTGTGCTGGTGGGTTTTCGCTTTTCGGCTTGATAGTGACATTGCTCGGCTCGACCCGCTGCCAAGTTAGCTTTTGGAGGCTACAATCGCAGTGGCTCCGGTGGTGGAATTTCAGTTGCAGCCCAAGCGCCAGCAGCGCCAGCCAAAACAATAAGCATTTTTTTTAAGTATTTCGGCTGCCAGGTGGAAAATTATAAACAAATGTGACTTAAGTAAAAGAGAAAGAGAAGCTAACATCGAGTGAAAGTAAAGCAGAAGAAAAACCTTAAAAAAACAAACAAAAACCAAAAAAAAAAAGACAAATTGAAAAATGTATCAATGAAGGCACAGTTTTAACTTAGCTTTATGTAGTTATACTAAAAAAACAATTACAGCAAAGCAACAATATCAACAACAACGACAGCAACAACAAAAAGGCGAGCAACAGCAACAGTGAAAGAAAAAATTCATTGCATCTATTCAGGCGCATAAGGAAAATGAGCGCAAAGGTAGGCCAAGAGCGCGCGCTGCTCTCCACACTCTGTGTGTGTGTGTGTGTGTGTGTGTGTGTGTATCTCTGTGTGTGTTGCTATGTTTATTGCAATACCAACGCTGCTGTTGGCTGGCCAAATGACTTGCCTTCATAATTCTCTAAATGAGTTTATGACAAATGAAAAATTTTTAATTGACTTGGACAATTGAATTAGCATACAATTTGCCACGCCCCCTCTCGCCCGCAACGCCCCGCTGTGCGGGCTAGAGCAAACATGTGGTATACATAAATTGCAAGGCCTGCACTGGGATTTGAGCCTGTCGAAAAGGCGACCCAAGACATATGTCTAACATATGTCAGGCGAGTCATGGAGAGTGGGCAAGACAAAGAGAGAGGGAGAAAGAGAGAGAGAGAGTCCTGCTCTTAGGATTAAATTTGATATCCAGCAAAGCTCAAGTTGCTGGAAATGCAATTTGGCGCATGAACAGCTGCTGCTGTGGTGGGAATAGCATTTAAAATCTTATTCGAGCACTTGAACACATGAAGCCCCATCGAATGCCGAATGCGGCCTCAACTAAACGAAGCAGCTTCAAAATATGTATAAATATATATAAATATAAATAAATATATATATATATATATATATATATACATGAGTCCATGTCCATGTTCAGTCAACAAATATTTTGCGCAGTTCAGCAAATCCCAATCATTAATCTATTTCAATACTCTCCCTCTTCCGCTGCCTCTCTCGCTCTCTCTCTGCATGTGGCCCAAGAGCTAGCTGTAGGACATTAATGTATATAAATTATATATATCGTGTATATACATACTGTGCATATATCAATTGGCTTTGCTTCTTTGTACATATTCTGCGCAATATTTATAAGCTTTGCAGCCACTTTTCCGCATAAACATTTCAATTTGATTTCATTTTGATTTCAATCTGAAAATAGATTTTTTTTTGCAATTTTTAAAATTGTTTTCAAATAATTTTTGCAAATTTTCAGCAACAATTTATTGATTGATTGATCAGTTTCGACTTATTAGAATTGTTGACTTTTGAGTTATTCTGAGTCATGTTAAATGGTTTTGTTGTTAAGTCAATCAAGGTGATTGATTGAATTAGATTAATTAAACTTAGAGCTTAGGAGTTGAAACAGCGCCTGAAAATACATACATTTAACTACTTTAGTTGTTTTAATGTGTGTTCAACAACTGAAAAGGGTATATTAGTTGTGTTGCTGTTCTGTGCGAGACTTGAAATTCGCTATATCTTATGTTATATATCTTATAGATGTACTCTTAGGGCACACAGCTTTGGCTCAAGTCTCGCCAAGCTTGCCAGCTGACTAACTCTTAGCCCGCTTCATAGACGGCTCTAAAACGCTTGCCCAAGCTCTGCTTGTTGTCTTTATTAGGCAGTCGGTTATGCACGACGACAATACTCTTGGCGAGTAATCTTACTGCTAATCATCTCGATTTTAAACAGTTAAACAGCTGCTTCCGCTGCAGCGCATGCAAATATGTCGCAGAATAATATTAATAATAATAATAAAAATAAAATTAATAAATTTGTGTTTATCACTGAAGACTGTCAGCGCTTTTTGTGGCAACTATAACTTAAATTATTCACTTCCGTTGCAAGACTTTCATTCGTCGGAGTCTGAGTGTCATTGAGCCGCATTGAAATTGCAAATTTGAAATTCCAAATTTCTTGCCTGCCAAATGCGATTTAATTTCTGTTTACATTCGACATTTCGCTCTGTTTGCCGAGCAGCGTCAAGCTTTGGGCAAACAGCGCTGCCAAGGGCCCAGCCTGTGCACGTTCGACATATGTAAGCCAGAACCTCTCCTCGCCTCCTGCCCACTGCCCTCTGCCCTCTGCCGTCTGCCCCCGCAGAGCAAAACGAAACGCGCAAAAAGGAAAACTGCGCAACAGTTTTCATTTGGCTGATGGCGTCGCCGATAAATGGCATATTGTAAGTGAATACCAAATCAATACAGTGGAGACTGCCTAAGTGAAATGCTAAATTGCTACTGTGATAAAGTGCTCTTCCACGAAAATCTCATTAGCTGATTTTAATTTGCTTTTTTTTTTATTTTTTATGTCCAAATTGATTTAAGAACTTTAAGCTGCCTTCTGCTGTAGAATTACTTCTATTACTTTAGATATTGTAAACTCTATTTGATATCAATTTTTATCTGATAAATTCTGATGAATTCTTGCTATAAGATCTTAGCAGATATAGATTATGCTTGATTTATATTTGAAAATTTAAGCATTTCTGTTCCAAATACAGTTTTATTTTTTATTCCCTATTTAAGTCCGATTTTAAATTTACATTGCATAAAATATGCTCTGAGCACTAGCTAAGCGAGTACTTAAAATATTATAAATAATTCATGACAAAATAATGTTAAGGTTTGTTTTTTTTAGAGACTCACAACTTTGCCTTGACAACATTATTTTATTTGATAATTTATGTAATTGATAATTGTTTTTAATGAGCTTGGCTTGACATTTAGTTAAAAAGTTAATTTTTGCTTGAATGGATATGCATCTAAGCAGAATTGCCGCAGTTGCAGTTGTATTATAGCATCTACAGAAAATAAAGTTCTGGGTGGAGATTATAAAAAACTAGCCATGATAGCTATATAGCCAAAATCATTTTTTAACATAAATGTCATATAGTTTTCTATTGATTAAAATCTGTTTCATTGATATTAAATTATTTACTTATTTTATAGTGATTTGAGGCTATGTAACCTTAAAAAATAAGCGCAATTTATTCGTCTTTAGTTCAGTCTTGTGTGCCTGTTCTATGTTCATGTCACGTGAGTGTTTACTGTAGCTTTGCTGTCCTGTTCTTTGTGTGTTTGTCTGATGATATGATTAATCTATGTAATTATTGGACATAAATCCATATACTTTCCATACAAACATTGTCGTTGCTGATACAAGCAGAAATATAAATATATAAAAATATTCATATATATATTTATATAATATATTTATATATATATTTGTATACATATATATATATCTATATATGCTTGTGTGTGTATACTCATGAGTGTTGACTCGAATCGTGTAAATATTAGAAGAGTGAGCGGATATTTGCGATGTCGGCAAGTGACGCATGGCTGGCATAGATGAGAGATAAACGTTTTAATTTGCCAATGGGCAATAACAATTATTGTTTGGCGTTCGATCGATTGGCGAAAATTCCTTTGAGTTAACAAAGTAAACGCTGATGACGAGCAGCGAGGGTAAGTCGCTCACACACACACACAGAGATATGAATTTGGTTACAAGAATTGAGTCAATTAATTTGTTTATAGTGCAAAATCATTTGTTGTGCTCCCAGATATCTTTCGTCTATATAGCAGCGGGGCATTAGGCATCATCGACAATGCCATCGGCAGCGGCAGCGGCAGCGACATCGGCATCCACATCGGCTTCGTTCAGTCTATATTCAACGGTCATGGGATGAACATCGGATATCGTGCATACGCGTTATCTCTGGCGCCCAACACTTTTAAGCATATTTCTCACACGCATTCTCTCTCTTTCTCTCTCTGTCTCTCGCACTCGCTCGCTCGTTCTGTCTTTCTGCTTCTTTCTCTCTCAGTCAGCCCAAGTTCTAGGCGCGCGCCCTGCAAATAAACAACAACAACAACAACAACAACAACAGCAGCGACACTGAAAGAAATAAGCGCAATAAAAACAAAACGACAAAAATAAACAAAACATTAAGAACACGAGTTGAGATAACTTAAATATTGTATTGAATTCATTTGCCTTGCCAAATTTGTTGTTGCCGTTGCCGTTGCCGTTGCCGTTGCCGTTGCCGTTGCCTAATTGCCCAAATATGTGGCTCACCGATTGCGGCACGGTAGGTCTGAGTTGTGGTGTCCATGGCCAGCTCTAAGTGTGTGTGTGTGTGTGTGTGAGTGTGACTGTGCGTGTGTTAATTATTTGGCTTATCGCTGCACTGAGGACAATTCCAATTCACTTTTTTATGGACATTTGTAGCAATAAAATCGTAAGCAATATTAAGATATAAATAAATAAATAGAGAAATCTTTTTTGCGCATCATAACACTCATTTATCTATAACATTTATTGTATACACAGATTTTATTATATATACATAATATCTGAAAAGCTGTATCTAAGTTTCTGGCATATCTCTGTGTCTCCACGCATAGTAACCAAGCGCAGCCAACTTAACAAGCTAAAATACAGCGAAGGCATGTTAAGTTGGCTGCGCTTAAGTATTTTTCAAATTAAAAGCATTTCAAATTCCCAACTAAATTTTACAATTTTTAATCATTTCATATGGTATAATATATATGATGATATATAATATTTAATTCTTATATTTAATATACAATATTTTAAAGCCGCAAATCGACCAAGCTTTCAATATATGTATGTGCAAATTGTAATCGAAGGGCAATAATATAATTTTAATAATTGCACTCATTAAACATTTACAATTAAGATTGCGCTAGGCGGCAGTGCATGACTCGTAGATACCCCGAGCAATGTGTCTAGCACGAATTCTTTTACGATTGGGAAAGCCAGCTGAAGGAGACTTTCTGTAGCCATACCTGCGAGGAATCTAGTATATAATATATATAAACAAGGGTTATAATAATTTAAACTAAATACTATATTTGGTAAATGAAGCTAAATAGAGATTTGAATTGATTTCAAGGCAATCAGAAGAGTCTTAGTAAAGTCTTACCAACTGCATAGGTCTTACAGAGTTCCAGCTAGATAAGGTTAAATTGAGTCCGGTTTTGTGGCGCAAAACTAATATACCCTGTTCACAGTTTACAAATTTGTGCAGGGTATGCAAATGAAGTTTCAGGCGATAATTGCAACATTGCTTGAGCTAATATTAGCGGAATGAATACATGTGAGTGGACGATGCACTTAAGTCCTTATATATATATATAGTGAACAGTTAACCGCAGTTGACGTCAGCTGCTGCAAGATTATACTGGCTGCAATATGTAATACTTACATTCAAGGATTGCAAAAGGGCAACTCAAAAGAATATTTAATTTGCATAGATGTAGATATGATTATCTAGCTGATGTCAGCACTTTCTTTTGACATGCAAACTACCTGAAGGCGCATAACAAAGGGCCAACACGATGCCTAAGGCACCAGATCGACATAGATGTAACAGCAGAGCAGTCGAGCTCTTGACACGGCAGACCCATTCTTATATACATACATATAGAGGTGGCAGCTGGCAGAGCAAAAAGCGAAAACTGAGAAGTGAGAAGTGAGAAGTGATATACATAAGAACAGAATTTGCGCGGGCGCCAGTTTGTAGATAAGTTGAAAGTATTTCAACCCATTATCTGATCTACTATAAACAAACAAACACTCGAGCACAGCGCTGGCCATTTGGCTAGCTACACTTCTCGCAGCTAATCAGATCTAAGTACATTTACTCAAAAGCCAATTAAAATCTGTAAATATTTGTATCTTCTGATGCCCGTTCGCTAGCTCAAAAGAGTTCATTGCTTTTTTGACGCTAGACACTCGGAGCTAATGTAGATATAGACATATGTATGTGTATCTTTGATAGTCACATAAATCATAAATCATGAATGTGTCATCCAAGTCTTCTTGAGGCGCTTGCCAAATACCTCGAAGTTGCAAAGTGATTTGCAATTGATCTGCTCTACAGATAAACCTTAAATTGACTTAAGTCTTACAGCTAGAAAGCTGCAAAGCTGCGCCACACATAGACCCAGATATTATGTTATAGACTAGCCTAACAGATGGAACACTGCTCGCCTGTTCTATAGATAGACCCCTATATGATGTCAGTTAAGTCAACAGCTGCTGAGTTTCTCTACAGATACGATAGAGTCTGATCGTGGCAAGTCGGAAAACCCTTTTACTGATCGAAAGAGCTGCTTCACAGCTGTACCTAGATATTATGTTATAGATCAGTCTCTCAGTTCAGAGCACAGCTGAGCTGCCTGTTCGTACCTTTAACTTACATAAGCCAGATCAGTTTCAGGCACTCAAAGTTAAGCTGCCCAATTGCCTGATGTCCAACTGAATCGGTTATGAAATAAACTCACTAGCCGAGCTCAAGTTACTCCCATTTGATACTCCCACGGTAAAGTAGATTAATAGAATATATTTGCTTACAAGTTGTCCAATTGAAGGTATATTATATGTGAGTGATGTGCATGCTTTGTAGTGGGTGAGTGAGAATGAACGCGAACTGATGCTGTGGCTGGGGCAATCTCGGCTTGGCTTGCAATTTACATGTGGATAATAATGGACTTCAATAGGTTCGCAGCCGACTGTAGCCAGATGGTAATCCGGTTCAGTGCGCGCGTGCACCAAAACATTGTGGGCTATATAGCTAATCGAGCGGCATTGTGTTGTTAATGTTATGATCTGCTCTGCTCTGTTATGCATCTTACAGATGACACGCTACAAACAGACCGAATTTACGGAAGATGATTCAAGTTCAATTGGCGGCATACAGCTTAACGAGGCGACCGGCCATACCGGCATGCAGATACGCTATCATACGGCGCGGGTGAGTACACACACACACACACCCATATACACCCACACACACAGCCATTCCATAATTTATCCACACAACGTCTCCCCCACTTCCTCCAGCTGCCCCCCTCTCTCTCTCTCCTTGTATCTCTTTCGCTGGCAATGACCCAAAAGCAGCGTCCGAGATTTGATTAGCTCGAAGGTTACGACTGCTCGCATCGCACATGAGACACTCGCAAATTTGAATGCTGCAGTCTAGAGTGGCTCTTCAAAGCTTTTACAGTTGTAAAATCACCAGCTGCTTCTCAAGCAAACGACATTAGATTGAAGTCTGAAGCTTGGCTAATCGAGCTGCAGCCGATTGGCAATCAATTCGAATGGCCGTAAGAGTATAGATAGATGCCTGAAGCTTGTCTCTCTATGGTATACAGAAGTTGCTCTCACATCTAATCGGAACCCAAGCCCCTTAACAAAATGATTTCTATGAAAACAGCTTAATTTTCCTGCATTTTCCTTCACGTTAGGCTACCTGGAACTGGCGCTCGAGAAACAAAACTGAAAAATGGCTGCTGATTACAACGTTCGTCATGGCTGTTGTCATCCTAACGCTGCTCACCATGATTCTGTCGAATAGCTCCGATAATACCAACCACGTGGTGCACGTTCAACCGCACAAGAAGGGTAAGTCGGCATGTATATATATATATATAGTGTATGTATGCATGTATTTATATATACTTCAGATTGCTTAATGGCCGACGAGTTGCCCTGCCTGAACGAGCACTGCATCTTTGCATCGAGCGAGATTTTGAAGTCCATAGATGCCAGCATCGATCCCTGCGATGACTTCTATGGCTATGCTTGGTGAGATTGGCAGCCTTCAGATTGAGATTGAGTTCGTACTGCTACTCCTACTCTTTCAGCAATCAATGGATCAAGAACAATCCCATACCGGAGGGCAAGTCCACTTGGGGCACATTCGGTAAGCTGGAGCAGATGAATCAGCTGATCATACGCAACGTTCTGGAGAAGCCAGCGAAAACGTTCAAGTCGGAGGCCGAGCGCAAGGCCAAGGTCTACTATGAATCGTGTCTGGATGTGGACGAGCACATGGAGAAGCTGGGCGCCAAGCCAATGATTGACTTGCTCAAGCAAATCGGTGGCTGGAACGTAACGGACACCGGCTTCAATGTGACCACCTGGAAGCTGGGCAACACCCTCAAAATACTGCACAACAAGTAGGCCCACCTGTACCTGGCGATAAACCTGAATTACCCCAACTCGATCTTCTTTCAGATACAATTTCAATTGCTTGTTTGGCTGGGCGATTGGCGAGGATGACAAGAACTCGACACGCCATGTCATACAGATTGATCAGGGCGGCCTGACGCTGCCCACCGCCGACTACTACAACAACAAGACGGACATACACCGCAAGGTGCTCAGCGAGTACATCGAGTACATGACCAAGGTCTGCGTGCTGCTTGGCGCCAACGAGACCATGGCACGCATCCAAATGGAGGCGGTCATCAACTTTGAGAAGAAGCTGGCCAACATTACCATACCTATGGAGGATCGACGCAACGAGGAGGCCATGTACCATCCCATGAAGCTCAAGGAGCTGATTGAGCTGGCACCGTTCCTCAACTGGACCGACCACTTCGACAATGCCATGCAAATGGTGAACAGGCGCGTCACAGACGACGAAGTGGTCGTCGTCTATGCGCCCGACTTCCTCAAGAATCTCTCCAACATCATCATGAACATGCAGCAAACGGACTCTGGCAAAATGTAAATATATGTATTTGCTTACCTTTAGCTGTAGGCGGAGCTAGGAATGGGCATACTTTGGAGGGCAGCAGAGACATAAACAAAGTCCCGTTATAGGCTTAGTGAATGCGCTTAGTATGTTAGAAGAGCTGCTTATGTAAGTAGTTCAGTGAGTAGAAGTTGAGCTTGTTCGTGCATTACAGGAAATTCGAGAATAGTTTCAGTACAGTTAAGCCTTGGGAGAACTTGTCGAGCTGACCTCGTCTATGCCTGTTTGCCTTGTAAGCGCTTTGGTTTATTAATCTCAAAGATAAGAAGGCTTAGAGCTTGCTAAGTCAAGCCCATTGCCTTTGATCTGCATCTGCCTAAGGCTAGCTAGACAAGCCTGAGGCTCATCTACTGAGCACTGTTGTATAAAGGATAAAGAATAACTTGCATAGAAGAAGAAAATGAAATATACAAAAGATATTAGTAGAAGCTTGAATTGCTGTAGCAGCCAAGCTGTAGCTAAGCAACTGCAGCTAACTTTTACACAGCCAGAGCATGTGAGCTTACGCCTGTTGTTGGTGCTTTCAGAACGCTGAACAACTATCTGACTTGGCAGGCTGTGCGCACGCTGACCAGCTGCTTGTCGAAACCCTTCCGGGATGCGTACAAGGGCGTGCGCAAGGCGCTGATGGGCTCCGATGGCGGCGAGGAGGTGTGGCGCTACTGCGTCTCCGATACGAACAATGTGATTGGCTTTGCAGTGGGCGCCATATTCGTGCGTCAGGCATTCCACGGCGTTTCCAAGCCAGCGGCGGAGCGAATGATTGCCGAGATACGCGAGGCCTTTAAAATGAACTTACAGAATCTCAGCTGGGTGGACAAGCAGACGCGTGAGCGCGCCATTGAGAAGGCCAACGAGATCTCGGACATGATCGGCTTTCCCGACTACATACTCAACGCCGAGGAGCTGGACAAGAAGTACGACGAGCTGAATATCACGGCGAATGCCTACTTCGAGAACAACATCCAGGTGGCCATCTACAATCTGAAGAGCAATCTGAAGCGTTTGGATCAGCCGGTGAACAAGACCAACTGGGGCATGACGCCGCAAACGGTGAATGCCTACTATACGCCCACCAAAAATCAAATAGTCTTTCCCGCCGGCATCCTGCAGACGCCCTTCTTCGACACCAACAATCCCAAGAGCCTGAATTTCGGCGCCATGGGCGTGGTCATGGGCCACGAGCTGACCCACGCCTTCGATGATCAGGGGCGAGAGTACGATAAGTTTGGCAACATCAACCGCTGGTGGGATGCCAAGAGCATCGAGCGCTTCAACGAGAAGGCCGAGTGCATTGCCAACCAGTACAGTGGCTACAAGCTCAACGGACGCAATCTGAACGGCAAACAGACGCTGGGTGAGTGTTGAGCTCGAAGGCTCCAGCTCGATATATAACCAAAAGGGTCTTCAACTCTATAGGCGAGAATATAGCGGACAATGGTGGCCTGAAGGCGGCCTATCATGCCTACATGAGGACCAAGCTCGACAAGAAGGCGGATATCCTGAAGCTGCCCGGCTTGAACTTGACGCATCCTCAGCTCTTCTTTGTCTCCTTTGCACAGGTGAGTGCTGCTCGGCATTTGGCAGATATTGGATACAATTGTGTTTTACTTCAAGGTCTGGTGTTCGAGCACCACAGATGAAACCAACTTGCTGCAAATGGAGAAGGATCCGCATTCGCCCTCACAGTTCCGGGTGATTGGAACGCTGTCCAACATGAAGGAGTTCGCTGATGTTTTCAAGTGCAAGCCCGACACGCGCATGAATCCGACCAATAAATGTGAAGTCTGGTAAAGCTATCAGCTCTAAACTCAGATCTCACAGTCTGCTTTTAAACTATAACCAAGACGAGGTAGTTTAAATATTAAATATTTTATCGAACCGCCGCTCAAACAACAACAACAACAACAACTATAACTTGTCTATGTAGCTTACGTCGTTTCGAATGTGTGCTAAATGTTTTTGTTGCCAATTCATGGGCTTGCATGCTGATAAGAGAGATAATGGACTATCATAAAGTCGTGGGCGTGCCATTGCCAATATGTGTTGAGCCTTTTTGGTCTGATAGTTCGATAACTTTTTGCAAGTCCATTTAGAATACCTGCGGCTAGCCGTGGCGCGTTTTGATTTATATTATTTAGTACTAAAGAAAACATAGAAAACGTCAGTCATTGTGCCTAAGGAAACGTGAAAGATATTCTGACGATAAGCCTATTGCATACTTTTGGTAACGGGCCGAGCCCGCTCCACAGCCGAGACTTAAACGATAGCGAAATGAACAAGAGAAACTTTCCAATTGCGCAGCACGAACAATATCTCTATATAGTGAAAGAACTTTGTCTTTGTCTTAAGTTACCTATAAATATAATATAAATAATATATAAATATATATATATATATATATACATATATATATATATA
Organism: Drosophila hydei; assembly: GCF_003285905.1. Classification (NCBI taxonomy): domain Eukaryota; kingdom Metazoa; phylum Arthropoda; class Insecta; order Diptera; family Drosophilidae; genus Drosophila; species Drosophila hydei. The sequence continues at coordinate 345,284 of NW_022045726.1, read as the reverse complement.
TATATATATATAAATGTATGTATGTAGTAGATATAAACAATTTGTAAACGGGATTACCCTCTCGACGGCGGCAAGCATATAGTGAACGATAGTTGCGAGCGATCGATAACCCAAAACACAAAAGAACAAAATATCTAAAAATTTATATATAATCTATATTATATATATATATATATATATATATATATATATATGTATATATATATATATATATATATATATATATATATATATATATATAGATGATTATCAGAGCACAAATATGTGTGAACCAAAGTTTTTCCATAAACTAAGCTTTCTATGCAAGTGACTGTGTGAGTGAGTGAGTGTGTGAGTGTGTGAGTGTGAGTGCAAGCGAGAGAAAGAGAGCGCACATATTTTGTGCAGTTATTTCTGCCTTTTCGTTGCCAAACTCTAAAGTGCGAACCATATACCAAATGAGAAAAACAAATACACTTTTGTATTTTGTGTATAAATATACTAAATATACCAAATATACTAAATATACCAAATATACTAAATATACATATAACTAAATGTAGATTGAAATTAGTTTCATAATTATACCAAATACATAAACAATTTTTTTTGGTGGCTAGAAAAAGTTTTAAATATATAAGAAGAAAAAAGATATATATTAAAAATATATATATGTGTATGGTATATGCTACATTTGTATTCTGTTTTGTTAAATTCTGCTTATCTTTTTGTATTTTATTTTTTTCTGTTATTTTTGAATATCGTATATCAAATGTGACCATAGAACAACTCCAATCAAATGCAGCTGCATTTTAGCATAGTTCGATATAGAAATAAACATGAGAATCACAGAGAAGGCATTTGGCACATATCAAACTTCAATTGAGTACGTACAAGAATGATATGTGTGCTTAGTATTACATGCATGACATAATAATATCGTGCATATATATATATATACGTATATATATATGTATTGCAAAATGAGAACACCAAATGTATGGAATTTATTTAAAACTACTTCAACTAGTCAGATATTCAAAGTTGTAAAATAACTCTACATATATACATCCGATGGCGTTTTTTCAGATCCATCAAGTCTATATAGATATATGTAAACTGTACCAAATCACATATTTCCTAGCTGTAATACACAATACAAATAACTATGATATCAATATAAATACATATATATACATCAATATAGTATATATATTAGATGTTTGCCGAGATCTGTCTTAAAAACAATTCAACAATCAATCGATAAAAGGATACAAGACGAAACTATCTATGTGAACTGCACAAATATTCACAAATATTTAGGTAACGATACTTTGAACTTTTTCTCTTAATTTTTTTTTTTTTTTTTTTTTTTTGATATAACTAATATATTTCTATACAAATATATATATATCTATATATATTATCAAAAATTTAAAACGAATGCATTTAATATTCATTTAAAGCTCCTTTCCGTTTCCTTTGTTGAGAGTCCAAAATTCGATAGTTTATAAATGATGTAAAACAAACTAAAAATGAAGGATCGTAATGACGACATCATTATTATATATATATTATATATATTTACATACCCACATGCTTGGACGCGTGTGTCGAGATGCAAACAAATTATTTTTATTGTCAATAAAAAATGCATAAATAAATTAAATAGCATAAATAATAATGTAAACATATGAAAGCGAAATAAATTCAATAATTGAGTGTAAAACCGACTTCTATTACTTACCTTAGCAACAGCAGCAACGGAGGCCAAGGCAACGCATAATTATAACACCTTTAAATACTCGTTAATAGGTCCGCTTCATAAATGCATGCGAGGTGTGTTCAAAAAGTATGGCAAATGTTTAGCTTTCGCTAATTATTTGTAACTGATTCTCGCCTCTTGTAATCTTTAAGTCCTTACTCATGCCGACAAGCTTGTCCCTGTTGAATGCTCAGTTCATTGTCTTCTTTGGCTCATCTTCGACTTTTGCCTATTCCAAATAATGAAGCAATCAAACTGTATCAAATTTTTGGCCACTAATGAAGCCGTAGCTAAAGCATTCTGCATACCTAGCCTCCTGTGACCTTAACTTGCTGAAGATAAAGATTTGAATGAGATTGAAAGACAGATTTTTCAGGGCTTGGCCAAAATTGTTTCTGCTGGAGCTTAATGTAAAGGTATCGAAATATATGTTCATAGGTAAATAAATGAATAGAAAAATACTTTTTGAGCTGCCCTCGTTCATTTTGAAAATGCTAATTAGTTAGTTCTCTTACAGATTGCCTTCACTTGCATTATGATTAGGGTAGATTTTAGTCGAGTTTGTCCGTCTATTTTCTACTCTCATGAATCACAAAATCCTCAAGCTATATGCCTTGCCTCGCTATCTGATTATAGTTATTAGCATTATGTGCAGATTGCTGGAATATAGAGAGACAAAGTGAGAGAGGAAGATATATATATAAATAGAGAGAGAGAGTCCACAGTGCTGTTAGCCGTCTGCGACTTGCCCCTACATTAAATTGCTTAAAGTTGTCGAACGTCGATTTTGGGGACAAAAGTTCTAAGCAAACACACTCATAAAAGCGCACGCACACACACACACTTAAGTAGAAATGCCTGCAAATTGCTTACATAATAAATAATAATAATAGCGTGCGATTTTTGGCGCAATTTAAATTTATTTATGGCGCTTGTTGTGGCTGAGTTGGGCCCTTGCCCAACTCTATGCGCCTCTGGCCATTGGCGGCATGCGTCATGTCTGCTGCAGACACACACACATATATATATATATATATATATAGATACATATATAGATATATATATATATACCTGTGCCACCTGGCTGCGAAATGCGCCATCGACATCGATTTCAACTTGATGTCGCCGTCCTGGTCCTAGGTGAACTTTCTATTCTTATCGCTGCGGCTGATCCTAGTCGCCTGGCAACGTGCGCAAATAACATTTAATCTGCTTAGCTGGGCGGCGCTGCTGGTCGAGGAGCAGGAGTCCGGCTAGGCAGCTGTGTCGCTGTCTGTGTCGGCGCCCACTTCCTGGCTGTCGTCGGGGCGCCTTATCGCCAGGCAGGACCATGACGGGCGGAGCAATTGGTTGTCAACCCAAATTGTAATTATACAAGGCGCACTTACTGCCAGCAGTAAACTCATTCGGCTCGTTTATGATGTCACTGCCGAGAAACCAATTGCCAATTTGTTTACTTTTATTTCGCATTCCCCACTAAAGTTGCCTACATTAATTTGGCTTCATTTGCATTTGATTTTCATTTTCATTTCCATTTTCATGGCGGGCCTATTTAATTTCCCAATATTGTCAATTGATTCGATAAATGTAGTTTAAAATCAAATTAATATATATATATATATATAATTTAGTAAGAATAAATGTCCGAGTTGTTGGTTCGTCCGTCCGTATGTCCTTGTAGCCCTATGTCTGTCTGTCTGCACGTCTACTGGTCCGTTTGTCGGACCACCCGTCTGTCCAAACGTCTGACCATCCGTCCGTCCGCCCGTCCATTTATCCGTCCGTTCGTCCGTCCATCCGTCCGTCCGTCATTCCGTCCATCCATCCGTCCATCCATCCGTCCGTTCGTCCGTCTGTCGGTCCGTTCAACCGTCCGCCCGTCCGCTCAACCGTCCGTCCGTTTAACTGTCCGTCCGTCCGTAAGTCGATGCATCCATCCGTTCGTCCGTCGAGCCGCCCGTCTGTCCGTCCGTCCGTTCAACCGTCCGTCCGTCCGTCCACCCATCCGCAGTTTCATTGCCAAATCTGATTCTGAGTCAGCAACCAAAAGAAACAAATATGCCCGTTTGACTAAGCGAACGAGCATTAAAATGAAACTCTATTCTGCAATGCTGGAGCCTGTGACAGCTAAAGGAAATGGAAACAGACAGGTGGATGAACAAACAGATAGAATGACAATAGGTCAGACTAAAAGAAAGACTCTGTTGATGTTGATGAATTAAATAGAAAGATATATATAAATTTATGTATATATATTTTGGGACACACACAAACCCAATGGGACAGCCGACGTCAGTTCGAATGAGATTTGGTTTGGCTTTAAGAACTGAGTGTCAAGCATCTGCCAGCTCTAATGACACGTTATTATATATTATTGATAGGAGCTCTTGAGCTTTGTTACTTAACACAAACTTAATTGAAGTGCAAAATGTGTGGACGATTGAATTAGCATTATCCACGTGTGTAATATAATGCGTTGAGTGTTTGCCGTCATTTTGCACGACACGCAGCACACTTTCTCTCTCTCTCTCTGTGGCTGTGTGTGTGCCTGCTGAGCTAATTTATGCAATTGAAATTGCAATTGCCATTACAATCAAAGCAACAAACACTGCAAACGCAACTAAACCTAAAACCAAATTCAAAATCAAATCTAAATCCTGGCTGTTCACTTGACTTGAATTTGCTGACTCAGCCGGGCAGTTGAATGCTTGCGAACCGTGCCGGCTGGCAATCAGGCGTGCATTATGTTGACACGCCCACCCGCACAGCATGTCATCAGCTTGATGGGCGCTAAGGGTTTGGGCCCAACGACAATGGTCAGCAACACCTGACCCCTTTTTTAAGGAAGAGTGAAATAATTTGCCAGCGTTTGCGGCATTTCATTTAAATATGTTAATCAGGGGCCAAGTAATTAAGTAAATTAAATGCGCCACGCCCCTAGCCCCGTTCTTACACCGCAGCACCCATATGCCGTCAACGCCTTTCACCTAGCCTCTTCTCGGACGCTCTGCCATGTCAAGTACTAATTTTTGCATGTTGATTTAAATTAACATAAATAAACGCACATTGTTGATGCTTGTGTAAATACTTATATATATTTCATATACAGATACATGTGTGTGTGTGCATTTGCCACTCTGCTGGCCATATGCATATTTGGGCCACATTTGGCGGCAGAGCTTGGGCGGCCTCTGAATGATCTGCATAATTTGAATTGTCAACAAGTTATTAGGAAATGCCCTTGGCAACATTTGTGAGAGCTCATTAGACCACTGCCACGCCCACCACGGACGAGTGCAACAAGCGCAACTGATTTGATTTGAAGTGCTCAGAGCATTGCGAGCAAATTGCATATAATTTTAGACAAAACTTTTCACAAATAATCTAAGCAAAAATATATTTTTGTCATATTTTTATTATAGTTCTATTTTCTGTTATTTTATTTTATTTTTTTTTTTTTTTAATATTTTTACATTATGTAAAGTATGTTGCCATTGAATTGTTTATATTATTTTTATTATATATTTATTATATTAATTTTAAATTTTGTATATTATGTTTATTATATTTTTAATATTTGCATATTATTTTTATATTTATATATTTTATATTTTTAATATTTATTTATATACATAATTTTTCTTATATATATTTATCACAGTATTATTGTATTTTTATTTTTAATAATATTTGTATAATTATTATTATTTTGATTTCCATTATTTTTATATTTAATTTTATTTATTTGTTCTTATTGCTTGAAATATATTTCAATGAGTCTTGGGTCTATCTATTTTAGTTATCTTATTCAGTCTTATTAATCTTTATATTCTTTATAAGAATTTTTAGCTTTAGCAAACTCAATTTCCACAGTTTTCACACTCAGCATGTTCTTTGCCTGGATGCAGAAATTTAATTATCTTATATAAATAGTTATTAGAAATGGGGATCGCAGAGCGAGAGAGATAGCATGTATGCTCGTAGTGCAACATCAGCTGGAATTCTCTCTAGTTGGCTGAAATACTTATATAATTAGCAGGCAACAATTACAAATTGTATTTCGCGACTTTTGTGCTCACATTTTAATTGCAAAATTGTTCGGCAATTTTTGAGGCAAGCTCGTTGGCAATGGCATGGGCGTGGCAGCAGGTAGACGCGGGATGGGGTGGGGTGCGCTGTGTAGCGAGTGGCGAGTGGCGGTTGCAGGGTGTCGGGGCTTGAACGACAAAATGAGATTTTAACCGCAAACAGCAGCAAACAATTTCTGCTTTGGCCCGTGACGCTCCATGCTCTGGCAATAAAATAACAATCAACGCAAGCCGCGGCCGTAACGCGGTAAAGGCGTAGAGGCGGGGGCGTGGCCATGGAGCAGACAAAGTTTGAAGAGCTGGATAGCTGTGTGGGTGGCAGCAATAGCAAACGGTAACCAGCATAGTCGACCGACCCGACGCAACCCAACCGACAACAATGTGCCTGCAAAAAACCACCCATAATCGAGGCGGACGCACTTTATTTTGACCCAACGAAAAAGGCAGCGGCGGCCCCACGCCCCAACAAATCCAACCTGGGTTCGCCCCCACTGCGCAGACGTTCCCCGCCCTCGACGTCGTTACAGAATTTGTGATTTTCATTGCAAAAGTTGCTTCAGTTCTTCTGGCTTTTGTTTTCACAAATTAATGAAATAATTTCAATCTCTTAATTGAAGTTAATTGTCCCTGGCAGCTTTAAGTTTCGAATAGTATGGCAAGATATGATATGTGAAATACATCCAACAGCAAGTGAAGCAAGCTAACAGAAATCTTGCCTAATATAGAGACAACTTTAATTGGCTCTAGGTTAGATTTTGCTTTTTAAAACAGTTCAGCTGCTTCGGCTCCATTTGGTGGCTTGCACATATATTTCTAAGGTATTTAAAGAAGAGACAAATCTCCAGCTTTTATGGCAATCAAGACAGATCGATTCAGCTTATCGTTCAATATAAATGTTTTATGTTTTCCTTTGAGTTATACAAATTTAAATTATAATTAAATAATTAAATACATAATAAATTTCAATCAAGTAAGCTCTTTTGCATAGCACATTTTATCACATTTATGTTAGTCATATTAATAACCGCCAGACCAAAAGTAACTAGTTATTAAATATAAATAAATTGTCAAAAAAGTAATGTCAAGTCAAATTTGTTAGCCTATAAACAAAGCACCCTGTACCTTTATACCCAAAACAGAGTTCTTAAGCAAAAAAAAAAAAAATAAAATTGTATATTTGCATAGAATAATTAACAAGTTTACGTAAGGGAAATTTGTTTTCAATCAAAATAAATTAATTATAGCTCGAATAGATTTCATGTTGTCCTTCCAGCAGTATTTTCCAGAGAAATGCAGAAAAAATATTCTGAAATATTCTTGAGTTCTCTTTGCGATATTGAAATTTGAAATTAAACTTGAATTTTGATATTCGTTTTGGTTTTAGTTTTTTGATGTTGAAACTTGCCTAAGGAAAATTAAAGAAAATGGTAAATATTAAATGTTTTTCTACTATTAGTGAGCTTCAGTTGGATTAGGCCTTTTTAAATATTTCTTATGTTTATTTATGAGTCTAGTTCAAAGTTCAGTTCACTATAATGGAATTGAAGAGTCTCTATTCAACTTACTTGTTTTCTTGCAGGGGCTGCTCTGTGGCCTTTGGCCCGTTCTGGGGCGGTTTTTTTTGCGAGAGTTTAATGCGGCGCGTATTGCGTATACGCCGAGTGTTTTCTCGGCTCTCGATGCCATTCTCTATGATGTTCTCGTTGTTGCTGTCATTGCTATTGTCGTTTCTATTATTTTTCAAGCTCGGCACGTTTTCTTTATTGGGCGTCGATGTGTTTTGAGACGCAGTGGACCGAAAGGGCGCGTCCAGCTTCTTGTTTACGGCAGCTTGTGAAAGCACCGAATTGTTATGGCTGCGACGGCGGCGTGAGCTGCTGGTTGGCTTGGCCTCGGGGTTGATGGCGATCTTGTTGGGATCCAGGTAGCTGTCCAGCAGGGCCACCAGCTCTGCCTTCTCCTTGTCGCTCAGATTGCTGATGGGCTGCAGCGTGGAGATGAGCCCCTGAATGTGTATATCCTTCCAGATGGCGCTCAATATGTTCAAGTCGAGCCCATTTTCGGCCAGCACAATGCGAAATTTGACAGCACGAACACGCTGCACCGTGGTCTTGAAGTAGTCTATAAATAATGGACGAAACGAGTTCTGACGCTTGAGCGCCATATATCCCTTGTCCAGCTCGATGACTTGCGCGTCAGTCGACTCGATATAGGGCTTGAGGGCATCGCAGAGGTTGCCGCCGCGCGGCTCCCGGCCGCAAAGCTCGACGGCCACATTGAACATCAGCTTGGCTCGAACAGTGGCATTGCCAATGAACTCCTTACCCGGCTTCTTGTTGTCCTTGTCCTTGGTAAGGAGAATCGACAGGTTGCGCACGCTTAAGAACGCGCGATCGGCGCCACTCAGCATCGATTTGGCTATGTTGTTAGTATTGACAAAGCCGAGGACCAGCTTGCTGAACGTGGCCAGCATATTGAACTTGATAAGCGATTGCACTATCATCAGCGGCATAAATTTGCGTTCCTCGTGGTAGATGATCACAATGTCCGATTCCCTGGAGCTCTGCTCCTCCAGCCAGGCAATAAACTTCTGAAAGCCCGCCAACTCTGACTCCGATTTGATAACCTATTCAAGTTTAGCATATCATTATCTGAATACTATGAAATGGAGTTGCATTTTGTGGCCCACCTTGTTCGTTAGCATCGCCTTGAGTACGCGGTTTCCTTTCAACCTTTTGACCCGCACCTGATGGCGTTGTCGCGCAGCCGAGTTAAGATTCATCGATGGCATTATATATTGTTCGAAATGCCCAGTTGGCGCGAAGACGGCCAACTGGAAGATCTGTTCACAAATTGTTAGCAACACAGGAGAGCTCAAAGCTCCTGGACTTAATGCCTTACCTTGTCGCAAAGACGACGTCCCGTTGTGTCTATGTCAATGGCAATCGGCTTGAAGTCGACGCCTTCCTGCCCCTCAGTCGTCACTTCTGCCAGCGCCACATGATCACCAACAATATCGGGTAGCATTATCTTCTGAATTGTCCTCGACTTATATTCACGCAATTTGTATTCAATTATTTTCAATTTCCAGGAATTTTTTCCAATTTCTGAATATTTTATTTAATTTTATTCGATTCAATCAGCACAAACAATTCGTACGACTTTCACAATCGAAGTGATTGGGATTTCGTTCTGCATGCAGAGGTAGACATATGAGCTGAAAAGCAAAGGCTACTCCAATACAATTTATTTTAGTTGCTTTTTTATTTAAACATCATTGAAACATCTGAGTATGTGGGGTGCAGCTGTGGGGCTTCATTATTCACAATTTATTTTTTGTTTTCCAGCATTAACGCTTAACTACACTCTATAATATAAGACCTATCATAAAAAGCTTATAAAATATATCTATGGAAATTTTTATAGTTGAAATAAGAATTTCCGTTATTTGTAGCTATAATCAACATGACGTTTTTCATGTATATCAGTTCATATTTATTTAATATAGCATAAGAAAATATTTATTTTGTATAATAGTTTGCTTGAAGGCATAAGCAGCATGAGTGCTTTCGTATATAACAGCTGAAGATTGATGTAGTATAATTCACTTACTAAATCTTGCATATTTATTCAGTATAACAGTTTATTTACAACTATAGTTATAATTTAGAGTATTCTAGTTGAAAATGTAGTATAAAGTAGTATAACAGTATAGCACATTTATTTAGTATAAAAGTTTGTTTGAAGATATGAACACCTTGAATGCTGTCATGTATAACAGTTACTAAATCTTGCATATTTATTCAGTATAACAGTTTATTTACAACTATAGTTATAATTTAGAGTATTTTAGTTGAAAATGTAGTATAAAGTAGTATAACAGTATAGCACATTTATTTAGTATAAAAGTTTGTTTGAAGATATGAACACCTTGAATGCTGTCATGTATAACAGTTGCAGATAACTGTAGTATACTACATTTACTTAGTATAAAATATTTATTTAGTATAACAGTTTCTTTGAGGGTATACTTAACATAAGAGCTTTGAATTATAGCGGCTAATCTATGTAGTATAACATTAAAACAGATTTTCTAAGTATAACAGTATAACACATTTTTATTGTACAATAGTTTAATTGCAACTAAAATTAAAATGAGAGCTTTCCTGTATAACAGTTTCACATGTATTTAGTATAACGGTCTTGTGACTGCACATTTTGTACAACTTCATGAGATACTTCTAAATTTTCTTTTGTTTTGTTGAAATTTATTTGTGCCATTTATGGAATTGCTTATAAAATTGGTTTTAATTAGCTGCGAGGGCAACTGCTTGGAGTGAATCGGTAATTGAGCTGTAAATTCAAATATTTATTGCATTGGCCAATTTTACAAATTGTGTTCTGTTCGAGTGGAGCGGGCGCCTTGTTGTTGAGGCAAGTGTTAAGTGAGGTTCTCAGCTCTCTCTCTCTCTCTGGGGCTCTGCTGTGTTGGTGTCTGTGCCTCGGCGCTGACAATTTTCAATTAAGTTTGGCTTTGGCCCGAAAGTGTGCAACACATGTTTGCACTCAGCTGCGCACTAGACGCCCAACTATAGTCGTAAAGGACGCCCAACTGTACATAATAATCGGATGACTTTGTTATAAGTTAAGGCAATGTGCACTCAGCACTTGAGCACACACTCGCACGAGATGAAAAGCATATGTGAAACACATATACATCTATATATATACATATATATATATATATATATGTATATATATATATATTTTCACGCGTAGCAGTGAATAATTCAAAAGCTCTCTGCCAAGGCCCATCATCAAGTGCTCCACACGAAAATGAGTTACTTTACATAACTAAGTAATTGGCGCGCCTCAGTGACAGCGCGGCTCAAACGTGAAATTATTATAAACAAACCATTTGGTAGTCATAAAAAAACAAAGAAAAACAGAGAGAGAGAGAGAGAGAGCGAGGGAGAGTGAGAGAGAGAGAGAGAGAGAAACACATAAAAAGCGGCTGGAAATTTCTTCATTATGCAGACGCGAGCCCGCAAAAATCGTCCAAAGTGCCAATTGGAGCTGCAAAAAAGTATAAAATATAAAACATATTTAAATGCAATAAAGCAGCAGCAACAGCAGCAGCAAACATCAGACATAAGAGGCGAGACAACAGACACCAGGGCCAGCGCGAACATAACATACTATATAGACCCTTCGTCTCCCTCGACAGTAGAACATTAAATTGTTTCGTTTTTTTTATGCGGGCATATGCAAAAATTTATTTCAAATTGTAACAGATGCCGCTCAGCAACATTAAATATTTTTTTCAAATTAATTATTAAATATTTGCAGTTTATGCTTAAATATTTTATTCGTGTTGCCAAGTTTGTTGTTTAATTTATTATTATTTTCAAATATATATATTATTCATATAATATAATGAAAAATAAATTCTAGCTTGAACAGTTGGCAAACATTTTTGGAGCAGTGGCATAGGCAAGACCAGAAATCGATCACAGTCAACACAGATAAAAAAAATAAAATGAAATTTGATCAATTTAATATCAGGTAATCGATAACATTTTCAGTTTCGATTACTTAAATGCGCATATCTCATGTGGAACTAAAGTCAAATCGGTATATAGATCCTCTTAAAGTAGATCCACATTACTTCTTGGATAATTCTTTAGATATGTGCTGAACTTTTGAAAAGGAAAACATACGAGGTATGTTCAAAAAGTATTGCAAATCTTGCTAAATGGTACTCTTCTTTTGTTCTCTTCAAAGTAATCCCCCCATCAGATATTCTCCAGTTGTGCCAAGGTTGTTTACTCTGTTAATGCTGCTAATTTTTTAAGATCCTCTTCAGCTCCTCCTTTAGCTCGTTTAGCTGCTCACATCGTTCTCTCATGGCCCTCTTCAGCTTTGGTAACAAAAAAAGTGACTGGAGGTCAGGTCTGGGGAATGCGTTGACTGCGGCATCATTAGTGAGTTGCTTTTGGCCAAACATTTGATACAGCTTCATTATTTAGAATAGGCAAAAGTTCAAGATGAGCCGCAGAGAACAATGAACTGAGGCGAAAGTTGAGAGACATGTTGTATGTGTCTGTGAGCTCAAAATGTTAGAGAGCACAGGCAGTTAGGGTATATACTAGTCGGGAGCACTCATGATGTTGCCTTGTAGTTTGATAAATCAACCAATTGATTTGTAAGCAGCTATTTCGGCTTTTGCTTTGTCTTAAGTCCTAATTGGATTTGCAAGTTCAGTTTTAAGTTCCTTTCCTTAATGAATACTTTAAATATCAGTGACAATTTGTGACTTGCTCTCCTCCATCTACCTCCTTTCTTTGTCAGCCATTTATATATTTGTCTCTGGCTGGAATGTAGCTTGACAAAAGCCCAGCTGAGATTATTGTACCGTTTCAGTAGTGTGTGTCGCTCTGTGTGTAACTCTTAACTGCGTACACTTATTATTCTAGTTATGCTTGGCCTTTTAACAGCACAATTCATAATGAAAGACACTCAAACAGTGGCTGCAGTGACTGCAAAAGCAAAATGTAGCTGAGGACCATGCCAAGGGATTAGGGGCCTCCAGGCGTAAGCTGGTGCTCAAGTCGCGTTCTGCTTTTTGTTGTTTTCGATTTGAGAAACGAAGTTCTGTCAGCGCCAGTCGCCTTCGACAGGCAATCCTGCAGCTTTGGCGCCATACAATTGCTTCCAGTCCTCGGATGGACACAATGAGACAGGCAGCTAGGGATGAGGACGGGTGTAGCAGCAGCAGCAGCAGCTCGAGTTCCAGGAGGAGCCCAGTGGCTGGCAGAGGTCAGCTGGTTGTCTAAGCTGCTGCAGCATGTCAACTGGTTGAATTGGTTGGGCTTCTGGCAATGTGACTGCTTTCAGCGGGCCAGTATCCTGTGCTTTCACCTGCTTACCTGCTTACCTGCTTACCTGCTTACCTGTCCGCAATTGAAATGCACTTCATGTGAATGACAACGTTTAATTTGCTGGCGATTGCGGCTTACGTTTCGCATTAACTCAAATTGAATGCCATGCATTTTTGATTAAGTTGAAAAACGCTTTGAAATTGCCTTTTGTCTGTTCGCTATCTCGCTCTCTCTCTCTCTCTCTCTCTCTCTGTTTTTTCTATCTTTCTCGCTCTCTTTCTAATCAGCCACACAATTGTGTATCTGCTGCCAGCCATACACAATGCCACAAATCCCCAACGTGCCCCCGGCTCACACTCAGTGCCATTCGTTCACATAATTGTCGCAACATTTCTTGCTTCAAATTCTATTTTCTTATTCAATGAAAATCGATTGTACAAATATTTCACTCATCAAAAACTTCAAACAGTTTTCGGCTCTAAAAAGTCTCCGCAACAATCAGTCAGTCAGTCCGACAGCCAGCCAGCCGTCAGTCAGTCAGTTGGCTTGATATACATAGGCCATTCCTTGGCAACGTTTCTGGCCACATTTCTGTTTTCCCATTGTTGTTTGACCTTGAATTGGATTTTACAGATTTTTGCGGCTCTTCAATTAGTCCCGAGCTTTGTCTTCATTCCTCTTTGTGAGTCTATTTAATAGAGAGTAACTATAGCAAAGTAAAGGCTCTGACTGATTAGGATTCATTTATCAATTTTAAATATCAAATAAATTTAAGTAAAAATGGCCTTGGGATAAGCTGTATCATGTTGATCGATTTAAGCCGATTTCAGTGTTAATTTCAGGCAACTTCGACCTTTGCGTGTTGTAGAGTAAGGCTTAGGCTCTCAGTGGAGAGCCATTGAAAGTGTATAATTATTTTAGCACCTGTGTCCACAATGGCAATTCCAATTGAAAATTCCATGGCCTCGTCAATTGGTTAAGCAGGCGACTATTAGTTGGGCTTCCATTGTCTAGTATCGCGTTCACTTGCGGCGGGACGTGGGCTCTAAATGAAGCTAATGAACTGTTAATTGGATGAGAGGCCTGCTGTGGAGCTGCGGGGCGCTGCCAGAGTTGCCAGAGTTGCCAGCGTGGCGCACTTTCGAGTGCGTGAATGGAAATCAATTTTGTAAATAATTAATATGCCCCGGGGCGTGGGATTGCCGCAGACAGACGCAGAACTGGTAGATTCATTCGGTTTATTTATCAGCCTAATTGCATTACACTTTTGCGGTTTTTTCGGGCTAGAAATTGAAATTAAATATGAATAAAATATGTCGACAGTGTGTGGGTGTCTCTCTCTCCCTCTCTCCCACTCTCTCTTTCTGTGCGAGGGCCTCTTTAAATGACAAGTAGAATTAATTAACGCTCATTATACTTACTCGCAATTACCCATTATCGAAACATACTTTCGCATTGAATTTGAAATATGCGCCACACTCACTGACATCATTTTCATATTTAATTACCTAATGACAAATTGATGTATTTGATGAGAGGTCAATGGAGCCATTTAAATCTAACAGAAACCCAACGCATAGCCAATTAGAACTGTATCCTCTTGCAATAAATGCCATGCCAGGGATGAAAACTTACAGATAAAGCCCAGAATCTGACTAGAACTTGCCAAAGCTGAGGCACTTTACTTTTCTCTAAAGGATCATCCTCTCAGATCATCACTGCATTAAAGCTTGGGGCTCAGTAGAGTCTCTTGCTGGCAGCTCCAGTGCGAAACGTGGCTGGCAACAGTCGAAATCGTAGACCCAATCGATCAGTTAAGCAATCAAATTTCAGATAGCTTCATGTGGCCGAGTTCGGAAATGGTCAAGACAATCGATCCGAAGGTAATCGTTTCTCGCGGCCATAGCTGGCTGATGGATGAACGATTTATCAAGGCATTCACTTGAAAGTGTTGCCGCTCTAATGACCCCCAACTGCAAAGCTGCTGCTACTTTAATAGAGGGGCAACTTTCGCTTCAACTTTCAACGTTGATGGATCGCCCGCACTTTGTAGAGCCGTCACAACATGTCGACGGGCGGCGCTCACTCCATCCACGTCGTTCGCCTCGGGTTGGACGTCCTGATGCAGTCGTTGTAGCAACATGCTCGAAAATCCTTTACTAACAAGCCATATTAAAAAGTTCCGAGTGTGAATGCAAAAATGTGCATGCACACACACACACACACACACACACACACATACACTCACACACAGACATATGCATACATCACATTGCACTGGCAAAGATTCAGAGCATAGTTGGGGCTGGAGCTGGGTCCGTTTGGCGTCCGAGACATCTTATTACGTTGTTTTATGGGATACTCAGAAATCAAGCAGCACGAGCCACTGACCCTCCAGCTGCACCCGAGCTAAAGGAGTAGGCCATCGCCTGCCCTGTGCCAGATCCTGTCCAGCTGCAGCGTGGACCCTCTTCGCCAGCAGAAAAAGATTAATGACTTTTATAAAATTTATTATTGCACTTGCCGCCACAATGACGTCGCTGCATTACCTAGCCGCCCCAAGCCCCAGCCAGCTCTGCCCTCTGCCGCTGCGCTGCTTGACATTTGAAAATCGTTGGGAATTTTCAATAGGGCTATAAATTTGCCAAAGCATCGCCGTTGCTCCAGCTGCTGGCTACCCCTTTGGAGTGGCTCACTTATTGCGCAATTGCCACACACACACACACACACACACACACACACACACACACACACACACACACACACACACCCGCAGAGGAGTAAAACAAATGCAGGCCAGACATTGCGTCCTTCAAGCTGACATTCAAATTCAATACTGATGCTCAGCTTGGATTAGTCCTGAGACACTTTCCATTGGCAGCGCGCTTAGTCGCGTCTTCAAGTGGCAACTTAGCTTAATTAAGCCCAATTTGTTTTACAATCTTCAGCTTGAGACTTCGCACACTCCAAGCTGTCTCAATTACAATTAGTATTCGAGCCAAGCATATGTATACTATATAGAAAAGTTTGTTCGCACTGATTGATTTATTTAGCTATAGAGCAAATTGAACGATTTAGTCTGTAGCAGCTTCAATTGCCGTCAGCAGTTGCAACTTCAATGAGAGACTTTAACTTTTGAGAGAAGTGCAATCGTTATGAGAGATCTGTAAGAGGGAAAAACAGAGAGATCTTGGAAGAGAGAGAAAGAGTGAGAGAGCCAGCAAGCTAGTTAGCAGCAAGACAGAGAGAGAGAGAGACAAACAGACAGGTAGATAGATAGATAGAGAGAGGGAGAGGAGAGTGAGAGAGAGATAGGGAGGGAGAGTGAGAGACAGCGAGGCAGACTTCTAAATAGAGAGAGAGAGACAAGCAGACATCGAGGCTGACAACTTGGCAGAGAGTGAGAGAGAGAGAGAGAGAGAGAGAGACAAACAGACAGCGTGACAGATTTAGAGACAGACAGAGAGAGAGAGAGATATATATACAGATATACAGTTAGATACATACATAAGCCTAGATCCACTCAGTTCATTCTTCGCATCACATTTCCACTCCACCGATATGCCCTCTCCTCACATTTCCAGGGCATACAAATGCAAGTAGTTCCGGAACTATTCCGCATGTTTGGACAAATATGAACACATTGCTGAGTGTTGGCTAACGGCACTGTTTCGGCTATTCACGACTGTGGCATTTGGTCTACGTGTGGTCAAGAGCTCGACTCCATGTCCCTGCATATATGCAACTATGGAAAATGTTTGATTTTTCGCATTTTGTTTTTTGGAAACACGGATTCGAGAGCTTTTGTTGCTGCCAGTTGGGAATTTGGCATCGATCTGTTTCTGGGCAGGCGTAGCTCGTAGCTGGTATCGGCTGTGCGCCATTGTGCTGCATTAAGTGGCTGGTTGGTCTATGTTTAGGTTGCACACACACACGCACACACAGAGCCGCACACTCACATGTATTTATACTGCGCTTCGGCTGGTGTTTTGGGCTGTGGCAAAGGTTCAACGATTTTTAGTTAAAAATCATTCGAGTGGATGAACAATATTTATTGGTTTCCAAGCGCCATGCTCCATGTCCATGTGACTATTTATATATATAAATGTATGTGTGTGTGCGTGTGTGTTTGTAGTCTGTCTGTAGTCCAAGCTTCCGGCTTGGTAGTGCCAACACACAAAACGGCTGCAGAGCTGCAATCGTTAGGCTCTGCCCAGCGCGCATTCCTTAAGCCCAGCTCA
Source organism: Drosophila hydei (assembly GCF_003285905.1). Taxonomy (NCBI): domain Eukaryota; kingdom Metazoa; phylum Arthropoda; class Insecta; order Diptera; family Drosophilidae; genus Drosophila; species Drosophila hydei. The sequence continues at coordinate 328,330 of NW_022045726.1, read as the reverse complement.
GATATATATCTATATAGCCATATATTATATAGAGTGCATTTTAAAGTTGCTTGATTAATTGTTAATTGTTGAGGCTTTCCGGAGGGAGCGACTCAAACAGAGTATCTAATGTCGCATCGTTTCTGTTTGTTCGCTGATGGCTTATTCGATTCATCTGGATAGCCGAGCTGATGGCGTCGTCGATTGCGACAATGAGCTAGCTGTGCGCATTCCACAGAAGCGTTTCCAACGAAAAAAACCAGAAAGAAGCGAAAAAATACTTATTTAAGTCCATCAGAGAGGTAATTTCAATGATGCCGCGTGGGCGTTGTGGATTTTCCTTTTGCTGCTCGTTTGCCATTTGGGCAATGCAATGTCGGCTTTGTGGCTGCGTTTTTTCTCTCTCACTCTCGTAACGGCCTATTCACTCTGTGTGTGTGTGTGTGTGTGGAACGGGGTAGGCAGCAAGGGAGGGCAGCTGTTTTATGGCTTCCGTCGGCGTCAACGACAACGGATTGAAGCTAGCAGCACTATATAAAAACAGCACCCCACTCCCCCACACCCACACCCACACACGCACACATAAAAAAAGGAAAAACAACATACAAAGTTCAATCGAGTCAGTCAACAATTGGCACACACACACACACTCACACATACACATGAAACACACACAAAAAGTGTCTGCATTTTGTTGTTGTTGTTTTTTATTTCGGTATAACCAAAGTCAATTGGGTGTCTGTCTCTCTCTCTCTCTCTCTTTCTACCACCCACCCACCCACTCACTCCTCCCCACTCTCTCTCTCTATTTGTATCTGATTGAGAGTTCTCTCTGTGTGTGTGCTGGTTGTTGCGGGTGTTTGCCAGCTGGTTGAGGATGGAGGTTAAATTTTTGGTCGGCTTAGTGCTTAAATACATTTGATTGTAATTCGCTTTTAAATTCGATTCGTTGCGATTTTGTTGCGATTTGTTGTTGGACTTAATGGTGCGACATCTGAGCTTCTTGGGTCCGGGCACGTTGCGAATTTGGGTTACAGTTCGCCACGCGGTTATTCGGGATCGGGACACGGATACGTATCGGGGCCATCGCTTTTTTTTGGGGGCTGTGCGTTTATGTGATTAATGCGGGTCACCCAAATGCAGACAGTTGCCAAATAAAAACACACAGACGTGCACACAAATGTAATACATGTATATGTATGTATATACAAATATGTCTATATATATATTTAGATTTGTATATATGTATGTTTGTGTGTGTATGTCTGCACTTATTGCAGCTCCATTTTTATTATTTTATTTTGTGTATTTGTTTGCCTGCGTCTGGCCTCAGAAAGGAGGTGCTTGGGTCAGCTCTGCTTCTGCGAACGGGCTGAGAAATTACTTAAGAGCTCTTTCATTGTAAAATAGACTTACTTATGCAACTGCTTGCCTGGCGCTGCTTAGCATTTAAATATTTATAATATTGCTTTTGCTGCTTGCTAAGCTCAGCCATTTCGATTTTGACATCTGTTCTATTTGATTTAAGGTAGACTTTATGTCCAGCACCAATTGAATCTAGCAAGTCTAACGAAATGATTCTTGCATGCTAAATAAAAGATTTTGTTTAAAATTTTGTGTTTTAAAAAGAAAAAGCAGCCAATGGAGCAGTCATATGCACTTATATACATCAATCAAATATTAAATATGTATGTACGATAATAAAATGCATATAATTTATGTAAACTAATTTTTAGTCATATACTTTTTTAGTATATTGTTTGTAATATACATTAGTTAAACTAAGATTTTAAAATGTACAGACACATTGACTCGACGTCTATTTCACTCACCCTCACTCTCTGTCTCTCCCTCTCTCTCTCTCTCTCTCTCTCTCTCTCTCTCTCTCTCTCTCTCTCTCTCTCTCTGTCTTTCTCTATCTCTCGTTCCTTCTTCTTCCGTCTCTCTCTTTCTCATCCCCTTCCCTGCTGCTATGTGCCTCTCTTTCATTCTTCCAGTTTCTCTCCCTTTCTTTCACTCTCTCTCTCTCTCTCTTTCTCTCCCTCTCTCTCTCTCTTTCTCTCATTACCTCACTCACTTGTTTCAGACCCAAAAAGAAACTTTCGATATGTTTAAGTTGTTGTTGCAGTTGTTTTGCTTGTTAGCTCGATGTTGTGCGTGTTGTTGTTGTTGCTGTTGCTGTTGCTGTTGCTGTTAGTTATTGTTGCTGGTTGTTTTATTTGGCTAGCAAGTTTAACGGCATGTCGCCCACATCGAAGCCTCGGGAGCCAGCTCCGGTCCCAGCTCGAGCTGCAATTCCCAGCCAGCTCTCAACATGCCAATTTCTCTGCTTTTTTCCGGGTGGCACAAATCATTTTCAAATGCTAAAGTTTGGCAAGTTTGCAGCAATAAAGTTGCTGCTGGCAGAGCTACACGTGCCACGCCATGTGGCTGCCACAGGTTCAGCCCTGCGCTCACATGCAACTGTTTGCTTTTATGTAGCTGAGGTAATTTCTGTTTTAAAATTGTAAAACGTAAATTTAATGGAACGTTTAGGTGTTGTCAGTTTGTAGTTGTTGCTGTTGTCGTGTTTATTGTTATTTGTACAACTTGTTTTTAGTGTTGCGTGGCGCCACGTGTGTGCCAATGAATTAAGCGCCCCATCAGCAGCAGCAGCAGCAGCAGCAGCAGCAACTCAGTTCGATTTTAATCGTTTTAAATTCTGATCGTATTTTCTAGTTACATTTGCAAGACACGTAGTATATATATATATACATGTATATATATATATATATATATATATATATATATATATATATATATATATATATATATATATATATATATGTATATATATATATCGATTAATACAACATTTTATGAGTTTTAACGCAAATACTTATTTTCGCGCCGTCTCCTGCTAGCAGATATCTCTCTCTTCCACGTAGATGCAGACACACTGCTGTTCGCTTTTGTGGCTTCACTGTATGCACTGTTAATGCTTAGCTGATGTATCTGTGTAGCTGTGCGTCTGTACCTGTGCAGCAGCTCATTCCGCTTCCTGCAAAAGTTTCCCCATCTGCCATTAATGTCTTGCTGCGTCAAATTAATTTGCGGCTTATCGAAGCCATAAAAAATCTCTAATCCACTTTGCGTAAATAATCATGAGCGTCAATTCAATGGCTGTTTGTGTGAGTCTGTGTGTGTGTGTCTCACATTATGGGTAGCATATTTACTTATGTATGTGTCTTGGGCGCGGCTGCAGCGGCAACTTTGTGATTCGCTGTTTTGTCAAAGTCGGAAAGATAACTTTTTTCCCCAATACCTCTTGTTATTAGCCGGAGATGGGGTGGCTCCGTGAGCACCTACAAATGCTGCAGGTCCTAAAAATTTTTGATTTTAGAAATGTTTGCAGTTGTGACTTTGTGCAGGTTAAAATAACTGAAGAGTTGGGCAAGCTCAGCACAGTTAAAGCCTTTGGCAATCACTCAAGCTTTTTGCGTATTTCTAATAGAAGCTCTTTGCTTATATATATAAATATATTGTTATCTTTTCAAAATCGAATTAGTTGCTTAAGCTAACTGCATTCAATTGAAGTTTCCTGACTTGATTTTCCAATGTTCCAATTCACGCCTCAAGTCTTGCCTTACACATTGAACAAATGACACAGACAAAGCATACTCCATACTTCCACATAATGTAGATATATTATCTGCCTAAGCTATACATTTATCTCAACGCGTCAAAGTTAGCATATGAATTGCTCTCATTTTTGTGCACTCAACAATTGAGCTGCTTGCAGGGTATTGAACTGTGCTTCATTCAGTGTTCTCAGACTCCGGGCTAAGGGCTGCCAGGGCCAAAACTGTTGGCGATAACAAAACATCAACATGAATGCCACAACAAATAGTCAAAGCCCCCAAGACACACACGGCCACCCCCACCCCCACTCCCACTCCCACTCGCGCCCACAGCCCACCCGCCAGACAATATTACATTTGTTGTGCCTGCCGCTTGTCTTGTTCGAGAGCAAGAAAATGCGTTGGCGGCAGACAGCGAAACATTGTTGCGAGTATAAATTGCAACAAAGTTCGATGGTCAAACAAAGGCAACAACAACAATAACACTGGCGATGGCACTGGCGATGGCAATATGCGCCGTTTGAAAATATTGCTGGGCTGCCACAATTTTTGCCACATTTGTCAGCATCGCGTTAGCCCAAAAATAAATAAGAATCAGACAAATAAGAGTGCGCCCGACTAACAGATACCCTGAACTGTGTGAACTCGACTCAACATTTAATTACTTTGCTTACTTTCGAGAGTAACGAATATACGATTTAATCTGAGTTGACTTTAATTCAATATTAGAAATGATCCACATACAGATGATAAAGACTTGCTGGCAAGCAGATCTTCATTTCAATTGTAGTTCGTTTCCCTAGTGAACAGGGTGCATACAGTACAGGGTATCGAAAGCACAGTCCAGGGTAGCGAAAGGCCTAAGTGTCAGCGCGTTCGTTAGTGTCACTGTATGTCAGTTGCAGTTGCCATCGAATTTGAGCTTGAACTCAATCAGCAGACGCGCAGCTGCAGTTGTTGGAGTGAAAACGAAGTGGCAAGAAAACAAATGCCAAACTTTGGTCATCCTGTCAAAGTCAAAGCATATTGCAAGGCATTCCGATAAAGCCAACGATAAGACCCGTCCGTGGCCGGCGAAACTTTTGCCCAACTCGCAATCGCTTACCGAGAGATAACTAAATGCAAAGTTTGACATGGCAAAAACTCAATATTGAATTATAGATGACGACGGGAATGCTGTATACGCGGCCGTTCTATGCGAGTCTCATGAATTGAAGATAACTTTAGATGCTCTTTAGTCTAAAGTGTTAAGTAAGTTTTCATTACACTTAAGTCCTCATTTAGATGTGTTAAGTCGTTAATGATTTAGCTGCGACATTCGTCGCTATTCTGAGGCCGGAGCAAATCTTTCTCTAGCCAATGGAAGTGTCAATACCACAAATTACAGCGAATACAGACAAACATACAGGCCAGCTAGCTGTAGCTATCTCTTTTTCGGAAAAACTCTCCATTTTCTGTGTTTTCCCAGAGAATGGAAAAACAAAAGAGGAAAATTTGTTGCTTGTGCGCATAAAATGAAATGCAAATTTGTGGCATCGGGTAATTAAATTCAACAAAAATTAAATGCACACACCTAAAGGTTGCACACACACACACACACTCGCACACACTTATGTGGAAAACCACAGTCATATGGCATATATCGTGTGCAGACATTGAAAAGAGATTTGCATTTTAGCCAAAAAGTTTTCAAGGCAGCAAAAAATAGAAGAAAAATACAAATATCTGTGAGTACGTGTGTGTGTGAGTGTGTGTGTATCAGGATGTTGACGGCCCAAGCAAAGTTTACAGTTTGCCAGTCGCAAGCGCAAAAACAGAAGCAAAAACCAAATAAATTCTTGAAAATGTGCTGTGCGGCTCGAACGTATCTTTGGATTAGGCATAGTTTAAACTTTGTGTAGTTTGTTGTTGATTTTATTGGCCCAAAATTAATATGGCGTATACGCAATGTAATAAAACGTAATTGGTCCAAGCAGATCCCAGGCCAGTCACAACTTCTGGCCCCTCGATAGAGGCCCACACGTGGCCATAAAATGTCGAGCCAATTATTTTGGGATTAAAGATTTCGCCTCTCTGTGTGTGTGTGTGTGGGCATGTGTGTTATTCCTGCTGCTGCTGCTGGCCAAATCGGACGGTTTAGCTTTTCAAAATTTCATGGCCTCGCCTAGAGGCAGCTGTGAAGAGCACTTCAAAGTCATCATTTGCCAAACTAGCGCCGAGCATCTATCGGCCACCTGCCCCCAGCTTTGACCATGACTAAGACTTCTAATGCGTATCAATTGCAAAAGCGTCGAACTTTCCGAAAACTTGCACACTTCATTAGGCACATCATTTTACACTATGCTAGGGATACTCAGACTACGACTGCCAAAACTCCAATAAATTTTCAGAGCTCGCAGAGTGCGTTGCCTGAATTCGACACTTTAAGAGCTCATTTTGAAACTTGAAGAGAAAACTTGACAATAGATTATATAATTAGGAATCTACTGATATATTAATACTAAGTATAGCTACAACTACAACTAAACAACAACTAAACTGTGTTAATCAATCACAGTTATCGATCAATAAAGCAATGTTTTAAGAAGTCTTTAAGATAGTTTTGGCACTCTCTCACCTCAGTTATTCTCATGACTCATGACTCATGACTCATGACTCATGACTCATAACTCATGACTCATGACTCATGACTCATGACTCATGACTCATGACTCATGACTCATGACTCATGACTCATGACTCATGACTCATGACTCATGACTCATGACTCATGACTCATGATTCATGATTTTTGACTCATGGCTCAATACTCATTACTCATTACTCATTACTCATTACTCATTACTCATTACTCATTACTCATTACTCATTACTCATTACTCATTACTCATTACTCATTACATTATGAGATTAATAATCTGAATAATAAATACTCTAAATACTTGACTTAAATTGTTTTTCTTTTCATTAGGCAATTTTTGGTAATCGACATAAATGGTGCACTCATTTCTTGAGTCACCCTAATACGAAAATTTTATGGCCCTGCATTTTAAATAATTCTCGGTGTCCTTGCCTCTGGCAGAACTCGAGCTCCAGCTCCAGTTTCACCTTAGTAACATATTTTACAGCGTTTTATCAAAGTGTAGTTCGAATTTTTCACTATTTTTTCTCTTCGTTTTAATATATTTTTGTTCGTTTTTGGTAACCAAAGTTGAAAATTTCATTAATGGAAAACTACGGTCTGCTCTTCTGGCTGGCTCTTCCACGCGTTGTGTCGGACTCTCATTGCTGGCTGGTAAAAATAAAAGAAGAAAACTTAGTTGATATTCCAATCGTGCTTGGCTTAACTTTAATAACTTTTCAACTTTTTGCAGCTTGACTTCCTTTTGTCTACTCGGCTCGCGACATGCTTTGATTACTACTTACAATGTGTGAGTTGCGTCCCAGTTGCCAGTCGCCAGTCGCCATCAGTTGTGATCTGGCCAGAGCCACTTGCCACATCTAAGAGCATTGCTCCTGCTGTTGCGATTTCGTTTGATTGCCGCTTGTGACGCTGATGGCTGCTGTTGACTTTCAGGGCTGGGCATGATTTGTGTGCCCCAAAAAGCAAAGCTGTGCAAAACTTGCTGTTGTTTGAGCGAAGGCAAGCGAGCCAACAACAAGCTCACTGCAAGAAAAAACTTATCTATTCTCAGTCATGAGCCACACTTTGGGTAAGTCGAATGATATGGTAATAATAATAATAATAATGATGATCATAAGAGTGATGATAATGATAATGATAATGATAATGATAATGATAATGATAATGATAATGATAATGATAATGATAATGATAATGATAATGATAATGATAATGATAATGATAATGATAATGATAATGATAATGATAATGATAATGATAATGATAATGATAATGATAATGATAATGATAATGATAATGATAATGATAATGATAATGATAATGATAATGATAATGATAATGATAATGATAATGATAATGATAATGATAATGATAATGATAATGATAATGATAATGATAATGATAATGATAATGATAATGATAATGATAATGATAATGATAATGATAATGATAATGATAATGATAATGATAATGATAATGATAATGATAATGATAATGATAATGATAATGATAATGATAATGATAATGATAATGATAATGATAATGATAATGATAATGATAATGATAATGATAATGATAATGATAATGATAATGATAATGATAATGATAATGATAATGATAATGATAATGATAATGATAATGATAATGATAATGATAATGATAATGATAATGATAATGATAATGATAATGATAATGATAATGATAATGATAATGATAATGATAATGATAATGATAATGATAATGATAATGATAATGATAATGATAATGATAATGATAATGATAATGATAATGATAATGATAATGATAATGATAATAATAATAGTAATGATAATAATAATAGTAATGATAACAATGTTTAAATACTGAAAATAATTTCTCATCTTTGCAGTCGATGCCAATGAAAACGAAATTTTTTGCAGTGTAGTCAGATTCGCCATTTTCTATGAGCAACTTGGTCAAGTATTAAGCGATAATGAAGATAAATAACTCTAAAAGAAAAATACCTCAATTACAAACTTTAAGCGCACTACTTTTGTAATCAAATGAGCGATTATCAAACTTTTCATGGCCATGGGCCGCAGCAGCTGGCGCTCGCTCGCCCACTCGCCCACACGCCCAAGCCCCAACCCCAAGAAACTAAAAGTGACAGCCAAGTCATAAAATGTAAAATGGCCAATGGAAGGCACTCGACGACAGTAATACTGAGTGGGTGTGTGGGTGAGTGGGTTGTGGGTTATGGCAATTGCCCAACGTACTTCATATACTCTTATATCTCTATCTATCTATCCCTCATCATCTCCTTTTTTCTCATTCTGTTTTCATGCATAAAGAAGGAAAACCACTTGCCTTATCCGAGTTCATCTCGCTGGGCTGATGAAATAGCTAAAGATTAGTTGCTGCAGCCAGTAGTCGACAGCAGCTTATAATTTACTTGAAAGTTGGTTTATCTATAAGTTATCAGATCTATTTATTATTTAGATATAATAATACATTTTACACTTCTTGACTAAGTCGAATTTTTGACGTTAGTTAAATAAGATTGATTACAAAATATGACAACTTCAAGTTTCATAAAATGCCTTTGATAAATATCATTATGATCAATTATGATTATTCTACTACTATATTTGAGGAATACTTCGGTAATATTTTCACAAACTAAATATAGACATATTGATATAAATTTTAGTCGTTATTATTTATGGATCAGAAGTAAGGTCAATTATATTTGAAGTAATTTGCAGCTCGAGAGCCACCGCATCTGGTGTCGTTGAACTCGCCAGTGCCTTGGGCCATATTTTACGAAACGCTTAGCTGTAAGCACTACAACGTGGCAAAGTTGCAAGTCGTCGCAGTAGCTAGTTTTGAGCCGTGTGATTCGTTTTGCAGCAGGGAGCAGAGCGTGTCTGGGAGAAGTTCCTGTCTTTGGGCTACTGTGTGTATTTTAGGGCCGAGCAGGCTAGTTACCTGGCTGCAGCCAGAGCGAAGCTGCTGAGTGTTTGTTTTGAGATACTTTTGGGCTGGTCGGTTGGTGCTGCTGCTGGCAGTCGCTAGCTGCACAGCTGTCGTAGCCGGGTCCAACGAAATCTATTACCTGTGTTTACAACAACAATAAAATGCTCCGAAGCATAAACAAAATGTCGATGCGATGCGATGTGGGATGTAAGGGTGATCAGAGGTGGAGACAGTGGCAGTGGCAGTGGCACTGGCAGTAGCAGTTGCTGAGGCTGAGGCTGAGGCAGTGGCAGTGGCAGACTGCAAATGGCAGGCCATAAAAATGTTTGCTATAGGTGGCAAAAGGTGCAAAAGGGGCAAAGCAAAAAATAAAGGAAAAAAGCAACAGAAGTGGAAACGGAAATAAAAGAAACATCGATAGGGAAAAAGCCAGCAGCAGCAGCAGCAGCAGCAGCAGCAGGCGGAAATTGTAAGCTAGCTAGAGAGTGGGCGTCTGTGTGGTCGTGGGCGTGGCAAGCTAAAACATATTTAAATAAATTCCAATTCACACACCCAGCAAAAGCAATAGCAAAAGCGAAAGCCAATAAATAATGTTACTCGTAGCTGCTGCGTAACGGGTAAACTTCTGTAGATACAATATTTGAGCTGGAGAGATGGGCGGCTGGCTGGATGGGCGGATGTGTGGATGGCCCAGCTGGCGCTGACAAGGTGCCCAGGTTGGCTCCACATTGGCACCAGCATCCAGCTGATGATTGCTGGCGCTCACTTCATGCTCGCCATGTAGCCATGTAGCACCTGCACTGCTCACCTGTCTATCCGCATTTGTATACATTTTTATTGCCAACAATTTTATTTTGATAGTTGCTCGAGGGGTTGCCACAGCCACAGCCACAGCCACAGCCATAGCCATAGTCAGAACAGGGTCAGAGTTGGAGTTGGAGTCGGTGTCGGGGTCGGGTTCGGCTAGGGGGTAGCTGCAGCCCGCAAAACTCAAACAAAATGGTGTTGCAAAACAAATGGCGTCTTTTACGGCAACTTTGAAGGTGCGACGCAGGTTGTGGGTGAGCAGGGGTCAGGCATGCCACCAGTACGTGGCGCGTGTGTGGGCTCGGTGAGCTGGCAAAAGCATGAATGCAGCTGCAACAGCGCGTCTCTGCTCATAATTTGGTTATACGAGCATGTGAACACTATATTTTAAGGGCTGCCCCACCAACCCACCTAGCCCCACAGCCATATCAGTGATGTATATAGTGGAATGCCCTTGTGGCAGCATATTGAATTCTGTGCATAACGAATGCAATTTGTTTGATTGACTGTTTGATTGAATGAAATTGCAACAAGCGGAATCAGATGATGCGCACTTGTGTGCACCTCGCTGGCATTACCTCATAAATATGCCACGCCCAGCAGCCACGCGAACGCCTCTCGCCATTAATATCGTGTACTAAGCGATGTGTGCGGAGGCGATGCAAATGCGAATCGTAATAAGTATGATTTATAATTACTATAATGTTTAATAATAATTAACTTTTTTTATATTTTCGGTAATCCGAATTGGATATTTATTTAATATATTTTAAAATTATTTTATATCTATTTCATATTTAATTAATATTTATTTCATATCTTTTCATATTTATTTATTTATTATTGTATATGTTTAATAATTATTTAATATTCAAATGAGTAAATATGTTTATATGCCCCGCAGTTATAAATAATATTTTGGTTTTAATAAATGAAAAATAATATATATATGATCAGCATGATATAGTTATATAGTTATATATAGAGTAAAAAAGTAATAAATATGCTCACAATATATATTCGCGATCAGAGTGACAAATTGAGTACATATAGCGCGCTCTGTCTGTTCGCCGTTTCTTCTGAGTCTAATTTAATTGAAATGAGCGTAAATTCTCACTCAAAAAGATCTCTGGAGCTCTGCCGGCGTTGCCTTTTGAGTGACTTTTGGGTATAAAAGGGCGCAGCAGAGGCTGTGGACGATCAGTCAAGCTTGTGACCTGGACTAGGTCAGTCGCAGTGCAGTGCAGTGAAGTGAAGTGCAAGTAGTGAATAAATTTAAGTTTTTTTGTTTGTTAAATTGTTTATGTTTAAATAAATTGTATTTCTTTAATAAACATTGTATTAGTTTAAATAAATATATTGTTTAATTAATATTAAAATATATATTTAAGTTTTTCTTAATTGTTTAAATGTTAAAAATAATTAATTATTAATAAACAAAAATTGTTATTATAATAATGATGTTTGTCGCAATGTTCATTAGCGATAATGATCATTATTAATATTGATCATTATTAATATTGATCATGTATGCTCATGATTATTGCTGGTAACGATAATGATCATTAGCAATATGATTTTTGCATGATCATTGTCGTAATGCTAATCAAGTTAAGAGTCAAATAACCATGCTGCCTTGTTCTCTTTAAAATTGTTATATACTAAGCTTACTATTGTTATATATTTAACAAAATGAATAATATTTAAGAGCATTTTATGTGACAGAGTTAAATTATTTGCAATGTATGCTTAGTGTTTGTCATAGGTAGAGAATCTGCAATGAATCTCTTCTCTTAATTTTTATTTTTATAACATTATTTGTGTGCACCTATATATTAAATACTTAAAAAATACATATATGTATATATATAAATATTTAAAAAATAACTAAGAATAAGAATATATAAATGTATAATATGTAAACGTATAATAAATATAAATATATAAATATATTTAATATATTTAATATATTTAATATATTTAATATATTTAATATATTTAATATATTTAATATATTTAATATATTTAATATATTTAATATATTTAATATATTTAATATATTTAATATATTAAATAACACTAACTTTGACAAAAGTTTGCTAAATAATCTATTTATATGTATATTGCAAAATGAATGTCAACTTTCCTTTTTTTTTTTAAATAGAAAAAATGTGTAAAATAAATGATAAAAAAAAGTAGTTAAAAGCAAAGAAAAAAATGAAAACGTAATGAAAACAATTAATATTAATACTTATATATAATGCCTTTTAAGAATTGCTTATTTATTTGGTGTCCTAATGTCAATTCTTATATTTTTTTTTTTTAATGCTTGATATAATGCAAAAATGCAATGGAAAATACTAAAAAAATATTTTTTAATAAGAATTTTAATTAAAATAAAGTGAAGTATTATAAGTATGTTATTATATATAATTACGTAGAATATTATATTTTTGATATTTTCAGGCTGTTGCCTTCTTAGCTGCTCAACAGAGCTTCGGTTGGTCTGCTCTGTATAATCCACTTCGATTATCTAATATTCTATGGACTTTAATATTAGTTTTAATGCCCCAGTCCAGAAGAGCTTCTGCCTTGAAGACTTTGGCTTGACGGTAATTCCCTAGAACTTTAAGCCTCATCGCCAGCCAGAAGCACTTATAGCTTAACCAACTACTTAAAACTCATCTTCTTTTTGATAGTTTGCTTAAAGTCAAGGCAAGCGAATTTCTTTGCTGGCCGTTCAGCAGTTATTGGAGCAATTCATGTAGTGCCGATGTGGCAAAGATTGACACGTTCTTCAAAGGGCTCTGCAGGCCGTCTTACAGCAGTTGTCAAGATCCTCCAGCAGCGGCAGAGCACATGCTATGCATAAGAAGTGTATACAGAGGCAGACCCAAGACGCTGGCTGCCTGGCCTGGCCTGGAGGGACACCAGCAGCAGCAGCCATTAACAGACCTTCATTTCAAATTCAAGCTTGCAAAGGCCATTTCAAGTAATGCGAGCAAAATTAAAGTTTTTTCTTTCTTTTTGGGACATGGCGCTGATAAGTGAGTTTTATGACCCAAGTGCGACTGCTCGATGGACATAAGTTACCATAAAAATGTCGACTTTACGAATTAACTGAGACACTTGACCCAACATTGTAGAGAATTTGAAATTTATTTTGGCATTCTTTGGGCTGGCATTCGACAGCAGTTGCAAGCTGATTGACCGATTGACCGATTGCTGTAGCTGCCTCAGTCACGAACAGATTAGGACCTCTCCAAAGCCTCTATGAGCAAACAACAATGCCAACTGCAAGTCTCAATTGGCTGAGCCCCACTCAAAGGCCAACACACATAGATACCCACCTGTACGAACGTATGTGCATTTGTGTATATAATTTATGGAATTGCATGCTTGGGAATATACATTGAGCATACATTGTGTGCGAGTGGGCAGCAGAAGTCGACTCTGTGTATCGGACTTAGTTAGTTTGCTTGGCTGCAATGGAGGCTGGTGTGGCCGAGTTCTGGTAATACTTAATATTGCATATTGTATGCATTGCAATTTCATTAATTTAATGAATTAGGTTTCGGTCGGGCTGTCAGCACTGTTTGACAGAGCATTTGCAATTGCGTTTGCAATTTGAACCGCTGCGGCTTTGGCCCAGACGCCTTTTCATTATGATATTCCATTTAATTATACCTACGCAGACGCCGGCTCGTGCTGAATGGAGGAATGCTCGAGCACACAAAGCGACTCAGATTACGGCTTAATTGTTATTTTAAGCAGGATCTTAATAGCGAATCATTTAAGCACCCGGCCCGAAATGAAATCAATGTCTGTAAGCGACTTGAGTCAATTCCGCTCGAGGAGCTAATTTCAAGGCTAATCAGCGAACTATCTTATAGAAATACTGCCGAGGAAAGCATTCGATTATTTATTTACCAACTTATTTGAGAATCGTAATTGCATTTAGCTATGCTGCCGGGTATTTCTGAGTCAAGCCATCCCTGCAAGCACACAAAGCTGCCAAGGCAATTGCATTATTGTTCTGCATTCGTTCGCATATATTTGCTTTGCAATTATATATATTTATGCACTTTATTGTTCAATTGCGCAAATCCAAATGAACTGTGCGCTTAACGGAACTGAAATTGAGCATTTCGTGAACTAATAGACTAACGATTTTACTAAAAGATTAACCTCGTTGCATATATTTAAATAAGTGAACTGAGTGCCATTCAGTTTCAATATAGAAAAGTGGCTGAAGAAAGCACCTGAGATTTTTTTTAGATATTTAACTTAGCAGCCAAATGAGTCCAGAATCCACAAAATATTTTGCTTTCAGTTCGAATTTAATCTTTTCCCTAAGATTTAATTCGTACATCTAGCCTCTCAGAGTTGTAAACTGAAATTGTTAGTAGAGCTCAATACTATATGAAAGTTAAGTATTATGGAAAACAGCATTAAGTAAAGAAGATAGTGAAGACTTCAGATATTTTGGTTATAAAGTAAAAGTTTTTTGTTCAAATTTAAGGTAATGCAATAGATAAGTCCAATATTTATTTTTAAAATGTATTTGGGGTGTCTCAAAGGACTTTTTCTACTCTCAAAAAGCTCTTTTATATATTTAAAAAGTGTTTTTTTTTTCTTACTTTAATTTTCACTTCTTCTCATTGATGCTTCTCCTTCGGCTAGTCTCTAAGGGAGTGTCTAAAGGGATTTTGTAAGCTTAGATTATCTTGTTAGCTAGTAGAGTCTAGTCTAGTCTAGTCTAGTCTAGTCTAGTTTAGCCTAGTTTAATCTAGTCTAGTCTAGTCTAGTGTAGTTTAGTCTAGTTTAGTTTAGCCTAGTCTAGTCTAGTCCTAGTATACACTATTCTAGAATATTTTAGTTGAGTCCAGTATAGAAGGGTCGAGACTAGTCTACGCTAGTCTAGTCAAGTTAAGTATACTGTAGTTTAGAATAGTCTAGTTAAGCCTAGTCCAGTCTATTTGACTCTAGTTAAGTTTCGCTTAGTGTAATGTAGAAGACCCTAGTTAAGTCTAGTTGTTGGCTTGTTTTAAAGAAATTCCAGATGCTGTGTAAAGCAGAAGCACACTAAATAATTTATCAAGGACCTTTTGGACTAACTCACCTCAACTACGACTCACAGAGGCGTAGTTCGATTGTAAGCTATTGACGCTCATGTAGAGTGCAAGCAATATCAAAAATGATTCAACTGTTGAAAGGAAGAAAAATGAAACGTACAAGATTTATTGAGTCTGAAGCATGTAGCAAGTGCACAGATGTTCATTTCATTTTTCAGCATATTTACTTCATATTGCGAACAGTGCACTGCTCAAGACTAAGCTGCAGCTCTTTGGACACACCCACACACACGCACAGTCAATCACACATTCATAATGCTGACAGAGAAATGCTACTGCAAACAGTGACAAGGCAACTGCCCTCAAAATGGCCACACATTGAGGTTGCTAGGGTCTTCGAGTGACCTGATCCCGCACAGCTCGGCCCCGCGCTGCCTGCGGCCGACAGTCGAGCTACCACCTGGCCTTACGCTCCGACAAACATATTAAATTAGTAATGACACAAAGCTGACTGAGGCTTTGATTTGAGGTCGCCATACAAGAGTTTGGAATTTCGATAGACGTTTGATTAGTTTGATTAGCTGCACGTGTGCACGTTAGCCAACTAAATTAATAGACGAATGCGCCGTGCACCACTCACTTCTGATTGACAATTGCAAAAAGCTCGTATGCGAATGGTATTGTGCAGGCAAACCTCTTTGCCTATTGGTGCCTGGAGACTTGCAACTTCAACTCCATTAACATGTAGAGTAAGTAATATATGTCTTGACTCAAGAGAACTTAAGTCCTTCTAAACAACGCGCAGCTCGAGCTTGCTTCAAATTGATAACTTTTTCGATGAAATGAAACTTCAGTTAGTCGATTCTCGTAATCCACGTCAAGCATCTATAAACTATAAAATTGAACCATGTTGAGCCAAAACATATCCTGCGCCAAGATACTCTGCCATGACCCATTAAAGCTATAGTAAAAACCGTTAGTACCGTAAAGAGTATGACTTGAATTTGAAGTGGATGCAGTCGCTGTGAACTTGACAAATTTATTATGCCGCCTGCGGGCGACCAAACAGCAAAAGTTGCAACCAAACAAACATTGAGTGTAGTATGAGAGAGAGGAAGAGAGAGAGAGAGAGAGAGAGAGAGAGAGAGAGAGAGAGAGAGAGAGAGAGAGAGAGAGAGAGAGAGAGAGAGAGAGAGAGGTCGACAGCATATAGAGATGGTAAACATGCTGCACGATGTATGCTAAACTAAAGGTTCTGTTTGTCAGTGTCAGGTTTATTAAAAAGGCACAAAATGTGAGCTGCTGTGCGATTCTGGCTGTTTGTGAATATAATTTGTGTGTGTTTCACTCGCCCGCCCCTTCTCTAACTCTCTCTCTTCCTCGCTGGCTCACTGTCTCGCTGTCTCGCTGTCTCGCTGTCTCGCTGTCTCTTTGTCTGTCCGTTTAATGTATTCATATGCATATAAACAAATATAAATTACACAGACAGTCGCACACAATTTTGCCTTTTATGCAAATCTGTGAGCTGTGACAAAAAGCAATTAGCCGCAGTTTTTACAGCTGCAATAATACACACACACACAGATGTGTGTGTCACAGGTTAAAATGTCATAGCAGTGGCAACAACATTCGCGTGCATATTTGACCAGACAATGCCTAGAGAAATGATTACTGTGGCACACAGATTGTGTAGCTCGTGGGTGGTTGGGTGGTTGGGTGGCGCAGCAATTTAGTAACCTGTCAGTGGGCCGCCCGCATATTGCATAAATGTTGAGATTTTGCGCGTATTTTTGCAATTCAACTCTGGCAGCTGCAACCGCAAATTCCCATTTGCTGGCAGCCCTCGACAAGCGATTGATCACCAAATGAATGCCATAAATTTATCGAGACCATAGGCCACGCTGTCCGGGCCACCATTTAGCTAGTCGAACTCATTATTATGGCGAATTGCGATTCTGACATTCAAATAGCATTCAAATACACTGCCAGCCAGATTCTCTGCTTTCCTGCCCGATGCACTTATCGTGCTTAGGAATTCAAATGTATTTCCCCCTTTCCTGTTGCCCAGCTTAATTTACACGATAAACATATTGCTGGAACATTCTCAAGAGCTGGTGCTTGTGCTGCGAGTATGAGGCAAAAATAATAACTAATGCTAGCCTGCTGCTGCCGTTAAACTATGCAAAATAGTTAACATTTTTCATTTTGAAGCGGCATCACGTATACGCCGCGCTGCACGGCGCTGTTGACGGCAACATCCAGTAGTCCGACGACGTCCGACGTTCGACGTTCGACTCCTGGGCGCCCCACATCTGGCAGCAGCGTCACGCGATCAAATAGTATTTTGTTAACAGCTCGCAGCTTTGCCGAGGGTGTGGAGCAGCATTTACGTATGGTGCGTGCCTGGTGCATTTGTCGCGGTCTGGTTCTAGGTCTGGGTCGGGGTCGGGCTTGGGCTTGGGCTTGGGCTTGGGGTCTGGGTCACAGGTGGATTTTGTAGCGAACTGACTCGCTGATTTATGCCGCTCATTAAGTGTTGGGTGTTGCGAGGGCACGATGCAGGAGCCATGTAGCCCCAGGGTTATAATAAGCTTAGCCTTAGCGTGCAGCGTGTATTAAGCAACGCGATACGAGCCGAACACAACACAAATTTCGCCAGCCAAAGGCCAAAGGCATGGCGTGTATCATGCACCTGGGTCAAGGTTATTGGAGCGCCAGGCACACGACTTAGCTGTGCAACGTCTTGGTCTTAGAGTCTGACTAATGTTCGCTGCTGTTTGGTTCTAATCCCCGCAATACATCGCGTATGCGTAATATGCAAATAAATGCAGCGTAATGGCTAATGGCAAAAGGCTGATGCCTGATGGCTAATGGCTAATGGCTAATGGCTAATGGCAGGCGACTGTCAACTGCTGCCATGTGGCGCCATTCCCTTCAAAGTGCATTTGTCAAGTGCTAGCCAAACAGTGAGCAGACATTTGCCCACAGCCTTGCACTTCAGACTTCACACTTCACACTTCCTTTTGGCTGACTGCTGACTGAAGTCGAGCCAAAAAGTTGCTGCAATTAAAACATTTTCCAGCAGCCGCCTCGACCGCATCAATAATCACTTTATCTCTGGCTGCAGACCTTACCAAACAGCAAGTCCAAGTCGCACTTATTGATCCTTCAGTTGGCTAAGCAAATATTTCAACAGGACTTTCGCATTTCTTCTCTCTGCTCTGCTTATGGAAACTTCAGCCAAGCGCTGAGCCAAATGTCCTCATATCAATGGATTAAGCTGAATGGAAACCAATAATCCATTTGTTGTCACATGATTAGAGCGACGTCAGACTGAATGACTTAGCCCCAGATGTTAAATGAAAGGAATCAGAGTCAGTTCAGCAAGGATGACCAGACAAGTCTGTTACTATGTCTAGTCCCCATATTTGAATTGTTTTTAAGTTGTTGATATCGTTTAGCTGTTGAAGTATTCACTCAAGTTTCTCATTTGATTATGTTCTTATCTACATAAGCTCAGCTATAAAATTTCAGCTCACGCCTTTAGGGAACAAAGTGGTTTTCGACAACTCAATCGATTGAGATCCTTCCTATCTTCTCTCTGTCAATTTCCTAGTAACTCTAGCTACTTCTACTAATCTATACCTTTGGCTATTGTTCGTGGCCAACTTGTGCTGCAAGACATTCAAATTGAAGTCTGGCTTATGGCGTGTGTCCTTCAGATGGATGCAGCTAATCATAGCTGGCCGTTTGCACTGTTCCTTTGACAGCTGACAGAGAGAGCGAGAGGTTCATGAATATTCATTACAAATTGTACACTACAACAAGTTGGAGCTGCAATATTTGAAAATATTTTGCTAAAAATTCACATTTTCTATCGAATCGGTAAAGATAAATTATCGGAATGATTCGTTTGCCCTTCCCGGATAATGAGGATGAGGCGAAGCGTCGCATTGCCGATGTGCGGAACACATTCATTCTGTTTGGAGTCATGGTTATTATCATACGTTTGAGTGAGTAAGCAATCTGTCTATCGCTCTCGAAACTGAATGCTTCTCATGGTTTCCAGTGCCGCCCGTGCTGCGTTTCATAAATATTCATTAAATGCCGCCCGCCGTTCAGCCTTAAGTGTTCACCATCAAAATTCTTGTGAATGAAGGAGGGACCTGATGCATATGCTGCTAATCACGCTGGCCAGTTTGACAATGATCACTTATAACAGATATAGACGCATGTGTATATATATATATATCTATGAATACAGGGAGATTGTCGATGCGCTTGACGGCTTGCCGCGATGGCCAAGGGAATTCCCTGACGTGCGGAATCCTTGAAGATGTCATTGACTGGCAATTGTTCTTCATTCTTTGTCCTCATCGGCTGCGAGGGTCGCTCAAGAAACTTAGCCGCTCTGCGCATTGGCATGCTCTTGGTACAGATCGAATGTGTTTCACACAGATGCAATGTAATGATTTCATATTGGAATTATTGTTGCCCAAGACTTCATTTAGATATATGACTTATATTCATTTCGGCTTAGCTAATTTGCCACGCAATTTGCGAGAGATGCTTCAGCTTGTCATCGGTGCTGTGTGTGTGTCTATCGCTCCCTTAAGCCTGGAGTAAGCATCACCTTCCAGAGCAGTTAATTTTACGCACTTAGTCGCTGACACTGCGCTGGGCACCTTAACGCGTTTTAAAACTTAGCTGAAAGTACGTCATTTGCTTCCACGCTTAGATGGTGCTCAAACTTCGGCTCTGGCAAAAAGTTGCTAAGGATAACGAAACATGTGTGCACACGCACACACACACACGCAAGTGTCTGCCTGTGCCTGTGCTTGTGTATGTGTGCCGTTTGATGTATGTCGCCTTTAAGTTGTTTACGTATAGCGGCTGAGTGGCAGCTAGATGGATGGGACGAGCAGCCGGAGGGCAGCGCTGGCTCCTATTGACTTGACTGTCATATAGCCAGGCCTATTAAGGCGTCGAAGCGCGCTAAAGTAGCGCGCATCAGCGACAACCACACAGCCAGGAACAACAACAACAACAACAACAATGATGTAAGCAACAAGAGCAACAACATTAACACTCGCGACACATTTGCGTTGGTCTATTTCTTTAGGCTTTCAAGTTGAGTGCCTTACATTGTCGGCCCGCGCCTCCCCTCCTCCCCTCCTCTCCTCCTAGCCTCCCCCTTCACGCAGCTAGACCCATTTGACAGCACTCATAATCCAATATGAGTGCATATTAACTTTAATCAGTTGGCGCACGAGTAAGCCACCAACCTGGGTGTGCGTGTGTGTGTGTGAGTGTGTGTGTGCATAAAAAACGGCAACAGACGTTCCACTTAGGCATTTTTAAATATGCGTTGCGTTGCGTCTTGTCTTCTGCTCTGTCAGGCACTTCTAGTTAAATTTAAAGCCGCGTCAAGTCATGCCATGTCAATACAAAATATAAACGCCACGCTAAGCCCCGCCCACGCACTTGGCCGCCCATCACAGCGCCTCCCCATTGAAATGTGACGCTGCTTGGGGCTAGATACACAGAAACAACTTTGCAGTTTATGTTGTCGTCGGGGACGTCTTGAATATTTCAATTTCATTTGGCCTACACGTGACAGGTGTGTGTGGGCCGTACGCTGCTCTGGCCTGATGTTTATATTCGTATTTGTCACTTGGGCATTTCGTTTCATTTGACACTTTTAGCGTTAATTTTTTCTCTTTCCCCTCATTTTTTTCTTTGCTGTGACGATTTTACAGCGCATTTTGTGCTCGCATTGCCAAAGCCCTTTTAATAGCTTCCTGACCCTGCCCATTTCATATTGTTCCAGCATTGAGGGCCACCTCCAAGTGGGCTGCGGTAGGGAATTGCGAGATTTACGATCAGCCTCAACGTCAAAGCGATCGATACGAAAAATCCTTGTTTCCTTAGCTCAAATTATTTATTTCATTTTAAGCATTGACAGCTTAGTTAATTGTTCAACAAGTGTATCTCAGCTGATACTTCGAGCCACTCTGAGTGAGGTACTCAGCATAGATCGCTTGAGCTCACTTATCGAGGCATCGCAGTTCGCATATAAATAAATAAATAAATACATATTCCACAGTAGCCTTTCACATTTGATAAATAAGCAATTGAGTTGATTTTAATTAAGGCTTACTCAGTGTAAGAGAAGCTATTATAATCGGTCCTCGACAACTTCTTGGATATATAATTAAAAATTAAATAATTATAATTAAAAATAAATAGTTCTCAGCTTAATCTCTGCTTTATCAGCATCAAATTACCTCAGTTGAAGTTCAGTAAATTAGGCTCTGCTAATCAGATTGCTTAGACAACTCCAATCCTAGCTTAAAGAAGTCTTAGCTGAATCTCACTTGCCTTACCTCACGCCCCTTGCTCTAATTGGTGGGCAACGAACTCACCTAAATGAAGAACATAAATGAACTTTCTGCTGTTAGTAGTCTGGTGTCAGTTTCAATTATCGCTGCGTTTATTTAATAACATTTATGGCTTTATACCTGAGCGGCTAAACACAACTTTTTGGCTAAATGATGCCAAGTTTTGTTTGTGTTGCGTAGAGAAAATCAAAAGGAAACCCTTTGATATGGCTGAGTACTCGGGCTCGGCCAACATTTCCCGACTTGGCGCAAAATAAACACAAAAACAACACGCAAACAGTGGAGAAACAAGAGCAGCAGCCAAATGAAATTTGGCTATCCTGTACCAGGACATATAAGTGAATCAAGTTTCAGAAATTTGACTAACATTGAGATACCCTGTACTTAAGCCAGGCATGCTAGAGGGAACAAAGTCTTCTACTCTTGCTCTGCTTTCGCCTGTTTACACTATATATCAGAGAACACTACATTATATATATATATTGATCATATATATATATATATATATATATATATATATATAAAACCGCTTTCACATTTTACAGGGTATTTTTAGCAATAATCGCAGACAAGTTGCAAAAATTTCATTTTCATTTTGTATAAAATATTTAATTAGCCGACTTTGGTGCAATGTCTACCGCCCACCGCCCCCTTTCGGCTGCTTCCGGCAGCAGACTCTATCAACAAGCAGAAAGATAAACAGAACGCATAAAATTCGGAACACGAGACATGAGACGAAAGCCACGAAAATCGCAAGAGTTAAAAGAAACGAAAGAAATTCTAAAAAAAATGGAAACAAGAGCGAACAAATAAATATGAAAGCATATGCAATTCGACTAGTGTATACCCTACAATATATGGCAATTAACATAACAAGCTAATGATCATTAAGCACTCATAATTAAATGCAGATAAAGTCAATTCTAGCTGCTCTCTCTCTCTCTTTCTCTGAGTGGAAGATCTACCTTGTGATGACAAGTGAAAGGGTATATTGGTTTTGTGTAATGCCCGTCTTTCTGTCTGAAATTTGTTGTATATACTGTTGGAAGAAGTACTATATCTGGCATAACAGACATGCTCTTGGTAAAAGTGCCAAAGTCAAGTCAAGCTCTAGATCGCAATAAATAGTATTTATATATGTGTATAATGTACAATGCATTCTTACTTGCTTTATATGTATTTTTAGATTATCTATATTCCACATATATATTCCATATATACTCGAATTTCATGCTGCTGAACGCCTCGAGTCGAGGGTATATCACATATCAAAGTTAAACAAGCAATAAACATAATTTTGTGCAAGTTTTGCTTTAATGATTCGCTTTTGTGTTTGCATTGCCACCCGCACGCACACACACACACACCCACTCACACCCACTCACACACTAGCTTCTGTGTGTGTGCGTATGCCTAGTCTGCCGTCCCAGCTCCAACTGCTCTAGACGTGCTCATTGCCTGCTTCTACATGGCTGTAAATCCTCAATTTTTTTTATTTTTATTTTATTTTTAATTCCTTGGCTGTGTTTGGCCTGTATTCGCATGGTGCTTTGGGGCCGCGCATTCAGTCCTGCAGTCGTGTATCCCTTTCAGCCCTGTCACGTGCAGGCAGGGAGCAGCGAGCAGCATGTAAATATGCCAAAATCGCACCTTGCCAATATGCAATATGGCAGAGCATCCGCTGGGTCTATCTAAATGGCTTTAAATGAGTGCCAGGCGGAAGTGGCTTGGCGGGCGGCTGGGCGGGCGGTTGGCGGCACATTTTCCATTTTTAATTACATTCTAAGCCGAGTCAACATTTGTTTGTCTGTCACTTCCGTTGCCGAGCCTGCAGACTACTCCTGCTGCTGCTCCTCCTCCTCCGCCTCCTCCTGCTGCTGCTTGTGTCTGCAGCTTCGTCTCCAAATTTTGCTCTCTGTTTGTTCTTTGGCTTGAGTTAAGCCGGCGCCGGGGCAATTTTTACAATTGCCAAAAATAAGTACATGCTAATGTCACGCCCATGAGCACGCCCACTTATTATGCTGCCGTCGCTGCTGCTGCTGCTCCTGTTTCGTTTTTTACTAATTAACAAAGGATTTCTGTTTGCGCAACGTCGCTTTCATTTTCTTTCGATTTGCGACGCATTACACCAAAGAATAAGTAAAAAAACGAAGCGAAAACACAGAAATAAGTAAAATACAAAAAAGAAAACGTTGAAGAAGAAGAAGAGAAGTCAGATAATGTGGATTTTCACAGCCTTAGAATGGGGAATGGGGAATGGGGAATGGGGCGCGCCACTTCCGCGCATAGCACTGACAAATTGAGTTAGCGATTGCCCTACGAAAAAGTAAAATATAGAAGGAGCAAAGCTTTTAAGGCTGTTAAGCTGATATCTCAGTGGCATCAGAGCCATTTGAGAGCCGTCGAGGCGCTGCTGCCTCCCCAGCTGGTCTCACACAACACACATTGCCTCACTGCGCCGCGCCTCACTTGTCACCAGCTGGAAGCAACAGGCATCTCAGGCAAGGTTTGCCAGCTTATCTAATAACTGCATTGCGGCTCTATGATTTGGCAGTCCGAAAGACCTGAGCCTGGTCCGAGCTCAATGTGATGTGAAAGATGAAACCATTAAGCTACACATCTTTGAAATTTGTGCTCTGCAGTTGGCTCTTCTATGCTCTTCCAGTCGTCCTTTGGCACATCTCTTTCAAAGCCCTAACGGGTAAGGGCATCATTCTTGGGGTCCAACCATCGGCTACCATTGAGACTGCCATAGCCAAGATTCAGGAAATAATAAGGAAGCGTTTTATCTTCGCTGGCAGGCAATCGCCAGAGGATCGTACACTGTCTAAGAGAGTTGGCATTGTACTTGGATTAAAGGTTAATATCGGTCTAAAAGAAGCACTTCCAGTTTCGATTTGAATGTTTCTTGGACTCGGAAGAATCTGAGTTAAGTCTGAGTTGAGCTATTGAAGGTTGTAATCTAATTCAACAGCATTGAAAATAAGTAAGTTTATATATTATTTAGACTATTTACAAATATAATCTTTTGCCCGATTGAGCTTTTGGATGCATTCACCTTGCTATTCCCTAGCGAAATTGATCTTCGCTGATTGAAGTCTTCACATCGTCCCACAAATTCCAGTAAACTTTATATCATTAGCCAGCTGAAATAGCCCCTTAAAGAAGACTTTCTCTGCTGCATGCATGGTATGTGAGAGGGCGTCTGCTTGGGGGCATGAAGAGTCGTGTGTCAAATATACAATTATATTTTTTCATATTCAATCTTGTGGCTATTCTCGAGCGTCTATTTTAGGTGCTTTGCAGTGCTTTGGCTTGAGATGGATGTGAAGTGCGTTGCTGGCTAAGCGAGTGCATGAATTTCCATAATCAAAGCGAGAGCAAAATGACAGCAATGCTAACTAGCTGTGGGAGTCAAGGTGGGGGCGTGGCGCCGCAACGTGCTGTTGTCTTTCAGCTGGGTCCCACTGGGCTTGGGCACTGAGATTTGCTCGCAGGAGAGGTCCGGTCAGGTCGGAGCCGAGCGTACGTAGGTGTAGTGACATTCAAGGGAAATGAACAAGAATTTTCTCATTTCCTTTTGCTGAGGCTCGCATACCGTTCGCATTTAATGGGCAAAAGTTAAATTCTTCAATGCCGTTTTGCAGCGTTTCGATTGTGGAACTCGGGCCAGCTCGCCGACGAAAGTATGCAACAGTTTCGGCAACTTGTGTCCTGGTAACCAGCTTAGTTACCCATAGCGGGCGCAGTGCGTCATGTTGTCGCCGCTGTCAACAGAGTCATTATTGTCATATTATTGCCACCCAAAAGCTGCGTCCGCCTGGGCCAGAGACTCCTGCTACAACTCGCTGTGGTTGAAAAAGTTAAGCTTATATAGTGCAAAGTTTCCTAAGTACTTGGAATGAGCGCCACGTCGACCCCGACTATGATAATGATGTTGATGATTGTCATCGCCTGCCACACTTCTCTTCGATCCCCCTCCTGCTGCCCCTGCCTGCCTGCCTGTCTTGCCAGAGCTGGCGCTCTGTTTCGCCACCTGTCAGGCTGTCACTCGCTCACCTTAACCGCGACATGTTCTGTCTACAGTTATGTAGTTAGTCGGTTGACTATTATCCAAGCAGCAACCCCTTCTCCCATCTCCCTTCACCCTGCTGCCCTCTAACTTCTGCCTTCTGCTACCGCAAGCAAAACACGCCCTTGCTTCTTGCTTCTTCTAAGTAGCAAAAAAGTTGTCATGCAAAACATTCACCTAGTTACAGCGCTCTCTCAGTCTGCCTCACCTGCCCTGGCAGCGGCTACAGCCACAGCCACAGCTACAGCTCCGGCTTCGGCTCCGGCTCCGGCTGCAGCGCCGTCGTAAAAGACTGTTACTAGGCCACACGTACGTAATTGTTCGCAAAAACTTTGCGTTAAGAATATTTTCAGAAAGAATGTGCCTGAAAAACCTGGTGGCTTGGCAAAGGCTTATTGTGCACGCTAACTGGATAGCTGTAGTCGTGCCAAGGCTTGTCTTCCGCACTCACGTACATGCGCACGGCCACGCCCAGGCCCACAACAATTGCAATGAAAATGTCAGCTAAAAGTCAATTAAAACTTTGCCAAGCTGTAAATTTAATAAGCCCATTCGCAACAATTATTCAATTAATAGAATCTCTGCTCGCTGCTCATGAATCAAACTATATGAGGGCCATGGCTTCGCCTGGCTAATGCCCCAGTCCCAGTCACATTCACCCTTTCATGCAAAGCAATACATTATGAAGTTTCAGTCCCAAGGTATTCCACATAGTATTCCACGTGCCTTGCCACACATTCCGGGTCAAGCCAGAGCCTGAATTGTGTCAGTCAAGTGAACGACAGTCGTAGAGTGAATGCTCGAATATACATCGACTGCGATTACGAGTGAGAGTTTTTGACTTTCATGTAGCTCGCGGCTTAAGCACAAAGCGAGTGAAAAATTGTTGAGAAAGTAGCAATTTCCTTGATTGAAGCTCATCAGCGGAATGGGAGGGAAGCAAGGGGAGAGTGAGAGAGAGAGATGGGAGGGAGATAGATAGAGAATTTGTATACAAGACAGCGACAGATGGAACAGCACAGAAACAGTTGACGCAGCTGACTTTTGCGCGCTGTGATGGAGCCCAAGTGGGTAAACCAGTTGGGAATCGCAACAGGATAAAGGAGTCAAATCGGTATGAGTAGTGGAAATTGGGCTGCTTCAGCTTCCACTTGCGCAAACATTTCCGGACGCCATTTCGCATCGCCCGCTCTTAGATGTTTATAAAAAATATGTACGTATATATGTCTGATATATATATATACATACATATATAGATATATATATATATAGGTACTTTTTTGAGTGACTTTGCTGCTTTGTTTTACTTTCACTTCGTTGTGCGCTTTTGCTACATTTTGGTCTTAAATGATTGCTATAAAAAATAAGTGCACATTATTGTAACAGCGAGAGCTGCACACACACACACACACACACGCACACAGAGAGAGCGAATGGCAGTAAGGCACTTTACAGTTATCCATACGCGTAGTGTAACAAATGATTTTCACAGCATTTTTGCTTTATGTGCTTTTTAGAGCAGCTACGTGGGGCTACGTGGGGCGAGTCGCGAACCATCAGAACTCTTAAGTGATTTACATGGCTTACTTTACGGAAATGCAATAAAAACCAGCCAACAGCAACAACAGCACTAAACCAATATAGCTTAGCAAAGATTCTAAGGAATATTCTTGTGAATTTTTTTTTTTTTTTTTTGGCTTTCAAGTTCTTGGCTTGCTTTTTATTTATCGTAATTTAATATTCATTCATTTTGCTATTTTTAAACGTGCGCCACGCTGGCCCCACGCCAATATTTTTTGGGACTCTCGTTGCTGCCGGAGACAGGGGCGTCACGTATTTTTAGCCGGGAATGAGCTTAAATATTTGCTGATGCCGCTTTAAAAGGCTGCTCCAGTCTGCGATTCCCCTAGCTCCAACAGTGCGAGCAGCATGCAAATAGGGTTGCGCGGCGGCAACCCTCATTATGCGCGATATCTCAGATGTTGCTCAAAGTGATTCGCTCAGGCTATGGATACCGTGCAGACCCAAGCACATATATAGTTTCCTCTTTGCATATTTCCCTTAAGTATCATATAGTCAACTATAATGAATCAGTTTGGAGTAGTTGCTTCAATTAGTCCATCGAACTGGCTTGACCTCTGCAACTCTATAGTCCCATGATTGGGGCTGATGTCGCTTTGATGATTGCAGAACTTTGACCCGCTGCCTTGCGGCAAACCAAATGTCCTTTTGGTCAGCAATGTGCCCTCAGTTCTGCAGTATTTCAGCTTTGCTTTCGCTTTCAGCTCTCATTAAATATTTCGAGTCTCTATTAAAATCTATTCAAATGCAAATTTAAATGCCAAAATACATTTTTAATTAGTCTGGGCATTAGTTGCGTATGCCGAATATTACGCATTCGCAGCGTAATCGCTCTGAAAGCAAGAGACAAAAGCCAAAACACAGAAATTTTACCAAAAATTTAATTACAATTAAAAACAAAAAAAAGAATAAACAAAAAGCAAATGGAAAATAAATCGTGAAATTAAAATTTAACTACACACATATCAAAATTCTAATTGTGTTTGCCGTTTCTATTGAATTCATACTAAACAAATAATCAAAACCAACAAAAGGCAGAAGAGAAGCCTTTCAGCAAATTATTTGTATTATTTTAAAGGTAGTTTTGCATAATGGCCAACAGCGAAGTCGCTCAATCGATATGTGGTAATAAAAGTGCCACGCACACACACCCACACTCGCACACACGCACACATAGTGCTTAACTGTATGTGTAAAGTAAGAAACGTGCACACATTTTTTCGTGGGCAGCCACACGCACTTAAAAGCATCAAAGTAGCTCGCACACACACGCATGTTTATGTGTGTGTGTGTGTCTGTATGTGCTTGCTAGCTTTAACATGCTGCACAATAATACACAAACACAAAAACAAACACACACGACATCAGAATCAGACAATTTGTGCGCATTGAGAACGTCAGCAACATGCACTGAAATTTAGCTAAAAACAAAACGCTTTAGATACACACACACTGGCACACACACACACACACGCCACGTCTGCTAGTGGCAGAAGAGGCAAACATTTGCTTACCAACTTCAGCTTAAGTTTAAGTTGAACATAACTTTCGACCAAAACTGTGAGGCACATTCGATTTGCATTTTCATTAATATAAACATTTATAAAACAAAGACTGAGAATACGTGTTCTCAGTCTTTGTTTTTTAAATATAAATATAAATATAAAAATATAAAAAATACTAATTTAACCGTTCAAATATGTTTCCATTGTAAAGTGCTTGAAAAGAATAAGAATTAGTCAAAGTATCTTTAGCAAAACACAGCAATTGTTGTCTCGATACATTCAACAATTTATCATGTGCTGCGAGGCAACATGTTCATGGAAGTATGCGAATATCAAACACCCTTTTCGACTTAAATTAATAAATTATCAAATTATTTTATCTTTCAGTTTGCTCAAAGCAACTTAAGCTCTTATAGTTAGTTTATTTAATGATCAAATATATATACTATATTTATAATTATATATATATATATATATATATAGGTATGGCTAGTCTGCAATACTTTAATACTGAACATGTTAGTCTGAGTGAAGCGAAGACCTTTATACAAATATTGATTTCAGCGTCTTCAGCGTGTTACACTTTGCGTGAGATAATTTCAATGCCCTAAGAGACTGACTGCTGTCTTCCTTCCACTCTCGCCCTCCTTCTCCCACGCGCCGTCCCTTTCTCCCGCACTAAGCTCGCTTGGCTATGTTATTCAACTTTCTGTTGCTTCTAGCGACTGCCGCGTCGCCCCGTATATGTGTCCCGCAGGCCGCTGCCTACGTGTGTGCATTAGTATTGGTATTGGCATTGCTGTGTGTGAGTGTGTGTGTGGCTCATGTGCATATGTGTATGTGAGCCACGGACTGAGCCGCGTGCGATCACGAAGCGCATAAATGGCGTTTGACACGTGACAAAAATTTTGAATTTTAATATTTTTCCCATTGTATTAGTCTAGCTGTGCGTAGGTGTGTGTAGGTGTGTAGGTGTGTGCGTGCTCCGCTGAATTTCATTTCCCATTTTCTGTAACCGCCATTGTTTCTAGCCAACACATATCTAGATAGATATGCGCGCAGCTAATGCAGGGAACCAGCGCGAAATCGTGGGCCTCAGCAATGGCCGAGAAATTAAACTAATTTCGCTCGAAATTCGTTTTTGGTCTGCATTTGTGTCTGCCAGTTTGTTAAAACGAGGCAACACAGCATAGCTGCGTCGACCATTGGCTAACATCAACGGGGGCAGAGAGGGAGGTGGAGAGTGTGGGCCAAAGAGAGAGGCAGAGAGGGGCAGGGACACAGCCAGCACAGCCTCTCGAGCCAACTGTTTGACTGGCTATTAAATATTATGCCAATGCTGAGCAACAACAACA
Source organism: Drosophila hydei (assembly GCF_003285905.1). Lineage (NCBI taxonomy): Eukaryota > Metazoa > Arthropoda > Insecta > Diptera > Drosophilidae > Drosophila > Drosophila hydei. Next base: position 298,336 of record NW_022045726.1, on the reverse strand, counting down.
ACTTAACACCACATTTGGCATTGGCAACGTGGCAGCAAATAAAAGTTAAATGAAATTGAAACTATGCAAATAAAAAGCGAATTTCAGCAGCGACAACAAAGCAAATAAAAGCAACAATCGCAGCAGCAGCAGCAGCAGCACCAGTGGCAGCAGCAGCAGCAGCAGGTGCAATTACAGTAAACATAACACCTGCCCCTTTTAACAGCTGTTCACTAACTGATTATGGACTCGCCAGAGCCATTGCCTAACAGCTGAATATGTTTTCTTCGCTCTTTGCCATGACGCCATGATTTTTTTTATTACATTGAGAAAGATAATTTAGTTAACATCATTGTTGAAAACGGGTTCCTCTAGCCAATTGTGCGAGTGTGTGTTTGTGTGTGTTGAATGAATGTACTCAAATTTTAAAAAACTTCCCTAAGCCCAAAAATAAAAGTTGCGATTTGGATTTTCGCCAACTGCTTAAGTCCTTCGAATATCTTTCGCCTTGTGCGAGCCAACTCCTATTATGGATGGCATGCTTCGAATGCGAGCTACACATGTGACTCACATATATCGATATATATGTATGTATATATAAGTAAATGTGTATATATCTATATATATATATAGACATATGTGCCGAGTCGTTATCCTTAATCTGTTCGGTCCAGCTCCGTCCAGTTGCGTCTGTCTGTCGTCCCCTTGTCGGGAGCCAGCTCTATTGCCAACTCCTGGTATCTCCGTTACGTTTGATGTTGTATTTTCTGCTTTCGCGAGGTTGTTTCTTGCCCGCTTCCATAATTTCGGCCATGCTTAGCACCTTGAGGTCCTTCTCGGGCTTATCGGTTGCTTTCGTATGTCCCCTAAATTTGCTGTCCTTGGCATCGGCGTGGCTGGCATCATTGTTACCGAAGAAGCCATCGTAGAGCACATAATTGTTGGTCTGCGCAATGGTGCGCACGAGGCCGTAGTGCTTGGCCAGAAAGGCGGTCATCATGGCCGACGGTCGATCGACCGCACACTTGCACAAGGTCAAGTCAAGGTCTTGCAGCATGTTATCGAAGAGCCGCTTGCCCAGGCCGCGCCGCTGATGCGAGCTGTGCACGAAGAAGTCGAGCACAGCGGGCGTGCCAATGCGACTGCGCAGCTGCCCGCGCTCATCGAACAAATAGAGATCCTTGGGACCCATCTTGAGCAGACCCGTGACGACAAGCTTGCCCTCCTCCTTGCCCTTGCCGGCCATCAGATAGATTGTCTGTTTGTCATTCGTTTGCCTGGCACTCGTCACAGACGTGTGCAAGCCTTGAGCCTGGGCGGACATCAGGCCAATCTTATCGATGATCCAGCCCATCCTGCGCTTGGCCTCCGCCGACTGCTCCGGACTGCCAACGAAGCCCTCGGGCAGCATATCCGACTGCACCTTAATTATGTCCTTATCAAACAGTGGCTTCAAGTCAAAAGTGCAATCCATGTTGACGTTGCCTTTGCCGTTGCCTTTTCCTTTGCCTTTGCCTTTGCCTTTGCCTTTGCCTTTGCCACTGCCGTTGCTGTTGCCTCTGCCGTTGCCACTGCCGTTGCCGCTGTCGTTGCCGTTGTCGTTGCAAACGCAAACGAAACACAAAAACAGTGAACAGCTTAGTAAATTTGAACACAAATGCGACGATATATTCAGCGAGTTATTCAGTTAGTTGCGAATTGAAAAGAAAATTTTATTAGTTTTGTTTAAATTTTTTCATTAGAAAAATTAAAACTGCTTGCAGGCCGAAATCAAATTAAATTGTATTTGTGCTCTAAGCTCTCACCTGACACTAGACCGAAACAGCATTGAGGACTACTAGATCTCACTTTCTGATAGATAAGGTGCCTACGCCTAGTGGATTCTTCAGAAAAGGGGCAGTTCCTTGTATCTCTAACAGCACAAGCAACCCTATTTGCCATAGCTAAAGCTTCCACTTTCCAAAAGCGGCCTTATGTTGACCTACTCTGAAACTTAAATATATCTGCCACAGCTTAAGTGCTACGATGAGCCAGCTGAATGCCTATTAATGGGCTCTTCATGCAGACATAAATAATTGCGCGGTTGCATTGTTGTTTTTTTTTGAGTTGAATAAGTTTAAATTATAGTTAAATAATAAGAATTATTATAAATATCAATGCAATTAACTTTATTGAATAGAATGTTTTATGACATTTATGTTATATATATATTTGGGCTATTATAATCTATTTTTAGAATCATCACTGTCATAATCATCTTCACTTTGGAAGATATATGTAAATTTTAAATGCGACATTTCAGCAAAAATTAATGAAATGCATAGTAAGATTAAGGAATAAAACCTTTATTTATTTCAAAATTACTGGCTATAAAATGTCAAGCCAAGCCCAATATAAGACAGCTATCAGCTATCAGTGGGTGGTCTAGTAAAGCAGTTTTTCTAGTTCAAAGTTGTAAGACTCTAAAAAAAAACAAAATTTAGAAGTTTGAGAATCTGAAATTGAATCGATATTTGATGAAATTAATTGAAGTTTGAGCCGTAAGCGAGGTTGAGGAAGAACACGTTTCACTTAACTTCTTCCTCCTTCTACACATGTGACACATGTATATGTGTGCAATATAAAAGCCATAATTAGCTTTTGCCATTTGAAGATGCCATTATAATTCAGAGAAATTCAAAGACTTAATGCGCTTGAAGGCTCAGCCAGATGTGGCACGCACAATATTTGATTATGCAGTACATAGAGACAGTTATATATTGTTATCTTTTGAGACATGGATATCATTTGGAATTAAAATCGAAGTCAGTGGGATGCGTGGAAATGCACTAAAATAAGAAAGCGAATTGGCTGAATCAGCTGAAGAACACGGCTGGCGTAGTCACAGTGTTCTGGGAGAAACAGCAGCAGGAGGAAGTTGAAGTTGGAAAGCACGAACAGCAGCTTGCTCCGCCACCTGCTCGACTACAATATACCCTGCAGTCACAGCTGATGTACAGGGTCAGCTTTCCAGTCGAATATAGCCTGCGAGCACAGCATTTTCTGCATCACTTCTATGAAGCTCCTCCGACTAGCCATAATGCCCGGCTCGACACATTCGCAGGGTATGCGAATAAACATAATTATTGTGGTAATAAGCAAAATTTTGCTGCTTCCTAATGGAACTGCGGAAAGCTGAAAATTATGTGTAGACAAGCGCAATTAATGGGATATTTTATGTATTCAGCTGTTCGGTAGGGCCTGCGGTGTGGACGTGTGGACATCCGAGCAGGAAGCACATTTGCAACGGGATATGCGATTGACTGCGAAATGGAATTGAAAATCCTTGCGTCGAAATTCTTGTCTATTTGACAAGCTCGTGAAACAATAAGGCCTACGTACTCACGCACTAAATGGAGGCGTTACATTAAATGGCCTGAGGCAATGCGCTGACCCCCAGCCACCAGGCCGTCTTCACTTGCTTTAGTCACTGTCTTCTTGCCAGCATCAATTTTCAATTACTTAATGTGTGTGCCGACTGCCAAGTGCCGCGACGAGACCCACGTCCAATGCCTTGGCTTAGCCGTGGACTTAAATAATGGAAAATTTCTAGTTGAGGTTGAGGATTATGAGACAATTATATACTCTGTATTTTGTGGAAAAGGCACATGACATGAGGGAGAGAGAGATAGAGAGAAAGAGAGAGAGAAGTAAAGAGAGAGAGATAAGTAGAGAGAGATAGAGAGAGAGACAGAGAAAAAGTGAGAGAGAAAAAGAGATCATGCTAGAGATGGAGAGAAAAATCTGATAAGTCCCAAAGGCTCCAAATGAATTCAGTGGCTGAGAATCGCATATAAAGGCGACAATTCATGAAAAACATGATTATGCAAAGCATAAAGACAAAGGAGAAGAAGAAGTCTAATCAAAAGTTGAAAGAGAAAATAAATACTTGAAATATTGATTAGAGAACACAAAGCCAAAGCCAAAGCCAAAGCCAAAGCCAAAAGCCAAAAGCCAAAACCACAGCCACAGCTGCGTGCGAATCATACAGATTCTTTTTGATAAAAGGAGACATGAAATTAAGGACTTTGAGCCTTGCACATATATAAAAATGAGGAAAATAAAATGAAAAGCAGACGGCTCTTAAGGCCAGACGCCAGATACCCTTTTCAACCGTTTTTAATGGGTGCTCAAAAAAAAATATTAAACAGTAGCAAAAATCTCGCGCAACAAACCAAATTGGAAAGCCGAAGAGAAAGCGACCAAAAAAAGTAGAAGGAAAATCAAATAGAATTACTTAGCACACATTATTAAAAAGCAAATACGTGGAGCGGCAGCAGGCAGCAGACGGCAGACGGCAGGCAGCAGGCAGCAAATTACGAGCACCACTTGCACCACATTCAGCTTGCCATTTCGGGGCATATTTTGACAGAAGAGTTTGGCGTGGGGCATGTGGCAAGGAACGTGGAAATGCTAACAAAGCAATAAATTGCCACTAAATCTAATTTGTGGCAGTGCCAGCAGCCGCAGAAAGGAAAAAAGTGAGAGAGAGGAGAGAGAGCAGAGAGACCAGGGCAACGAGCGGCCGACACCGAGCTACAGCAAAACATGATACGATCAAGGGGCACACAGGCAGGCGGCTGGGCTGGGGCGGTGTGTGCCGTCGAGTTGATTGCATTAAAAACAACCGAAAACGTGCCGTGAAATCATGTCGTGAGCACTGCAGCTCGCTGCGAGGGTGGCTGGCAGAGGCGGGGCTTAGCCAACTGATGAGCACTTAGACGCACACTTTGCCGACTTCCGGCGGAAGCGAGCGCATAAACTTGGAGCGCCCGCGCCGCAAACTTTTTTGCAACGCATATTGCAATGGTTTTTGGCGCACTGAACTAGCGCGCCAGGAGCGTGCCATCAGCCATCAGCCATCAGCCAGGAGTCACGTGGAATATGCTTCTGGATGTCTATTTACCGCTCGGCGGCAACTGTAAATTTTTAAAATGTTTGCGGCGATTAGCGCGCAATTAGCTGAAGTGAAATTCAGAGCACCTGCCTCGCCCTCGCCCCACTCTCACTCTCTCTCTCTCTCTCTCTCTCTCTATGCCTCTTAGCCTTCGTTACATATCATTCGTGTCAACCAACAGCTGATGCATAATTGGGCGCTTTGCTTCCTAAGCCTTTTCTGCAATATGGCATGCAACGTGAGGGGCGAGAGGCGAACGGCGAGGGGCAATTCAAAACATTTTATTGCAATAAATATTTAAATGGCGGCGCAGCTTGGGGCGCGCTTTCAATGGGCTTGGGCTTGAATCAGCGATAAGCGAGCGCCAAAATGACAAACCCGCAAATGCTCGAAGTGTCGGCAGCTTGGCGACGGCGTCGCTTGCCGTGGGCCCTGCGACCAAAATACATGCCAGCAAATCAACAGAGCCGGGCCAAAAAAAATACAAAAAAAAAAGAAAGAAATGAAACAAAAGAAACAGAAACAGCAACAGAAGCGTAAAAGTGTCAGAGTTTCTCTGGCAGTTGAAATAAGGGTTAGACACCTAATTCAATGCGATAAGACAATCTGGGGGCTTAGCATATTTGTTGCATGCGGCTGTCTCTACTTACCTCCCCCCCCCCCCCCTCTCTTTGTGTGTGTGTTATATAACTGTTTTACTTTGCATGCGCCTTGGTGACTTTTTGACTAAGACGCCGCACCCTAAGCCCCGAGCAACCTCGAGCTATTCCTTGTCCTTGGCCTAGGGTTTCGGGTTCAGGTTCAGCATTCCGATACGGGCTTAGACGTGAAGTTGAGTAAGGTTTTGCTCAGCAGCGATTCGAAGCGCCCGGCATATATGTTGTGCGTGTAAGCTAACTAATAAGACCATAAAGTCTGTTTAAATAACTATATACCATTTCCAATTATATCGTATAAGACTGAGCTAGTCCCAGAGATATTTCAGCAAGTATGCTTGTATAGCACAGCCCAAGAGCCTACTCTATGTGGATGAATGAAAGCAGCTAACAAAAGTCGAAAAATTCGTGTTTCTAGCAGCATCACTTTAAGTTAAGAAACTAAAGTGTAGGCCAGATCGATGCAGTTTCTAGACTGACATAGGCAAACAGATGGACAAGGCAAGTTCATTCCACACTCATATATACAGACAGAGAGAGAGAGAGAGAGAGAGAGAGAGAGAGAGACTGGCGGACATACAAACAGAAGGACAAGACAAGATCTATTCAGCTCTTGGACGCATTTATATAGACCCATGGACAGATGGACACAGGCGAACACACAGACTGAAGGATAGATGTACAGAGGGGCAAGGCAAGATCGTTTCAGTTCGTAGACCCATATATATACTTTATATATATCTGCCACTGTTAATACGTAGAAATATTCTGAGCTGATATTTAAATAGATATCAACATTAGTATGAAGTGGCAAAGCTGGTTTGAAGTATTCTTTGAGTAGTTGAATCCAAGTTGAGGCACAATAAGCCCTATTCGATTCCTATTCTACCTTGGCAAGCATTCTGCGGCAGCTACTATTATAATGTAAATCCGTAAATCTCGGTGAAATATGCGCGATATTCGCTTGCCAATCAAAACTGCAGCCAGCAATGGCAACCAATTGGCAGCCGGCAAGGCAATGCGAATCGCAGGGCATGCGAAGTCGAACTCTGAATGCCCTGACTGGCGCGATGCCAAGGCTAAAATTCTGTTACGAAAAGTTAACTGAGCTTTCAGTCACATTCCGGCGGTGGAGTCGAGCTCCTGGTGGAGCGCGTCGCATAGTCCGGGGAGCCGCATAATGGCAAAGGTATGGCAAAGCTAATGCATTTCAAATGCCTCTGAGCATGACGCAGCATCACTTTATCCTGCAGTCGCTCACTCGTTGATGGCTTACCCAAGCGTGATTTGGCGCATATTTCGATTAGGAAGAGCAAAATAAAAAGCCAACATAGAGCGCGAGGTGCGAGCGTGTGCGGTGCAAATGCATTCAAACTGTGCAGCGAATGCGGATGGGATAACAACTTGCGTCGACAAGGATATTAAAATTAATAAATAATATCTCGCCCAGCTGCAGCGCGCAGCAGCCAGCAACAAGACACGACAACAAGATACTTCTAGCTGTCACATCAAATAAACTACAACAGCTTTCGGCTTTTGGCCAAGTCTTGACCCGAGCTGCACTGGCTGCGACTGTCTTCCAGGCAAACTCATTTCTATTGCTCGCAGCGATGACTTGCCCTGATTGCTGCTAAGTTAAGTATTGCTAGTCAGTCGTATATCATATATGTGCTGTGTATCTATTTTGATTTGTCTTTGCTTCAATAATAGCTGTTAGAACTGATCAGGATTATATATGTATATATGCACCATATGCTTAGTAACGTGCATACACTTATTCGATCGCTCCATTTCGATACAGCGCAGACTATGTACATGCGCTCAGCGTATTCCCACATTGCTCATACGCAGCGTGGGCTGAGCGGAAAACGAAACAGCAGCCGCAGGACATAAATTCAAGTGTGTGCAAACAGCTAGCAAATGGCAAACATATTTGCAGCTCTTCACATGTGTGTGTGTGTGTGGGTGTGTGGGTTATGGTCAGACACACCCACACACACTCAGCACTAGGCGGAAAGGAAACTTAATTAATTATACGCAGCGTATTTGGCTGAGAGGCAAAAGTTTTGTCTGACCGCATTATGCACAAACTTTTTGGCATGTCTTAGCGAGTCAGGTGTGGAATGGTCAGGTGTTGTTGACGCTCTTAGTTGTTCTTGTTCTGGCACTTAGCGCGTGGGATCTATCACTGCCACTATAAGCGATTAGTTGACTTTATCGCTTGGATAATCGATCAATCTAAGCGCTGCTCGATCCGCCATCGATTGCTCAACTATCTTTGAAGTCAGCTATGGTTTGAGTTGAGCTTTGTCTTCTTGATGGAAGCTTTTGTGTTGAGGACAAGTCAAAGTTGTTGGCCTTACTTTGAGGCATATTATAGCACAGAGTGCTAAGTAAAGTTCTTGAGCAATTTCTCTTAAATAAAATTGCAATTTGATATTTCAACAACTTGTGGCAACTTTAAGATATTTCTGTTTATTTTTTGTGCGTATTTTGTGCTCTCAAGTGATTAAAAGTTTCAAAGCGAACCATACAAAAACTGTAAATATAAATTTCATTTATGGCTATACTTTTGCATACACGCACACATGTGTGTCTGTGTGTGTCTGTCTGTCTGTCTGTCTGTCTGTCTGTCTGTCTGCTTATGTGTAGCTACATATTGCACTTGAGCAGCTTCAGTTCATTTTCACGCGCCACAAAGTCAGTCAAGTGGTTATCCTTGCTGTTGCCAAGAGTTCTGTGCTATGCTCGGCTGCCCACGGCCATTAGATACCCTGTACACAATGTCGTGTGTCAATACGCACACGTAAAGCAAACATGTCAACATTTTATATGAATATGTTTCGCTTTTTTTTGATACATTTCAAATATTTCATTGAACTATTTGCATACCTAAGGATTGGTACTTGTTGCAATATTGACTTAGAGTGCTGTAAACAGAGCCTAACCAGATTCTATTTAGATACCAGTCGGGCCAAGGCGCAGCTCAGCTGCTGCTGCTGCTGCTATGGATGGCCAGTCGAGCACAAAAATATTGAAATACATACTCCGTAGAGGCAGCGCTGTCCGTTTCCATATATTACCTTAAAGTCAAAGCACACACACACACACACACACACACACACATGCACAGTTTTGCGGCAAGTTAAGATGAGCTGGCAGTGCAATGAAGTAGAAAGACAAAAACCTTTTAGGCAATGGGTTCGCTTCGTTCTCTTCTCTTTCTCTTTCTTCTCCATTTTTTTTTTTTTTTTTTTTTTTTTGGACTGTGAAATTTTATAAATTTGTTGGGTGCGCAGTTTACCGGGCGTAAAGTTTTTAAGCGTAAAGCTGAAACTGCTCGCCAGTAATCCACATGCCACATGCCACATGGAGCCATGCTTGATTGCACCGCGGCCCGCTTGGTCCCCGAGCCGGGCCCGTCGGGACCCGAAACTCGCTTGTCAGCGTCAGGCCGAGTGCGAGTAGTTGAGCGAATTTTTGAAAAGGAGTTGCACACGGCTCTCGCCCGCCGCACGTTGTTAAAATATTTGAGCTTTATGAGCCAAGCCAGCCTCGACAGGATAGGCCGTCAGGCAGACAGGCATACAGACAGACAGAGAGATGAGTATACCATCTATGTGTGCGTACATGTTTAGATAGAGAATGGCTTTCACTTTTGCTTTTGCTTTGGCTGGGCTGCTGGCAGAAAACATATTAATATTTAGCTCTTAGCATTGAAACTATTTTTCGATTTGACTTTGGTTCGCTCTGGCGCTCTGGCGCTCTGGCTGAGTTCCGGTTCCTTTGGCGGCGGGGTCCGGGTTTGCCCTTGTTTGCTTAGGCATAAAATTTCAAACTTATGGCCAACTGGTTTGGCCTAATCAAGACCCGAAACCTGCGGCAAATGGCTTTAGCAACAGCCGCTTATCGGGCATCAAGACTGTTTAATATTTATGCGGTTCCTCTGCGACGGGTCAGAGACGGGGCGGGGCATCTCGCCCAGCCAGAATGAAATGCAATCAAAATAACTGCCAGCAAACAAATTTGACTCGTTGTGTTTGTGCCTTGTCCCATCTGTGTTCGTTGCCCATTTTTTCCTTTCATTTCATTTTTTTCTTCTCCTCTTTTTTTGTCGTCGCTCAGCCTTGCCTTCTGGTCCACGCTCACCTTCATTGTCACCGTTGCCATTTTGCACCTGTAATGCGAGACGTCAACAAAAACTTTTTTTACACCATTTTGTGAAACGCATTCTAAGTTACTTTCTCCCTCTCTCTCGCTCTGTTTCTCTCTCAGCATATTTGCCATTTCGTGTTGCGGCATGAAACATTTTTTGATAATGTCACGACCGTGGGCTAAGCAGGGCCAACTTGCGCCGCTTAAGCCGCACAATTGTCGCACTTGTGGCCAACTAAATGGGAAAAGCAGGTGCCCTAATCATGATCCCCATGATGATGATGATGAGGACGATGATGATGATGTGATGAGTTGATGCTAATGCTTACGCTGCTGCTGCTACGATGGTGTTATTCACACGATTAACTGTCAACTAGACAGTCTCTTTGTCTGTCTCTCACTCTCCCTCTCTTTCTCTCTAGTCTGTCGCTCTCTTCCTTTGAATATGAATTCAATTTAAATTCAAGTCAACTTCAAAATTCATAAGACTCAACTTAAACTTGGAGACTCGGCGATTCATAGAAGAGACTCAAATGAAAGTCTTCAGCTCGAGTGGTCTTATAACACCGTGACTCGCTTGACTGACGCTCAAAAGTAGGCGTCACTTGTATCAGGTAATAACCAATTAACTAGTTGAGTAAGGCCAAAATACTGAGAAGTCATAATTGCTTCAAATTCAATTCGGATTGAGCAGGCTGCAGTCAGCAGTCAGCAGCCTGGCCAACAAGACGGCAAAGCTTTTCTGAGAACTTTAGACTAATTTGGATCATTTGCAGCGACAGCAAAATGCACTCGAAACTTTAAGCTCAAGTTGGCTGCAGTCCATCACCTGGTACTCTGCTGTCATATAGCAATTTCAATCTTGATTTGTTGAAGGTGTTTCGAGCAGTCCATGTGCTTGGCTCGCATTAGCCTTGGGCGCAGCAGTTCTTTATCTGTGCACAGCAGAGACTACATATGCCGAGAGCTAAGCACCTGGTCAACTGCCTCCATAACTTTCATATGCAATGTCCATTGGCTGCATTTGGACTGCTTTGGACTGAGCTGGAGTTGGGCTTAGTTCGATGCAATTGATGAAATTGCTTTGATAAATTATTTGGCAAGTCTCTTGCTTAATGAATTAAAATAGTTTGTCGGTGGCTTTGTTATGACTTAACTGCAGAAGAGGAGCATGGAAGAGAGAGAGAGCGAGCTAGTTTCTCTCTCTCTCTCTCTCGCTCTCTCTTTATATGTCACACTCTGGGGTATTGCAAATGAATATCTCGCTGCTTGCTTGGGTCGAGCTAGCTACACAAAATAATTGTGTAAGTGTGTGTGTGTGTGTGTGTGTGTGTGTATATATATGTGTGTTTGTGTGTATATGTGCATGCATTTGAATAGCTTTTCTAAATCTATTGCAAAATCCCAAATCACTCGAAGATGTGGAACAGCAGGCAAAACGATAGCTGAAACGGCCAAAGGCAGCCAAAGTATATTGAAAAAGACTTTCAGACGAATCGTTAGATGTTGGGAGGGGGTCCTGGAAATGGGCATAAAAATGGAGAGTGGAGCGCAGAGTGGGGCTGGTTGCATTCCAGCCAACTTTCAATGTGTGAACTAGGTCTTCTGATGAAATGCCTTTAACGACGACATGCGTGTCGCCCACCCATGCATATTCGCTTCAAACTTATGCCTGAGCGGGTGCTGCGAGGGGGTGTTGAGATGGGGGGAGGGAGTCAATGGAGTCTAGAGTGTGCATGGCAGTTGCTACTACTTTAGCTTTTACAATCTAAACGTTAATGGTCTGTCAATTATCGCCACCCAGTGAATGTAGCGATAAGATATCACCCCAGGCACAAGGCGTACACACACACGCACACACACATACACACACACATATATATATATATATATATATACTTCCCTTGCATGCGTGCTGAGCTTTGAGGCTAGGGTGACGCTTACGGAACACTTTAGTACATCATTTAGTGCGAATTAGTTATGGACACAACCAAGCCACGCCCCACACACACACACACACACACACACAGCTGGCTGGCTGGCTGGGTGAGCTCTCTCGGAATTCAATGCTTATGAGTAAGTGGCGACAGGGTTTGGGGCTGACGAAGCGTCTGTTCCATTGCGTTTGTCCAATGGACTTCTTGGCTCTTGGGGTCGACTGCTTGGTTGCCCTTTTTACATTTGTATTTATGAGCAATGGCCGGGCAGCACAGCGCGATGATGAAGACGGGCTCGGGGCGGTCGTTAAGCACACCATAAAATGGTACGTTCCGGCTACACTGAGCGAAACGCAAGCCGAGGCTCATAAATCAAACTTCAACTTCTTACGAAACTGAATGGCAAACAAAGGCACAACTTAATTGCGCTTTATAGTTCCTTATCTATATATATAAATATTTATATATATATATATATATGTATATATATATATATCAGTTATCAATTTCCCATTGAAACATATTTATTTTGCAGGAATTTGAACCACAAATTCGATTGTCGTGTCTACTGATCCAGCGAGTCTCTTCATAACTACACGAGACACACACACACACACACACACACACACACGCACGCAGTCAGTCGTCGCCTTGGCTGTGGCATCTGAATTCGAATGCTCCAAGTATCCATTAGAAGCCGATGAAGGGAAGGGGGCGGCCACAGGCAGAGCCTGGCGTGGACACAACAAGAACTTCTATGCATTTATCTATTTAGACGCTTTTAGTTACGTTTTCGGTTACTCTGCGGGGGTGCGGCGGCTGCCTTGAATTGATTTTGAGCAGCCATTGAGGCTTGCCCTTCGTCCTTTTACCAGTTACTTAAAGCTTTGTCTTGCGCCGCCCAGTTGCCGCTGCCAATGGCTTTGTGTGTCTCGTGTTAGTATTTTTATTTCTTTTCATGCTTATTGGAATTTTATTATCAGCTCATATAAATGCCATATAATGTGTGTGTGTGTGTGTATGTGTGCGTAAGTGGTATATACAACTACTTGGCCTGTATGCCAAAAATGTTGTCATATTAAATCCCAAAAATTCACTAACCAAGAGAAACTTGAATTTTCCAATTTGCGGCAAAGTTTTATTTCCCATTGATTTCTCAAAAGTTTTATTTCTTTAATCAAGACAAATATGTTTTGCTTCTGTCATCAGTTATCAAGTTGAGCATCGCTTAAATATTGTTTGAGCTTCACACATCTTTTATTTAGAACTCTCACAGAATATATTCTATCTAATGTAGCTTATCTTATCTCTAAGTATTTCTCCTTTGGACATAGATCAAGTAGATTCTCCAGCTGAGCATGCTTGAAGAAAGGTTGTCATTAAATGAAATGCTTTATGCATATTGGAAAGGCATTTTCTGCCTTCCCTTCCACTTTGTCTTGTCCGCTAAAAGCTGGCCAATTGTGAGACTTCGTCTTCAATAAGATGTATACAAAAGATATAGGACACTTTCTCTATCAGGCCATCCGCTCCCACTTCATCTGATCCGCTGAAAACTTACCAATTGAGTGAGGCTGGCATCGAATGGAACGCTTCAGGCATATTGAAAAGGCATCTTCTATAAGATATAGAAAAAGTCTCTATGGGCCATCTGCTCCCACTTGATCTGATCCGCCTAAGCCTAACCAATTGAGTGAAACAAGTTTGTTTGGTTTGAAATATTTTCATGTTTGTTTTGTGTTTATTTGATGTTTTTTACTTGTTAAGTTCTTCGTGCCCGTAGATCTCATTATGCTGTTCATGGCGATTCTGTTGGTTTGCTATAGTTAATGCTATGGTAGTTATGCTTGCATAGAGTCGAAATAGTTTGCAATTAATTTAGTTCGCTCGCTTACAGGTCTATTCTATTCGGTTTTTAGTTACATTAATTAATTTAGATTTGATTAGATTCTAGAAAAAAAAAGTCAACATTATCATTGCTTTAAAATATTTTCAGTTTTTCTATATATATTTATGTATATATATATATATATATATATAAATATATATATACGTTTATATATGTATAATTTTCTATTTATTTATTTGCTTTAATCTTCTGTTAGTTTAATTGTTGTGCTTTTTATTGTTGTCTTACTGTACTTAGGTCTGATTTCATTATATTTTTGGTTTCTCCTTCTCCTCCTTTAGCCTCTTTGCAGTTGCCTTATAGGTTACATTGCACAATCATCATCATCAACATGATCATGATCATGATGATGATCGTAATCGTGATTATGATTGCGCTGAGGGCGCTTAAGAATATTATCTTAAATACCTAAAACTCTCCCTTCCCGCTGTTCTTCTTCATTAATTCAAAAACAAGTTTAACAATCGATTAATTGGATTAATTTAAACAAAGTGAAAGCAACTGTGAACTGAACAACACTCGTATATATAAAGATATATATATATATACATTATATATATATATATCTATTACTAAATAATCATTAACTCGACGCGCATCTTCGTGTCCCACTCCATGGATCAATTCATACTGAAACTTCTTGATCAACCCATTCTTCTATAACTAATAAGCGTTTTCTTTGGAAGAACTTAACTATTTCTATAATAATTCCTCTCCCTTCCTTCTCCTCTTCGTATATATGTATATATATATATATAATTTGTTAATTTGCATTTTACTTAGAGCTATTGACTAACACTCATAACGCACCTTTAAGAATCTCGAATATTTTTGTATTTAGAATTACTGTTAGCTACGATTAAAAAACAAAAAAAAACACACTTATTTATGCATTGAATATTTTGTTTGTTCTCGTTTCATTTTCATTTTTCAGCTTTCACTTTTTAGGAAAGTATAAAAATTTGTTGAGCTTTTCCTAGAGGGTTCCATAATTATGAGCTGGAACCGATTAGCCTTCTGCCTATGAACTCGAAGACTAGATAGTTCTTAATATATATATATATATATGTTTATTTTTCTTTTAGATTTATCATTCTTTGAATATGTTTTAAGTTTGCTTGCCTTTTTAGTTAGATTTTTATTTTGCATTAAGTTTTACATTATTTGTCACATAGAAACAATGAAGAGGACGGTTTTTGAAAACAGGGACCAAAATTGTGTATGTGTGTGTGAGTGTGTGTGGCTGTGTGGGTGTCTCTTGATGCCGATTTAAATTCGTTTCCATTTGGTTATTTCTTTGGTTGTGAGCAAGGGGCATACTCCAAGCAGTTCGAAATTAAGGCTCATCGCTTGCAATTTGTGTCTCAGTTTCGTTTAGTATTTTCTCGTTTTGAATTTGAGTTGCTGTGGTATTTGTGTTCGTTAGTATTTTAGTATATTCGTGTCATCTACCGATCATCGGATCCAGCTTAAGCAAATTCAAGACGGCATCAGTTGATGAATGGGCGAGCATTTCGGTCCAGGTTTCAAATGAAGTTTTCACATTACATATACTTAGCTAATATATTAGTGAATATATATAGGTGTATATATTCATATTCATATTCATATTCATATTCATATTCATATATTCATTTATTCATATATGCATATATCTTTATATAGAGTGGTTATGCGTCTGCCTTCACTTATCTCTAATAATTTGTACGCCTACGCTTTATATACCCTGATGCAACTTATTCGTATATTCATATCTTTTCCTTTGAGTACCGATTTCCAAGTACGTATTTAGCTTTAGGTTAATAGGTATGCTCCTTGTAGCGAGGGGCAGGCCCAGGCAATACTGAAGAAGTATTTGTTGGCTAACTTACTGCTACTTAACTGTCGCTTAGCCTAGTTTTAAATGCGCTTACATTCTGCTAATGACATCTCGGATGACTGTTCTCATCCATATATTTTTTATAGTTTGTTGTTCTCTTAGAATACAACCAAGGAATGTGGCTCAAGCAGTCGGGTCAAAATCAGCGCCATTTTATGATATATATATGTGTATATATATTTGTGTGGGGCTCATTTGTTTCAGTGTGCGTCTGTCTGATTGTGCGTGTGTGTGCGTGCGTGCATTAGTCATCGTTCGAAACTATCGACCGAGTAGTCAGCTATCGCTTGCAGAGCTCATTGATTAGATCTAACATTGAGGAACGGAGGAAACGGAAATACTGTTGACTTATTCATATTCTTCTTCTTCTTCTTCTTCATCATCATCTGCATCATGTGGTTTACAGTTAGAAATTGTAATCAATAGCTCAGCGATAACTGCTCGGGCAGCCCTCCCTAGCTACCTGGCTCTCCCACTCTGCCATCTACTCTCCCTCTCTCTCTCTCTCTCACTCGATGAATTCGTGTAAGGCGCTGAGTTTGAGCCACTGCTTCGGACTAGTCTAACATTAAACATATCTAAGACATACACCTACGCTCTAGCCATGGGTTTATTGATTAGTTTCTCTCTAATTTCTTAATCTCTTAACTATGATTAACGCAGCATTGAAGTCGACTGGGGGTGGGATCGGGTAGAGGGATGCTTCGTGGCTGGGAT
The DNA here is from genome assembly GCF_003285905.1 of Drosophila hydei. NCBI lineage: Eukaryota > Metazoa > Arthropoda > Insecta > Diptera > Drosophilidae > Drosophila > Drosophila hydei. Next base: position 282,168 of record NW_022045726.1, on the reverse strand, counting down.
ATGCTCAGCGATCGTTGGATTTGCTTGAGGGGGGACAGTAGTACAGTAGAGTACAAATTCACAGAAACTGAATGCGTGATATGTAAAGTAAATACACTTATGTCCTTATGCATATAGTTTATACGTAAACTCATTTTTTTCCATCTAGATCGCGACTCGAGCGACACAACTCTTACCATCTAAAAGAGTCTCACGTCAAGTAACGGTACAATTGCCATATATTACTGTATCGATAGTTACATATATCGATAAATAGGTCTATATACTGAAGTATTAACTAAGACTTTATGTTAGACATTAGCTAAATGTTAAAAATTTTGTGCCTAGCCTACAGCTCAGAGTCGTTAACTTAAGCTAGGGAATATAATACATACAACAGATTTGATCGAACTTTAGATGCTATATACAGAGCTACATATATATATATATATATATATATATATATATATATATATATATACCATATATATATGTATATATGCTTATATGTATATATAAAGTTGAGACTATGAACAATCTTAGGAGTCTAATTGAGTTTCGAGCTTTGAGTTCAATTTCATTTGGTTTGCATTTGGCACAGTTCGTGTTTTGAGTTATCGATTGACGTCTATCGATAGTTAAGCAATTACATATTGATCAGCTGCACACAAAGGAAGCATTCATTTAGTTGTTGAGTCCTGTCAGCTGTTAGGGTTGTTGTTGTTGTTCTTACTGCTGCTGCTGCTGATTGTAATCACCCCATATGCATGATCTTCTTGAATGCCTTACGAAATTCCGGATTGAATATCGTGTAGATAACGGGATTGACAAAGCTATTGATGTAGCCCAGCCAAGTGGTTAGCATAAAGGCCGTCAGACCGGGCCTGCAGTCTTCGTTGAATTTGGCGCACATCGCATCCATGATGTTGCACGTGAAGAATGGCAGCCAGCAGAAGAGAAAGACGCCTAATGACCGGAAGAGATTGGGAAGAGAGCGACAACAGAGCAAAACACAGTTGAGCATATGCAACAATTAATGCAAATCATAATCGGAATGCGTTAGGTAACGATAATAGTTCTGGCCATTTGCCATTTGCCATTTGGCCATTTGGCTGGCTTTGACTTACCCAAAACGATGGCCAATGTTTTGGTGGCCTTGCGTTCCTTCTTGGCCGACGATTTTTCGCGTTTCTTCTTCGAGGCCTTGTGCACCTTGTATATCGTGAATCTACGGCCCGCCAATGCACGCACGCAAGGGTCACGATAATAAGCCAGAGTAAATTGCATTTCAAGTTGCATGCAGCCATGAGATACGAGTAGAAAGAGGGTGGAGGAAGAGAGTTCGGTTAGTGTTAGGCTGATTGGCAGTTGGCGCTGTTACGTCGAGCTATTAGCGCGAGTGAAGCTAATAACGGCAATTTGGCAATTGCGGTGGCGGAGCGCTCTCACCTTGACGCCTGCGAGTTTTTCTTATCCTTGCGCGAGGACGTTTTCGATGTGGTCGATAGCGTGGAGTCGTTGCGTGCCAAAGTCATGGCCTCCTGCACGCCGTAGCGCACAAAGGACAACGGCTTCATGGCGACGCTGCTGCTGTAAAGCACAAGAACAACAAGCAAACAAAAGCATTTGGTCAGCACATGCCACTTGGCTAATACGTAAGCCTAAATACAATATGTCTAGATCTGTAGACCTGGACAAAGCCGAGCGCTTGGCTTCCTTTGGGCAACTTGTCTATTGAATTCGCATTGGAGTGTGGCGACGTCAAATAGCTATGGACATACCTGAGAGCTGGCTCGCCTCGTTTGGGCGAGTCCTCGGCGGTGTTGCGCCGGCTGCTGACACTGGAGCGGTGCAGGGTGGCGCCGCTGGGTACCGGACTGTCCGGCGGCGTTGTGCTGCTGATGGCGGCGCCCACGCTCACTCCTGCAAGGACATCGTCAACGTTTGATGCTGCATAACCAGAATCATGATTACCATTCGGATCGGCAACGACCAGCTGCGGCTGTGTGGTGATCTGTGCCACAACGCTGCTGTCACGCGGATGAAGTAAGCAGCGGGTGGAAGAAGACGAACACGAAGACGATGGCAACGGCGACGATGATTATGATGATGATGACAATCAAAGTAAGTAATCCGGCAATGGCAATCAATCAAAGCACGACAGAGCAGAGCCAACGTCGACAGCAGCAGCATCATCCAGAGCCAAGGTGTGGCGAGTGCGGCAAGCGATGCGGGGGCGAGAGCAAGAGAAAACGAGGAGCAATGTCAATTAAAAACAAGCAAAAATTGAGTTTTAATTAAGTGACGCATTAATTGAATTATTGAGATTTATTTTTCTCTGCCTGTCCATCGGGTCGAACACGTAAACGTAGACGTTGACGTTGACGTCGATGGCGACGGCGACGGTGTCGACTAATTGAACGGCAAGCGGTTAGAGCACGACAGACAGAGCTTTCTTTTTGCCCAATTATGCTCGGTCGCGGCAGCCCTTTGGTAAAAAGTTTTCAGTATGGTCTGCTCGGCCTCCGTGGATTGTCGGGTTGACCGCTTCACGCACAGGCGCCATCCGCCACCAGCCGCCCCATCCATCTGTCCATCAATATTGGTTTCATTTCATGTCCTTATTGGATTAAAGAGGCCATCAGCTCGCTAATTGACTGTGCTTAACGTTCGCGCTGTGCCGTGGCCAACATCCGTCCATCGGCATTCCAACCGAGCCCAACCGCTGCGATTCTTGGCGAGACTCGCGATGCAACTGATAAGCAACCGCAGCCGAGGGCCGATGAGAATCAAAAGGACGACACTCGAACAGACTTAACACATAAATAATAAATGTCGAGGGATGTTTTATCGACCATCATTTATAATTTAGAAATTGATTTGCTAGGCCCATTCAGCAAACCCTTTTACTTATTTATTATATTATTGTGTCGACCCTTTTGCCAGCATTTTCATAAATATTTCAGGCCAATTGAGGCTGCCAGTTGCCAAGTTGATCTGGCCATCAAGTATTAAGCAAACATTATTTCTCATATTTTCCCGAGTACAAGTATTTTAAATTATTATTTACTCGCTCAACCAAGTGAAGAGTTCAATTCAGTAGGAAATTCGAGATATATGCGGTTGGTCTAGCTGATCTAGGCCAGTCTGGCTGCAGCTGAATCTATAGAAGAGGGCGATAGTCTCTGGCAGCAGCAACCAGAAGACCTTGAGTGGCTTAGTTAAATGAGCCAAATCACTTGAGTGAACTCAACAACAGACTAAGCTCACTAGATTCGATTGATAACTGTGTCAGATACTCATTATATGTTAGTAATGCATTACGACATGAGAGAGAAGGGACGAACCAATGCAATAGCTATCGAGAGGCAAGAGCAAGAGGCGAGAGGCAAGAGAGAGCGTGATCACATAAGAAAGTAAGCTGGAGGCTGAAACGCCTGAGGACGATGCTAATGAAATGTTTATAAATCAGCTAAACTACTCTAATCTTCACTGAAATTAAGACTACGTTAACGATACAGAATACATGAAGGGAAGTTTAAGCCATAAGCCGATCCTGGTCTATGGGCCATGCCGGAGTGTTTGGCTGAGTTAAAGACTATAAGCCATGCTATGCCATAGCTGCAAGTGTCGCTCTTCGCTTGAGTCGAACAACAGTAAAACATTCTCTCGATCTGCCTAAACTCTTCTTGTTCCCAATGAAGGAAATCTCATTGCAAAGCATCATTCAGTGAGGCTGACGGACGCATGTGTGTTGGCAGCAGCCTCAGTGTGCTGGGGAATATATTTTAAAACAATCTTCTAAGCATTACATATTCCTTAAGAAATATTTTTTAAATTTAACAAACTTTTGGAGCACGATTTAATTAACGAGTGATCGCCGTCGCGGATTATTCGAGAAATAATTAATTTTAAATTGGATTCGTCTGCCAACGTGAAATACTATATTTAAATACTGTCTAAATCGGTTCAGCAACAAAATATATATTTTTTACTTATTGGTGGAGTTGGCGATCAACGAAAATTAGATGATGGCTTCGAGGGACTCTTCGCCAAACGGTTCGATTGCGTTCGATTCTGCTGCACTATCCAATCCTAACTTAATCCTGTTCTCGGGCTCAGATTTTGCTGTAGACCACAATCCGAAGCGCAAGCCACAGTTGCATCAAGGGCGCTCCTCTCGCGAAGTGGACGAGGAGCTCATCAAGCTGCGCAATGAGAACTTCAACCTGAAGCTGCGGCTTCACTTCAAAGATCGGGTCGGCGAGGGCAGTGTGCGTGCCAGCGGCTCCAGCGATGCCGTTTGCAGAGAGCTGGAAGACGCCAAAATTGTGATACATGCGCTGCGCCTGGAGATCGCCGAGAAGACGCAGCTACTAAAGGATGCCGCTGTGGCAATATCCGAGCACGAGGAACGCGAAAAGGAGTTCGTCCTAGAGAGCCAAGCGAAAATCGCTGAGCTCGAGGGCTACATCACACACTTGCAGGTAAATGGGGCTAATTTCCATGCAAAAGTTCAATTATTTATAAACGAATTGTCAAAGGATGAAAAGCCACTGGAAGCCCTTTTTGCACAGGATCTTAAGCGTATGGAAGAAAAGGTGAGTACTTGTCCCGGCCTCTCCTTCTCCCTCTCCCTCTCTTTGGCTCTCTCCCAGAGTAGTTCAGCTCACAAGCACAGACTCTCCTCAGCAGGTGGCTCGTCAAATTGACGATTTGCACAAGGCCAAAAAGCAAATCGAGCACTTGAAGCATGAGTTGTCGGAACGCGACAGAGAGAAGGCCTCTAGCGACGATAAGCTCATGGAGATAACTAGGGAAAACTCTGAACTGGTGAGTCTACTCCAGGAGCATTACAAGTTTGGCGTTATAGCAAATGTAAGTACCATAGACTGAAATGTCCTTGCTCGTCAGCTGATGATACTAATTCGGAGTTTTCAGCAAATGATGGAGCTGCAGAAGAAGGAGCTGGATGAGTGTTTGGCCGAGAAGCTGGGCTTTATAAATAGGCTGAACGAAATTCTGCCCGAGCTGAGCTCCCAAAATGATTTGCTGAAGGAAGCGACGATGACAGTGCAGGAACTCTTAGTAAGACCATCCGATAATATCCAATAAATATATATGATATACCCAAGCAGACCCAACAGGAGACAACAGACCTCAAGGCGAACTTGTCGCGCGAATTGCTGGAAAACTATAAAGCTGCGATCACTGAATCGAAGATTGAAATCCACAACATAACAGACGACATTATGAAGTGGACTTCGAATTGTCGCAGCGGCAACCGAGCAGGGAGCGACTCAAACAGCGCCAAAATAAAGTCGGACATTTCGGATAATGATCTATCGATGCAGTCGACAGAGTTCTCGGTCACAATGGCCTTGCCGCAGCCGGAGGTGAGCATTAACCACAAAACAGTTAACAATTTGCTGCATCGTTTCGCTGGGCCTTTAGGCTGCCAGTCTGCCGCCTGGCAAGGCGCAGGACGGCTCCGGCAAGCACTTGCGTGGGCACGGCAAATCTAGCTTTACCGGACTTCGTCAATTTGTTAAGTGTTGGGGACGCCAGTACTCGAAGTGAGTTTCCCAGAGTTTCCAAAGTCCAATATTTTAGTTATTTCCGTTCTTGCTTATTGTGGAATAAAAAATTGATCGAAACTAAAGTCGCTTGCCCTGAGATCCCCAGCAACTAATGCAGCCAGCCGCTCGCTGCTCTCCCATGCCATCGGCTCGCCCTTCCCCCGCCTGTTGTCCACAACTAATTAAAATTGCCACAGCTGCGAGAGCTTTGAAGTTCAATCGGCCGCGCTGCGTGCGGCATGTAATTCCCCAAACTGATTTTCCCATTTGCGCAATGTGGCAAGCAAATTTTTACTGAGTGCAGCCAATTGGGAGCTCTGTGATGAAATTGCAGCGACCGGCAATGGAAATGGGAAGAATAGCGCCAAAGCACAGTCAATAAAAGGCCGAATCCTCTGAGCGCGACAATTGCAACGAAAGCCAAACACAGTGACAAATCCCCCAACCGCCAAGCCCCCATCCCGCCGTCCACAGCTGCAGGCTAGCAAGTGGATTGGATGTCTGAGTGCTCATTCAGGGCTTCCACTTTATTGCGGAGCGTGTGAATTTAAATGAACAAGCGCCGACTGAATTGAGTTGCCCGTCATCAAGAAGAAGGCGAAGCAGACGAAAGAAGACGAGGCACAAGCAGAACCTGCAATTACGATTACTTTGACAATTTGGTGCGGGCGCCACTAAGTGCTAGGTGGATGCATTTGGGAGTGCTCCAATTTGTTGTGTCAGCAGCTGTCCAATGAGCTACATTCGCTCAATCTTCGCGCTGCTTATCTTTTACGTGCCACACGCCGTGGCCGTGGCTGTGGCTGTGGCTGTGGCTGTGGCAGCGGCAACTAAGAACCTCAAATTGACCAGCAGCCAGGTGGCAGCTGCGACCACGCACACTCCATTAGCTGCAAGGAGCCAAGCCGAAATTGTTTAAAATGTCCAAATACAAGGCAAATCACTGAATTAGGTCGAAGTGTCAGATCTCAATTGGAAGTTGCTGCACTTCAGAGTAAGTGCCTTAAAATGAGTTAACATAGGCCAACGCGACTAAGCACGAGACAGTTGCTGCTTTACCTAACGCGCTAGAGCTGAATCAGAAACCAGATCTGAGCTATCGCGAAACATTCTAAGGAGGCATTCGAAGTCCTGTAGGCGCATAGTTTCCATGAGCTGAGTTCAAGTAGCTGTGTGCCCTTCAGGATCCTTTCTTATATTTTTCAAGAAACCTCATTTCACCTATGGAACTAACTGTCGTTATGATCTATCTCCCACTCTTTCTCTTTCTTTATATATCTACCAACCTTTCTCCATTTCTTTCTTTCTATGTTTCTACCTCTCCCTGGCTGTTGCTCGTTTGCTCTCTATCTCTTCGTCTCTCTATCTAACTCTATCTCTCGCTAACTATCTATCTTTCTCTATCACCTATATATCAGCTATATATCTCCATTTTCCGCTATATATTTCGACCTATAAGAGGTCAAGTATGGCAATAGATATACAAATTTCAGACTATCCATGCCTAAATGCTCTTATCGAGCATTCGCATTGCACAGTTGAAATGGTGCAGAGCGCATCAGATAGCAACGCTGCGTCGTAGTTGCTGGCATCGGTCTGTTGCCTCTGGAATGGCTATCAAAATGAAAGTCGAACGCCCCTTTCATGGTTTCGCAAACTCCATTTCGCGCTGCTGTTGCCGCGGCCGTTGCAGGTGTCCCGCACACCTTTCAGCCCAGTTACCTTTCGCACTTTCAATTTTACGGCTGGGGCAGTGACATGAAAAGTGCTCAAAGCACATTTTCAATGAGCTTCGCTACGAGTGGGCGGGGCGGGGCGGGGTTGGAGCTGGAGGCAAGGGGCAGTGGCAGGGGCAGGGGCAGGGGGTGTTGGCGTGAGTGTGCCGACACTTGGTTACTTACTTGCCAGTCTCCTCGACGACTGTGGCCAGCATAAACTCAGTGGACTTATCGTTGACGATGACGTGGCAGTCATCGATATCGGGCGAAATGGCATTCTCGTCCTCCTCCTCGTTGGAGCCGCTGGCCGTGTTCGTGGCCGGCTCGTCGGGCATAATGCGGCTGGCATGCCGGCTGCTGTCCAATGCCGTCTCGGCTAGTCGCCGGGTCTGTGCAATATTCTCGATTACGCTGCCGCCCGTCAGCTCCGAGAGATGCGGCTTGCGGGCAGCCCGCTGCTTCCGAGCACGGCTGCGCAGCGCCTGAGAGAGAGGGAGAGAGACAGAGGAATGGCACGAGAAGTAGATGGTAATTGATTAGTAACGGTTCTGCGTGCTGCGCTTGCAATATAACAGCAGCAAGAGCAGAGAGAGCAGCGCTCACTCGGGCCCTCGCAGCTCATTTGACGAGGCCATGGCTAATGAGTGTGATGTACTGCTCTGCCGTCTTTTTAGACATCAAACAGGCGTTTGATCGAGTTTGGCACCTGGGACTGCTGCAGAAAGTGAGGACCACCCTTCCAGCCCCATTTTTCGCGTTGCTATCCTCATACCTTATTGGAAGAACCTTCCAAGTGTCAAGGGGGCAAGCAGTATCCTTGACTAGACCAATTATGGCTGGAGTACCACAGGGTAGTGTTCTAGGCCCAACACTTTATACTTTATTCACAGGAGATATGCCAACTCCCGAGCCAAATATAGGAAGTACAGATGCAGTACTCATAGCGACCTATGCAGATGACACCGCCATCTTATCACGTCACGTATCTGCGCAAGAAGCTTCAGACTCACTACAAAAATATCTGGACTCTTTCGGACGCTGGGCAAAACGGTGGTGTATCACCATTAATGCACAAAAGTCTGTACATACTACCTTCGCCACTAGAAGAGGAGATTGCCCAAGCGTTGCATTGGGGCCCACTATTCCCAAAGCCTCAAAAGTAAAGTACCTTGGTATCACTCTTGACAGAAGGCTGACTTTTAAAGCGCACATAAGTCAAGTAACCTCAAAATGCAAAAGCAAGCTAAAAACCCTCGACTGGATGCTGAGAGCTTCAAGCAAGTTGTCTTACAGCAGCAAGGCCGCCATCTACAAGGCAATAGTTGTCCCAACCTTCGTATATGGTATCTCTCTATGGGGCTCCTCGGCGAAGACTACAAGGAACAAAATTCAGACCCTGCAGAATAAAGCACTACGCAGATGGACTGGAGCCAGCTGGTTTGTAAGAAACTCAGTCTTACATAGGGATTTAGCAATTCCCACAGTTGCTGAACTCATTGGGCGACACAGTTCAAGATACGCGGACAGACTTGCAGCGCATCCTAACCATCTCGCAAGCAACCTGGCTATAAACAACAATAGGCGAAGACTGAAGAGATTGCATCCTCTAGACAATATTAGAACTAATTAAGATAGTAGCTACAAGTGCAGAATAATTGGCATATCTGCCCTCCCATTAGTTAAGGTTTAGAGCTAAATGCGCTATAGAGTCTAAGACAATAAGCTGCAACAAAATAAAGAAATAAAAACGAAAAAAAAAAAAAAAAAACAGCAGCAAGAGCAGAGAGAGCAGCGCTCACTCGGGCCCTCGCAGCTCATTTGACGAGGCCATGGCTAATGAGTGTGTGTAAACAAATCCGAGTTGGTTATTCAATGGGAAATTGTGCATTAATCAGCAGACTGCATAAATATCCAATCTCTATTCAAATCCAAATCCGTTTTTGATTAGCCCGCGGCTCACCTTGAATATGTTCCAGTAGAGGAAGACCATGATGATGCACGGTATGTAGAAGCTGCTCAGCGAGGAGTAGAGTATGAAGTCAGCGTTGTAGAAGGCGCACACGTCCGGCTCCCGATTGGGTGTGTTGTTCAGGCCCAGAACTATCGGCGACCCGATGGCAGCCGATATCGCCCACACCAATAGTATCGTAAGGCAAACGCGGCGACTATTTTTGTGCTTTGCATATTTTATTGGCTGCGTCACAGCGATGTATCTGCAGCATGCAAAGATGGAATGTTAACAAAATGCCAGCCAGCACCGTCGACAGGTATTTGGGGCAGTGGCTCACCTGTCTATTGAGATGGCGACTAAATTAAATATCGATGAAGTAGAGCATATCACATCCATGGCTATATAGAAATCACAAACAACATTAGGCAATGCCCATGCGCCATTCACCTGTAACGAGAGATGAGATGAGTCATAAAAATATATGTATATATATATATATGTGTTCATTGAGAATCAGATTGAATTCATTGCGAAGAAGTTTAAATCAATTTGGCAGACATATCTTTGGCCTGAATGGCAGAGAGGTCATTTCTTACTATTATTTTTGCATCATTTGAGTGAGTAACAATTCCTCTTTGAAAGACATAAATTTCTATTGGTTGTCCTTTGTTGGACAGAGGGCGGCAAAGATGAATGGATTCCATTTTGCAGATAGAAATTGCTATCGCAGCCAGCACAAATACATTTAACGATGTCAATTTGATCCTAAGTGTCATATGGAAAAGCAATTTAATTTCCAATTGCCAGCCGAGTGTCTGGGAGTTGCTTGCAATAATCTCATTGCTTCACAGCTGAGGACTCAGGCCACGCTCTCTACAGTGTGAGCGTGAGTGCGAGGTAGCCAAACATAAATCCTGGACGGCTGTCGACCATTGTCATCTATCAATAACAATATTCTTTCGTGCCTCAGCTACAAATTAGTTTTTCGAGTCTATCTTACGGCGCGCATCTATGAGCTTCAGTTTACTTGCAGCGGCTACGACCCTCGCAGTGCCGCCCACTCAAGTCCATAAAAACCTCAACAATAACGCAAGGAATTTCGAAAGCCAAACAATTTGTAGCACACAAAGCACATAAAAAAAGGCAAGAGGCAACTTTGCCAAAGGATGATCGGGCCTGGTGTGTGTGTGTGACGCTGACAGGCATACAAACACATACTCACACACACACGCACACGCACACTTGCACACAGACATCTTCTGGCATCCATATTTCCAGCAATCCAGACAATGTTGGGATAAATAAATAGAAAGCCGATCGGTTTATATTTAAAGTAGGCAAACAAACTCCACAAAAAGTGCAAAATATTTGAGATTACACACAGAGAGACACACACACACGGCGCCAAAAGTTTAGCTGTGAAAGTGAAAGCCAGGCGAAAGCATCGTAGAAAAATGTAAGGAAAAATGTTGCTGAGCTGCGAGACGACGCGACGGGGATAGACGCGCAGCTTGGGTCTAAGCGAGCATAACAAAAGTTGAGCAGCGCTAAGAAAGTGGCAAAAACTTTTTGATATAAAGACATACGCACGACTGCGCCCTCACTCACACACACGCCCGCACACCCCCGCACACAGACAGCCATAGACCAGCTCACGTACACACTTATAGATATACATAATGTAACACGTAAGCTGCTCAAGAATTTTTACAGCGTTTATTTGCTTCCTGTTCTCTATTGTCGCCGCCATTATGGACCCGCTCCCGCACCCGGCCTCTGCCCGGCTGCCTGGCTTTTCTGCTGCTTTGTCAGATTGCGTATACGCAGCGTTAGCAGCCGGCAGCCCCAGCAACTGAAATCCAACTATAATTTATAATGTATTGGCATTTTGGCGAGAGCATTGAAAAACTACTTTGCCATGCGAGCGGCGAACAGACAGACGCCTTTATTCCCGTATTTGTGTCTTTGTGTATTTGTGGCGCCAACTGAACTGTCCCCAATCGATTATTTGATCGTCTGAGTGAATCAAATGCCGTTTCCCCCAACTTAAATGCAAATTTAATACGAATCGAGCACTTTCCTCCATAAATACATTACTTTCGATCCTATTTAAAGTTTTGGCCGGCTTATGACAGTTACCTAGCAGCGACATGAAGCAAACGCTTTCAATTTATGTAGATTGTATGCATGGGCAGAGGCATCTAAAGGTGCTCTGACCTTTCGAGTGACCTGCTCTCCATCTCTCCACCTCACTCACTCTCTCTCTCTCTCTCTCTCTCTCTCTCAGTCAGCTTTAACAGCAGCAGTTTATAAAATATATAAATTTATCTATCTGCGACCACAGATACAGAACCTAAAGGGACAAAGCTGGCAACGGCGACAATAGGAATGGAAATGCGTGAGGCGACTGGCTATAGAATAGTCACCATACACGTATACATACACACTCGCTCACACACACATACACACACACACACAGACAAACAACAAAGCACACGTAGCATTTTGATAATTGAGCTTCTGGTTTTTATGGCTTGCACGCAGATAGAGTTTAGACGTGTGTGTGTGTGTAACGGCATGTCAATGTGTGTGTGTGTGTGTGTGTATTCCCTGCCGCTAAGCAGCTGAAACCCTTAAGAGTTTGTTGCCTCCACTTGATACGCGCAACTTCATGGCGAAATCACCAAAACCAACAACTTCTTCAAGCAGCAGAAAGAAACTTGAAGCACGCTCGCATCTGTTACAGATAAGTTCAAATATAAGCGCATATCGACTCTAACTTTCAAGTTCGAATAACAAATTCACTTTTATTGGCTTAAGAAGTCAATTCCAATTGGCATCCATAATTCCAACTGGAATTGTTAGGGTTTGTTTCGGTCAGACTTACAGCTGATTACGGCTGCTGCTGTGGCAGCCTTTCATATGCCAATGCAGCCAGGCGGGTTTCTCGAATGGCTGGGGAGCTGGAGCGGCCGTGGCCAGGTTTTGCTGTCAATTCGTTGTTCGACTTTTGCATATTTAACTCAGATTTGCTGTTCCAGAAATAACATTTGTAGCTCTCTCTCGCTCTCGCTGCCATTTCGACTGCATCTCCACGCAATTTGTCACTGGCTTCAATCCGATTTGGCATTAATTAGCCCCAATTACACGCTTACATATAGAGTGTTCAAGCAGCCTCCACGCTGCGCCTCCCCCCGCCCCTCTCGCCCCCTCTTTGCTGCTAGTGCGTGAGCATTTGTTTATTCGTTTATTTGTTTGTTTGTGTTTGGAATTTGTTTATCAACATTTAACACCGCCAACTGAAGCTGCCTCGCGTTGAATATGTAGCGCTGTTTACTTTGACTGCATATGTGTGTGTGTGTGTGTGTGTGTGTGAGTGTGTGCGTGTGTCAATTGCGCAGTGGCTGTATAATTTGTGCAATTTTAATGCTATTACGACTGCAAATGTTTTCGAATTCTGCAATTTCCTCTACTGACTGATTTATTTGATATATAATTATATTAATTAAGAAATATTTCATTGCGAATAAATTCATTTTCCTGTGAGGCTCTACCTCTCCCCTCTCCCTCTCTCTCTCACTCGATCTCTCTGTCTTTGTCGCTCTTCACCGCTATTCCTCTCCCTTTCTTTGCGCCCTCTGCAGCTGTTTGCCTTCCATTCAGGCCTTGTTACAACACGAATGTGTTTTGAAGGCTTTCTCGTTGGACTCGCACGCCCCCAGGACATGGAACACGTTGCACGTGTCATTCCTTTTATTACTACTTGTTGTTGTTGCTGTTTTTGTTGCTGTTGTGTGTCTTGTGGTTTTAGGGTCTTAAAACTTTGATAGCCTCGAGTGTCTGCTCTAATTGCTAGGGCCTCACTTGCGACTATATAGAAAAGGTGAGATTCTGCCATGAGCTTGGCAAAAACTTTTCTAAATGTCAATTTACATTGCTGCGACAGCAGCGGCATATGCACTGTGGCAAGTCGTTCGTCTGCGTCAAAGGGCGCACCAACGATGCCACTTGCCACTCAGTGAATGCAGCTAAAGATCATCTTTAGGCGGAGTCCTTGGCACACACTTTGCCAACTTTTGTGCTATGCAGAAGACTTCTTACTTAGCTTCTCTCTTGTTGCTGTGAGTCTCTCTTCCTCGCCTCTTCTCTATTCGCTCTGTCTCTTTCTAACTCAGTTCTTCTCTATTTGCTCTGTCTCCCTCTTACTCATCACTTCTCTTTTAGATCTGTCTCTGCCTCCCTCTCCCTCTCTCCCTCTCTTCTCTATTCGCCCTGTCTCTTCCTCACTCAGCTTTTCTGTTGTTGCTCTGTCTCTTTCTCACTCAGCTCTTCACTAACTCTGTCTCTCTCTCTGGCTCTGCACATCTCTGCAGCTACTCTCTCTTTTTATCTTCCTTTCTAAGCAGCGAATAGTTTCCAGATTTCATTTTTCCATACGCCAGAGCTGCTTAAAGTTGCGTCTGGCTTGAGTTCCGTTGAGATTGGCGGATTAATTGAATGCCGAGAAGCTTATTTATGGCTGAGCTGAGGAATTTGTTGTTTTTGTTTAATTGAATTTGCATTTAATGTAATCTTTGTTGAAGCGTTTGCGGTGCTTGCGGAGCGTGCAGAAGTTGCGCAAAAAGTCTAAAGATGGAATTTTGAAGGCCAGAGTCGAAACTTTGTGCCGTCCGTGGTTAGTTCATTAGACAGGATTGGGATTTCGGGATTGGTCTGCCGGCGGAGGCATTTAAAAATAGCTCAGCCATAAGTCTAATTAACTGCCAAAAATATGTCCGGGCGTGTGGCAATGCTCTGGACTACGTGCCACGGCCAGAGCTCAAATGGGCACGCCCACATGGCGTGTAACCACGTCGTTTGGCAAAGCAGCTGGCAGCTGGCAGCTGGGCTGACTGGGCCGAGCGACTAGGGGAACGCAACAGCCCCAAGCCTGAAGCGTGGCCACGTGCCACAAGCAGCCTGACCACACACACAGAGGCACTTTGAATGGCTGACATGTGAGTGCAAATTGAAGGATTGCGGCGAGTGTAAATAAAATCAAATTATACAAAGGCCGCCGCAGTCGAAACTCAAATTTCTGGCAAAAGTTTGAGCATTAAAACCCAAATAAAACTACAAAACAAAACAAAAGAAAACAAAGATGCCCCAGCGTTTGCCAACACACAACATCTTGATGAAGACGATTCAAATGTTCATGTTGATGTTGATGTTGATTTTGTTGCTGCTGCTGCTGCCATTGCTGCTGCTGCTGCATTTCGTACCCAAATCAAAAAACTTTGCCAAATTGAATGCGGCTTTAGCTGGGTCTGTCGCTGAGCTTTCGGCCATGAGCTCAACTATTTCTTTGTGGCACATAATGAGCATAATTTGCTACGCATGTCCAATGGAGCCCTGGCCCTGCCCCTGCCCCGGCCCCTTGCCCTTCTGCTCACTCTCTCTGCAGCGCTTGCGGTGGCCCACTGGAGTATCAAAAATCTGTTTGATGTTGAAAGCGTTTTTGGTAAAATTTGGACAAGAGTCCGACTAGAGCTGTGGCTGCGACTCCGGCTCTGGCTTGGCGTTGCTGTTGATGGCGGTGGCAGCGCTTGAGCGGCGCTGTTGATGTGCCCGAAAGGGTTTGTCAGTTCGTTATGTTCGCTGGCTGGTTGCGTTTTTCCTACTTTTGGTTTTATAATTAATTTTAAAAAGCTTTTAATGGCTGGCACGCGTTACCCAAGATGGCCAAGCACCCGTCAGGCCCTTGACAACGGCCACTCTCTCCCGCTCTCCCTCTCTGCTTAGGCCAAATCTGTCGTTTTCTGCAGCTGCTTGATCCTTGAAGCAGCTAATTGGCTCGCCAACGTGCACATTTCACTCAAATCGCTTTCGCCCTTGGCACACAGATGAAGACACTCGTTCGCTGGCCCAAATAAATGTGTACGCCGTAGCCAGGCCTAGCAGCACCTGGACAGTTATTAATGTTGCCAAGACAATGCCAGGCTACAAATCTCTCAGCTGTTCTTTGCTATTGTTAATCGAAAGCAAGAGTTGGGCAAGCTTTTTTTTTATTCATTTCACGCTGCCAAAAGGTAGATCATTTATGCTAAAGTCAGTCCTGCCTTACGCCTTCTGGCTCCTTCGCATGGGCATCGACTTGGGGCTTCTCTTTGGAATGGCATAAAATGGAAATAGTAAGCGCAGCTGATTAGATATATAGACGAGTGCAGTTAGGTTTACTTTTATGGTATTAACAAACACCTCTGCGAGGTGTGGCCATAATCTGCTGCATTAAGCGGCAAAGTCAGGCACTTGGGCGATGGTTCGCTTGCCACTTGCTTAGCAGCTGTCAGTGCTGTTGATGTTTGTCGCAGGGAAGCGAGAAACGACATGATAAACGAGTCAGCGTAAACGAGTTTAGTTAGCAAGTGATAAACCAGGAAAAAGAAAGAGCAAGGGAAAGAGCTCAAATTGGCAACAGTCGGGATACTAAGGACGTCGCTGTCGCTGTCGCTGTCGCTGTCGCTGTCGCTGTCGTTGCCGCTGTCGCTGTTGTCGCTTCGGCACCGAGCTCAAAGTATGTCATAACATTTGGCTTTTTATGAATTTTCATAATTTGGCGCATTCGCTGTAGCAGAAAGAGACAGCCAGGAACACAAACAGAGACAGAGCCTGGCGAGGGAGTGAGAGGAAGAGCGTTTAGAGTTTAGTATGAAAATGTCACAACAGCTGCATAAGAATTCTGGCAGGGATTTTGTTGGCATTGGGGAGCTGTAGCTGCCTGTTTCGGGTTTTATGCGTCAGGCATATTACATATTTATATGTGTGTGTATATGTGGGCCAGGAGACGGGATATGTTGTGGCCGGGCGCGACTTTTGCCTATTTTATGAGCGCCATAAAAGTTTACTTAGTGTGGCCAAGCGTGCAATGGCCGTGGCCTGAAGCCAGAAGTTGGAGACGTCGCCAAGCATCGACCACAAACTAAAAGCCAAACCAAAGCATAACAGCCATCAAATAATTTGTTTATGTTTCCAAATACTGCAAGGCGAAGCCCGATCAACCAGGCTGCTCAGCGCGCAGCAGCTAAACGAGCTGCATAATTAGCTCTGCCAGCAGCTGTCGCAGCGAGCACAAGCTCTAATATGCCAGCAGTCAGCAGTCAGCAGTCAGCAGTCAGTTGGCAGTTGGCAGCTGAAATGAAAACTATTGCCTACTTTTATGGGCCACGTCTTAATGTCGTGTTAAAAATATGTTGCCTACTTTTGCGGGCAAGCAGAAAACACATTCAAATTGCATTGGCCATTGACACTGGCCGTTAGCAACGCTCGGCTAATCAAGTTAGCGCAGCAGAGGGACAAATTGGCAACCCACCGCCCACCGCCTACCGCCCACCGTCAAAGCCCAGCGACTATTATACGAGTTTCGCATACATTCTGCCATGCCAAAGGAAAAGTTAATTGAACCTGCTGCTCTAATAGAGCAACATACACTGGCTGACTGGCCTGCTAGAGCTGAGAGGGTGTAAAAGAGTAAGGAGCAGAGGCGAGAGACAAAGCACACAGACTGAAGGGAGCCGAAGCTGTTGCTGTTGCTGCTGCTGCTGCTGCTGCTGCTGCTGCTGCTGCTGCTGCTGCTGCTGCTGCTGCTGCTGCTGCTGCTGCTGCTGCTGCTGCTGCTGCTGCTGCTGCTGCTGCTGCTGCTGCTGCTGCTGCTGTTGTTGCTGTGATATCATATCAGGCGAGCAGGGCAATTAATTGACTTATTTATTAAGTTTTTTGTGTCTGTGTCTGTGTCTGTGTGTGTGTGAGCTCGGCTCAAGTATGCGTGTGTGAGTGAGTGTGTGTTGGCAAAAGTACCATCCATGGCTGTAACAACTTTAGTGTTCTGTGCGCCATTTTTAATAGCCTCGGACGGCCCCAAAGGCGATGTCGAGAGCAATGCCAGCTGTGTGTGTGTGTGTGTGACTCCTGCAGCTGCTTGTTACCGTGCGTATTGAGATTTTAGCACAAATTAGTTGTCATTAGCGTCAAGGGAAATTTTATTTTATGATGACATTTCCTACGCTCAGGCGCCGTATTTTACCTCCAAAGAGCTTTTACTTGACTCCCGACTGTCTCTCCCCTCTCTCTCTCTCTCTCTGTGTATTTTGACATAATGAGAGCTTTGCATAAGCCTGATTGCGTTCACATGCTGTCAAGTTCTGTCATCGAATTAGCAACTATGGGCGATAAATGTCTGGGGAATCAATCAATGCTGGCTCGCACAATACAATAGATGATCGACACTGAACAAGGTTCACAATTTTAGACTCCGCCTAAACTGCGAAATAGTTTTCGGCTCACATGGCTGCCCCGGCCGCATCCTAGGCAATTTGCTAGTCTTAGTTTTATTTTATTTATATTTTTATTTATTATTTTTTTGCGTTTAGCTTTTAAGCTGCGGCAGACCCACGGCTTGATTAAACGCAGGACGGCTGCGGGCTGCGGCTGCAAATTTAAAGCATTGTTAATTATTTAAGTTGTAGCCGGGCCCTGGGCGCGGGTCGTTCTAGTGGTATTAAATTAGCTAAATAACCCAGGATGGGTTGCCAGCCCGTGAACAGGAAGATACGCACTGCTACACACGCACACACACATGCGAGTGTCGGCTGGGATGCTGATAATGCGAGCAGAGGCTACGATGCGGCAGGAAGTGCGCGCTTTAGCTCGCAGCTCGCATATCTATGTGGAGCGGAGAAGGGAGTGAGGAAGGGTTGGCGGGAGGGGGGCGAGGGGATTTCACGGTCGCCAACTGGCGATAATTTTGATAGCAGCCATTTAGCTGAGACCTTTTGCACCCACAAGCCTCTGCACTCGCTGGATTTTCATTCCACTTTTGTTTCTTTTTCTTTTTTTTTTTTGGTTTTGTGTGCGGAGGAAACCACAAACTGTTGCAGGAAGGGGAAAGCGGTAGAGGAAGGGGCTGAGCGGCCGCTAAGCGTGCGAGTGTTGAAAACTTTTGTCGGTGGCCAATTTCATGCTGTTGGATTATTTATTTGAATTGATGTGCGGCCTGGCTGTATCCAGCCCCTCGCACACGACTCTGCTGCTTGTTCTGGCTGCTTGCCATGGATTTATATAAATTTTCTGGTCGCTCAACTCAAGTGGCTGCCATTTTAAGTTGCTGCCACATGCTGCATGCGGCGCCAGAGCAGGCTTCGGCCAATGCAGCAGCTGCCTCTGGAGTCAATGGCATTCGCACTCGCTCATTGTGCTGCATAAACAAACAGTTGCCACATGGGCGTGGCCTCGACCTCTTGACCCATGCATCTTCATCTCCGTCACGCAACACTTTCAGAACTCCAGTTTGTGCTGCAATGAAATGATTCATTTCAAATCTCTGCAGCTTAACATTCAAACTTGGGCCAGAGTCTCTCAAGCTGCTCCGCCAGTTAGTTGATGCCTAAGCTGTGGACATTGCGACTTAATCTTTCAACTTGCTGCTTGTCCTAAATTAGATTTTGTATGCGATGCGAGCTGCGATGGCAGCCGAAACTAAGGAGACTGAAGACTGCGAGTCTCGGAAGTGCTCCTAGAGTTTCTCCTTGCGATACTCAGCGGCAGCAGCTATTGGCACAGCAACAACAGAGAAGCATTAATTAATATCGCATTTTGATATTACAGCAAACTGTAATACGTCACTTGAGGGCATTTTAGCCGCAGGGATAGTACTTGGACGACAATTGAGTTGAGTTTCCATTACACAGTTTTGGCGAGCTGCTGCTGCTGCTGCTGCTGCTGCTGCTGCAGCAACTGATACTTCCGGCTCGTATAGCTGACACCTTGGGCACACGTTTTAATGGCGCTTATTTTTAGCCTCATCTAAAAAAAAAGGCTCTGCGGCAGTGTGACGTCTTTGTCGACCCTTCAGCTGGCTGCTGGCCACTTAGCTCCTGACCCCAGCGAACCTGCTTAGCTCTGCTGCCTGCTTATATTAAACAAATCCAATCCAATAATTTCGGCTCATGCATAATAAAAAAGGCGACGGACGAGCGATGCCTTGAAGAGGGTCACCAGGACAACAGATATAATAACAGAGACAGAGAGGGAGAAAGATGTGTGTGTGTGTGTGAAATTGGAATTGAAATGGGCATGGAGGGAGTGCGACACTTGGCTGTCAGTGCCAGGCGACTACGCGACTATTTTTGCCAAAATATTTTTCCAGTTTTTGGTTTTTTTTTTGTTTTTTTTTTTTTTTTTTTTTTTTTTTTTGCTGCAGCAAATGCTGACTAAGTGCCGATGCCGACTTCGCCGCCGTCGCCTCTGTGCACCCTTTTCACTTTCATTGAAGCGCAAATAAATAAATTTAATGCGCCAACTGGGCCAAAAAAAACGTTGCTTTTGGCCCGTTTCGGACACTTGTGGCGGTTGCAGAACAGAGTCAAAGGCTGAGCTGCTGGCTGCGAGGATTAGGTACGCTCTGACACTGTGTGTATGTGAGTTTGTGTGTGTCGTCTTGTTTGTGTACATTAATCAGTTTATTTATGCTTCTGTCTAAAACTTTATTTTTGGCACTTTACAGTTGCTACAGTTGCCAAAGCCATACACACACATATATATATATATATATATATACATATATATATATATATACATATATATATATATATATATATATATAAATCTGTGCCTGTATCCGCATCATATATAGTCAAATACATATTTATATGTATTTATAAGACATTTGCTATAATTGCAAATAGCAAATCGAGCTATAATGCTGCTGAATTATGCATTAAGATAAACGATTTTGGGGTTTGCTGTGTGCTTAGCTTAGCTCGTTTGCCTTTGATTCATTTTTTGCAGAGTTGATGCCTGGCTGCAACCGCAGCGGCCGAAGCTGCCACAGCAACAGAAGCAATTAGATGCGTCTAACATGTGTAAAGCCCTAACACACACACACGCACACACGCACACTCACTCGTGACATGATTATGGCAATGAGCATGAGGCAAACTTGAGCCATACGTACACTTTGACTCTGCCAGCCACGCCCACTGTCAGAGCGTACGCCCACACATTGCACGCTTTTACACTGTCAATGAGCACTTGAATGTTGACAAAAGCTTTCAACTGGCATATACAACCACTTAAAAGAGGAAAGCAGTGCCCCAACACACACACACACACACCAACACACACACACACACATGGAGATGTGAATTTGGTTCTTTTTTTTTGTCTGCCGCGAGTTGAAATGAGCTAAGCCGCCGCACCACACGCCATCCAGCAAGCTGAAAGACCCCGGGCCAGTTGAATGCGCTGCCTGAGTTAACTGTCTGTTTGTCTGTTTGCCTGTTTGACTATCTGTTCGTCTGTGTCATAAGCAATGCGCTCGAAAATAATTCTCTTTGTTGGCTGAGTCGCCAACGGTTGTCTCTTGTTGCATTCCGAGCGCTCAGCCAAGTCTGATGCTGCCACCGAATCTTCTGCCCCCTTCAGGCAAACACACACACACACATGCACAGTCACTCATTTTTATGAGTTAAGTGCTATCCACACAGCACCCTAACCTTGTTCCCGCCCGCCCCCTCTACCCCACTCAAAGCTGGCCCCGTTACACAGTCGCCCAGTGCCCGTGTTACTTGCCCACTTATTGTGCTGTTGTTGACGCAAATCCTCTTAACTAAATCAATTTTCATTTGTGTTTACGTCTGTGTGTGTGTGTGTGTGAATGTGAGTGTGAGTGTGAGTGCGTGTGGACACACGAATACAAATGCCCATGGACTTGGGCCAGCTAAATAATTGTGCTTGTATTTCGGATTTCTTCATATCGTTAGTTTGAGCCCTGAAAAGTATGCTATATATTTTGTGGCCCTCTTTCAGCTGACGTCTGCTCCTCATGATGCGACTGTATAGTATTCTGATTTAGCTATGACTCGAGTAAAACATTTGAGCAGGAGAGAGAGAGAGAGAGAGAGAGAGAGAGAGAGAGAGAGAGAGACAGTGAGAGCATGAGAGTAACAGAGATAGATAGAGCTGAATAGGCAGAAGAAACCTTCAGCTGCACTTTACTTTATCTCTATCAAATAGCAATTAGAACTCTTCAAATGTGTCTACATAAGCCTCTCTCGCTCTCATACTTCTTTTAGTTAACAATTTAATATTTGCAATATTTAATAATATCATTATGAGAATCGATAAGCCTCTGCAGCTGCAGCAATGCGCGAAGAAGCTGAGTGCATATTTGCTCGATTGTGTCACGCCCGTGGCTATTTGGCACAATTGTCAATGAGTGTGTGTGTGTGTGTGGGTGTGTGTGTGTGGTAGTTGATGTGTTTGGCACAATGCTGTTGCAGCTGCAGCTGCTGTGTTACACTTTGGCATCAATGCCTGGCGGCAATGTCCATCGAATGTTCTCCGAATGTTGTCTCTGAATGTTCTCTCGATGCTCTGTGCCACTTGTTGTAGTTGTTGCTGCTTGTTAAACGCTATAATTGATACAGTGTGCTGCACCTGACACGCCAACATGACTCGTTGTGCGTCCATGTGTGTGTGCACGTGTGACTGTGTGTGTGTGCGGAGCTTAATTAGCACCTGACACATGCATACAGACAAGTGCAGCTCTGCCGGTTGCGCAGTCACAGAAGTGAAGCCAAAGCGCATTTAATGACAAGTTAATTTTCCTCTATGCATGCAGCTGTGTGTGTGCACACACACACATGTGTGTGCCTGTGTGTGTGTGGCCGCCCTTTTGGTATTAGAAAATCAACACGCAGCAGGCAGCCGATTGACAGCCAGCTGTGGGTGAGTGTCAATTTAATGATCAAATTGAAATTAAATGAGCTGTCATTGTCGTTGACTGAAAGACTATGCGAACTCAGGTGAACAGGTGTGCGTGCCTGTGTGTGCGAGTGTGCAAATGTAAATGTGAGAAGCGCCTGCTCGGCTTATCCTTAAACATTAGTGGCTTGTCAATAGCATTTGGCATATGGGAAAATGCAAATGTTTAAGCTTAAATGAATGTGATTAACAGGCAAATACTTCACTTCCTTTCCCTCTCGCTTCCTCTCTCTCCCCCTCTCTCTCTCTCTCTTTCTGTATATATATATAAATGTCCTGTTAATTGTTATTATAGCTCCCACTGCTATCATGCAGATGTATTCTCTGATATCTGCCTTGTTAAGCTCTATCATTTAATTTGCAATTAATATCCTCTCTTTATTTGTTATCCTTTGCAGCCATCTCTCTCCTCTCTCTTTCTCTATACTTATTATTTATTTATATCTTTCATTCTATTATTAATTTCTCTTCTTTATAAATGCACTTTAAACTCTTGAAATTTGATATTTTTTACAGCCATGAAATACCCCTCACTTTGCCTCTCCTTTCCACTCTGTTTCTCTGTCTTGGATACTCTCCCTTTATTCTTTCCGCTTTCAATTGTCTGCTCTCTTGTGTCGCGTCTCTCTTTTCTTTTTTCTCTTCTGTCTTCTATTTTCTATTTTCTCTCTCCCTTATCGCTCTTTTCTTTTCTGTCTTCTCTCTGTTTGCTTCTCATTTCTATTCTTCTTCATCTCTCTCTCTGTTTCTCTTTCTCTCTCTTCTTATTCTCTTTTGCTTGCTGTTCTCTATCTTGTCTCTCTTTCTCCCTCTATGTCTCTCTATCATTACTCTTGATTTTTTCTGCTTCTCTCTTCTTCGCTCTTCCTAGCTTTCTCCCTCTCTCTCTCTCTTCCTCCCTTTCACACTCTCACCCTTTCTCACAGTTGCCAGTTTTCTTAATATTTCCATCGTTTCATTCCTTAATTTTCTTTTACTAAGCTTAATATATTTGGAACTTTAAACTTTAATATATTTTTTAAGCTGAAAAGTTAATATTCCGCTTGGGCAGACTTTGTTGCGCTTCAGCTGGGTTTCAGTACAAGTTTTTTCAGATTTAGTTTCGCGCTTACAGTTTGCACATTAATTATGGCCAGCATGCTGGGGCGGCTACTAGCTGCCACGCCCCGTCTGCGTGGGTGGAGCAAGTCCACCGGTCAGCTGGGAGCTAAGATTTTTGTTAATTCCATTTGAGTTTGCAGTGTTTTAATTACGTCAAATAGTCAAGCGACAGTTAGCTTTTTGCGCCTGCAACAAAATGTTGCTGCGAGTTGCAAATTGCCAGCTGCAAATTGCAATATTTATTTGATTTCATTTGGCATATAATTTATCGTTTTATTTACAGGCAGCCAGCCAAACACGGCTGACACAAAATAAACACACACTTAATTGTGGCCAACATGACAAACGTTGAGCTGGCCCTGTCACAAAAACTGCCAGCAATTAAATATGCAGATTTCAATATGCATAACTAAGTGCACGTGGCACGTTCGCATGCGTATGCATGTATCGCATGGCATATCGCTTATCTGCCCGTCCGCCCACTGACAGCTGCCAGGCGACTTCACATTGTCTGCCGGCTGCACAACGACTGTCCATAGTTGTTATAATGAATTTGCCGAGTCCCAGCACAGGACGATGAAAGTCTAATGCGATTTGATAAATGCCTTTTAAATGCACCTGCTCGAGCCAGTCCAGTGAGTAAGGGCAAATATGAGAATTTATTGGGCACACAGCTAGAAACAGGATTCTCGCAGTATCACAGCATATTTACCTTGAAAACTAATTATAAATTTCATCGCGATCAGTCGTTCGACCTGTAAAGACGTGAATTCGAACAGCCTTCGCTTAAGCTCTACTGCTGCAGAGTTCTAAAAATAGAACTTTGCGGTGCATTCTTCAACGCAACAGCAACAAAAACCGCACACGCAGCGTTTTCTTATCGCTTGCTTCCGCGTAACTCAATTGCTTTAATTGCAATTTACGAAATTTCGTCGCTTGGCGCGAGTGCGCCTGCACTCAAAAGCACAATCCGCGATGACATCTAATGTCAATGACCTCGCTACACCCGTAAAGGTAAATGCAGAAATGCAAGCCCAGCTTAACGTTGTGATGGCAAATAGGCAAGCCTCCATCATGCCAATAAACTCAAAAATAGATATCGCCTCCGTGCAAGGCATCACTAACAACAAAAACACGAAACGTAAACAGCCAAATTCACCAAAAACCATCAAGAAAAGGCTCATCTTCGACGAACCAAGCACCAGCAATGCAGCATTAATATCAGAAAATCGATTTTCACTGCTCGTAGAAGAAGATGAAGACTACAGCGAATCACCTGTAGCTCCAGAAGCCCCAGTATTGACCGACCAGCAAACTACACCGAAACCTCGTCCGCCCCCCATATGGTGTCCAAACATCAAGTCTGTGGCCCTACTTCAACAGATAATAGATAAAGTAATTGATGCTAAATCATACGTAATTAAGCCAAAGAAGAATAACATAGGTGTATTAACCCAATGCAGTGAGGACTATCGCAGAGTTATAGACCACTTTACTAAGCTGGAATTGGAGTTCCACTGCTACCAGCTTAAGGAGGACAAACCATATAGAGTCGTGTTCAAAGGGCTTCACTCCAGCACTGATACAACACTAATTAAAAAGGAATTGGAAACCAAAGGCCACACAATTACAAATGTGCACAACCCACTGAGCCGTATGGACAAAACACCGCTAAATATATTTTTTGTTGACGTGGCTCAGGCCCCCAACAACAAAGAAATTTTGGACATTCGAGTTGTCTGCAGGCAACGCTGCACAGTGGAACTGCCAAGAAGATACAACGACCTGACACAATGCCATCGCTGTCAAGAATTTGGACACACACAACGCTACTGCCACAAAGCTCCCAGATGTGTGCGTTGCGCCGGGAAACACGCATCCAAAGACTGCACCCGCGAAAAGGACCAGGCACCAACTTGTGTGCACTGTGAGTTACAGCACCCAGCCAACTATAAGGGCTGCCAAGTATACAAGCGGTTGCGCAAATTGCAATCCCCAGCACAAAAAAGGAGTCCCACACAAACACCGCCTACGGGTCCGAGTACTGCTTCCGAAATTACAAGGCCCCGGAGCATTACCCAAGCCACGAGCTTTGCAACGCCTATTAGTGGTGTTTCTTACGCACAGGCCGCTAGAGGTGGACCGTCAAATAAGAATACCACAAGTGACACTTTGTTCACTGAAATGCTTCAGCAACAACAACGTCAGTTTGACGCAATTAATGCCGAGCTCAAAGCGATGCGAGAAGTACAATCCCAACAAGCAACCATGCTAAACAGTTTAATGGCCATCATAACCAAGCTTGCCTACAAATAATGGCTTTACGTGTGGGTATCTGGAACGCCAATGGCCTGAGAAACAAGACTCAGGAACTGGCTGCGTTTCTCTCACAAGAAAACATAGATATAATGTTAATAACAGAAACTCATGAGTGCCCCACTACACAAATTTTCGGATACGAACACTATCAGGCTCATGGTGAAGGAGCAAACTGCTTTGGTGGATCCTCAATCCTCATACGAGCAACAATACCGCATACACCTTTACTGCCAATTTGCAACGCAACAATGCAGGTCTCAGCCATCACCCTGCCTACGTCTATTGGAGCGATCGAAGTTGCGTCAATTTATCTTCCGCCAAACACTGGTCTGTGTGATCATCACATGGAACAGGTTCTAGGCCAAAGGTTGAATAAGACCCTCATCGGCGGCGACTGGAATGGATGGCACCCATTTTGGGGAAGCAATAGTGCGAATCGTCGCGGAGAAGTCATATTTGAGGCGATTCAAAACTTACAATTCAGCATATTGGCGACTGGAGCCCCCACCCGTTACCCAATTAATGGACACAGGCCCTCGGCAATCGACTTCGCTGTCTACAAAGGCATCTGTGACCGGCAATTGACCATTGAAGAATCCTTGGACCTATCCTCTGACCACCTGCCACTAATAGTCACAATCCACGCGCAGCCACAGCCCTTGCCCATTAGGAAACAACTACTGCCAGCAGGATCAGATTTAGGAGTCTTTAGGCGCGAGCTCCATTACTCTTTGCACATAGAAATGGAACTTAACACTCCTGAAGACGTGGACTACGCAGCAAACAAACTGCAGGAAGAAATAGTCAAAGCTGCGCACCAAGCCGCCCCACCATCTTGCCAAACAAGACAACAGTCTCCGTACAACATCCCCCTCACCTTGGAGGCCCAACACCTACTAATACACAAAAGATGGGCCAGGAGACGCTGGTTAAGATTACGCACGCCTGATGCCAAATCCATGTACAACGAAGCCACGAGGCATCTTAAAGCTGCTCTCGCCCTGCTTCAAAAGAGGTGTATCAGCGATGCGCTGGTACGAGCTGAATCGCCCACTGACGCAGAGTTTCAATTATGGAAATTTACAAGAAAGCTCAAACGGCAGCCAATACGTCGTCATCCCATTCGGAGCATTTCTGGTTCCTGGCACATTGGAGACGAAGCTCAAGCTGAGGCTTTTGCAAACCACCTTCAAGACCAATTCACGCCGGTGATTACCGCAGAGGCCTCAGAAATCGAAGCAACAGAAGACATCGTTCTCTCGCCCCTCCCAGCTGAAGACCAGATAACTGGATGTACAAAAGAAGAGGTTCTTGAACACATCAGAAGAGTGAAGGCAAAAAAATCCCCTGGATATGATCTAATAAACGGCAGAGTCCTTAGAGCACTGCCTGACTCCACCATAGACTACATAACTATGGTGTACAACGCCATGCTCCGCATCCGGCACTTTCCAGCCTGCTGGAAGCGCGCCGTGATTGTGATGATTCCTAAGCCTGGCAAACCCGTGGGAGAAATTGAGTCGTACAGACCAATTAGCCTGTTGCCAGTACTCTCCAAAATATTCGAAAGAATATTTCTGGACCGAGTACTGACACATCTGGGACGCCAGGAGGCCATTCCAAACCATCAGTTTGGCTTCAGGAGACAGCATGGAACACCGGAACAGGTTCACAGAGTTGTGCACCATATCCTTGGAGCCTTTGAAGAAAAGATGTACTGCTCTGCCGTCTTTTTAGACATCAAACAGGCGTTTGATCGAGTTTGGCACCTGGGACTGCTGCAGAAAGTGAGGACCACCCTTCCAGCCCCATTTTTCGCGTTGCTATCCTCATACCTTATTGGAAGAACCTTCCAAGTGTCAAGGGGGCAAGCAGTATCCTTGACTAGACCAATTATGGCTGGAGTACCACAGGGTAGTGTTCTAGGCCCAACACTTTATACTTTATTCACAGGAGATATGCCAACTCCCGAGCCAAATATAGGAAGTACAGATGCAGTACTCATAGCGACCTATGCAGATGACACCGCCATCTTATCACGTCACGTATCTGCGCAAGAAGCTTCAGACTCACTACAAAAATATCTGGACTCTTTCGGACGCTGGGCAAAACGGTGGTGTATCACCATTAATGCACAAAAGTCTGTACATACTACCTTCGCCACTAGAAGAGGAGATTGCCCAAGCGTTGCATTGGGGCCCACTATTCCCAAAGCCTCAAAAGTAAAGTACCTTGGTATCACTCTTGACAGAAGGCTGACTTTTAAAGCGCACATAAGTCAAGTAACCTCAAAATGCAAAAGCAAGCTAAAAACCCTCGACTGGATGCTGAGAGCTTCAAGCAAGTTGTCTTACAGCAGCAAGGCCGCCATCTACAAGGCAATAGTTGTCCCAACCTTCGTATATGGTATCTCTCTATGGGGCTCCTCGGCGAAGACTACAAGGAACAAAATTCAGACCCTGCAGAATAAAGCACTACGCAGATGGACTGGAGCCAGCTGGTTTGTAAGAAACTCAGTCTTACATAGGGATTTAGCAATTCCCACAGTTGCTGAACTCATTGGGCGACACAGTTCAAGATACGCGGACAGACTTGCAGCGCATCCTAACCATCTCGCAAGCAACCTGGCTATAAACAACAATAGGCGAAGACTGAAGAGATTGCATCCTCTAGACAATATTAGAACTAATTAAGATAGTAGCTACAAGTGCAGAATAATTGGCATATCTGCCCTCCCATTAGTTAAGGTTTAGAGCTAAATGCGCTATAGAGTCTAAGACAATAAGCTGCAACAAAATAAAGAAATAAAAAAAAAAAAAAAAAAAAAAAAAAAAAAAAAAAAAAAATTATAAATTTATGAAAAATATATATTTTATGCTGTAAAAGAGTTTGGGCCTAGCAAAAATTTGGAGTATCTATTAATCTGTCAGAAAAAGCTTTCGCACAGGCAAGCAGGTAGCCGGGACATGGCTGCTGAGCTGGAGGCGAAGGCGGGCACAGAGCGAGAGGCTGGGCAGGCAGTCAGTCAGTCAATCGAACAATCAATCATTCGGAATGACAGCTACATCGACTTAAGTCAAAGGAAATGCGTGCACGCAGGCCAGGGATAGCTCCTTCCACCTGCCGAGATGTCTGCTCTGATACTTGCTCTCTCTCTCGCTGTGTCTCTTTCTTGCTCTCTTCTTTTCGATTTGCCTTCCCTTTTTTTGTGTTTTCCTGCTGTGCGCACACATGCATACATTGATTTATAAGCCTGGGCCGCCAAAAATTGAATGTTATTGCTTGAATGGCCGCAATTTACTAAAAAGCCTCGCCACGCCCACGCCCCACGCCCCACTCTCCATGCCCCACTGTAAGCACTCTCCGTGCTAGCTGTTATTTATGTGCACGTTTATTTATTAGATGGCCCCCAGACACTTGATAAAATTAAACGCAAATGGACGGCAATTTTGCATTTGGCATTTTGATTTTGACACGCGCTCCTGCGTCTTGCGGCAGCGGGACTTACCAGAAAGTAGACAGCGAATGGCATTACGACTACGGCGACCAGCAGATCGGCTATGGCTAATGATACTATAAAATAATTCGTAACCGTTTGCAGCGATCGCTCGCGACAGACGGAGAGGATGACCAGTATATTGCCGAAGAGCGTGAGGATCGGGAACAGGATCAAGATGAGCGCCCAATAATTGTGGTCCACTGCAAATAAAGACGAACAGCAATTAGAATACGATGCGAAATCATGCAAACGATATGGAAATACATTCGGACTACGAGCTCATTTGAATACTGCGCAAATATATTCAGCCCACTCGAGGCGTGCATGCATACGAATTCGGCGTGTCCTGGAACACTGAATGGGGTGAGAGACCGAAGCAGCCAGAGCAAAATATGAATATTTATTCTGTTATTGTGCCAGCGAAAAATCGATAATAATCGATTTACAGATGCTAGAGCAGGTATCACCTGACTCCGCTTTGAAATAGAGATCTGAGGGATTGAAGAGGTTTCATGGCTTATGAAAGTCTGACTTAGGGAAATATTTCCAAGCTGAGGACTTAATTTACATTTGAGATTGATCGATATTTATCGATTCCTAAATGTGTATATCCATATAATATATTTCGAGTGGCTCAGAAGTCTGTAATTTGGAGAGGAATGTGAAATGTGACACGAAATTCCGATTATTTATCAACCAGGACTATCGATAATAATCGATTTACAGATGCTGGAGCAGGTATCATCTGACTCCGCTTTGAAATAGAGATCTGAGGGATTGAAGAGGTTTCATGGCTTATGATATTCACGAAATTCCGATTATTTATCAACCAGGACTATCGATAATAATCGATTTACAGATGCTAGAGCAGGTATCACCTGACTCCGCTTTGAAATAGAGATCTGAGGGATTGAAGAGGTTTCATGGCTTATGAAAGTCTGACTTAGGGAAATATTTTCAAGCTGAGGACTTAATTTACATTTGAGATTGATCGATATTTATCGATTCCTAAATGTGTATATCCATATAATATATTTCGAGTGGCTCAGAAGTCTGTAATTTGGAGAGGAATGTGAAATGTGACACGAAATTCCGATTATTTATCAACCAGGACTATCGATAATAATCGATTTACAGATTTTGATATTTGAGCACGTGTGCAGCGTAGCTACAGGTCATGGCTTGCCATGGCTAACTGAGCTTATAAATCTAGTGAAATATCTGAGGCAAAGCTCCGAGCTCTGCAAATACTCACCAATTCGCAGTTCATGGCATTCCGTTGTCAGATTGAGCGTTGCATTCGTGCAATTGGTTCGATAGTTTTCAAAGTAGAGACTCGTCATATTCTGATCGAGTAGAACGCTGCTGGCCGTAGTCGTGCTGACTGTTGTGCCCGAAACCGTGCTGCCATTGTAGTTAGGAAAGTAATCGTTAAAGTTCTCTAGCAGCAGCATGAAGGAGCTGCCACTCGTGCTGGCACCAGCGCCACCGTCGACGGCGCCACCGCCGCCGCCGCGGTCTGCGGCAGCGCCGCCTGCTGCACCGGCTGCATGGGCGCCAGCTCCACTCATCCAGACGGCATTCGCATCGTAGCTGGCGGCGACTGTCGTCCGATTTGTTAACGTTGTCGCTGTGCGCTGCAGGAGTTCGCTGGTGGCATCCACTTCCGCATCCAGGCTGCCGCCATTGAACCCGCTCAGCACACCATAGTCCGCCTCGCCGTCGCCGACATTCTCCAGCGCGCTCTCCTCGGCACTGTCAATGAGCGCAATGTCCTGTGCATCCTGTGCCGACTCCCCATTCAGCTGCTGCTCCACAAAGTTACGCAGCGCATAGAGTCCGCCACCCTCGTCCTCACCGGCGCCTTCGAGATTGCTTCTGCTGCTGCTGCTGCTGCTGCTGCTGGTGACGTTGCTGCTGCTACTGCCGCTGGGCAGCGTGCTGTTCTGTACATCGCCCATGTCCAGGGTCAGCCAGCTAAGGGACTCATTGAAGCTGCTGACACTGCTACTGGTGGGGCTCGACGATGTTAGCTCGCTGCTCAGGCTGAGATTGTTGCCACCGGCGGCGCCCAGCAGCCATTCGCTGATGTCATCAATCAATGCATAGCCGGCCTCCTCTGCCGCCTGCGTTTCGTCCAATGCGCTGGCCACATCATCGTACAGGGACAGATAGCTGCTGGGCGTCGAGGAGCTGCCGACGCCCAGACTGTCGCTATCATTTCCAATTCCAATCCCAATCCCATCTCCATCACCTTCGTCCTCTTCTTGAAGCTCCGCCTCTGCCACGCCTTCCACATTCAGTTCGCTCGTGCGATTGTGCAACTGGCCAAGCAACTTGCCCGCCAGCGTTGTTGTTGTTGTTGTTGTTGTTGCTGCTGCTGCTGCTGCTGCTGTGGCTCTGGCAATTGTTGCTCGCACGGTACTTGCTGTTGCTGTTGCCGCTGCCGTTGCTGCTGGCACGACCACCGCGGCGCTGGCTGCCGAGGCCATGGCAGTCATCATGCCGCTGCTGGCCACACCCACCGTCGCTCTGCTGCCCTAGTGGGGCTCACCTAGAAGCGTAGAGCTCGCCGCACGCTGCACGCCAACGCAAAGCTTCCGCTGCATGTTTGCCACATTCTGCAAATGAAAAGGGCAAAAGCAGCAATTAGCACGACACACTCTAATGCTGCAGATGTCTAAATTAAATATTAGTAGCAACTGCATCCAGTTGACATTTAGTTGTTTGCTTCAATTTACTATTCCTCAGCGCTTTTCGAGCGGTCTCCGAGTTTCTTCCTCAACTAGGCAATGCCTGCTCTAAGCGCTCTGTTCTCACCTGTCGTCCTCACACAGCTCAGTTTCAGCTCAGTACTTTTCAATTTTTAATCTTTTTCTTCTTCTTTCAGTCACATTTTCTAGCATTTTATGTGACAATTTGTTAAAGTCTCTGAAGACCCTAGCTCTGAGTAGCAATTCTTAATGAAATTAAATAAGCTAAATAATAATGAAAGCTAAATATATATATAAATAAGCTTAATATATGAAAATATTTTTTACTATTAATTCTGAACTTTTCAATTTGCAGAAACTCTGACAAAGGCCAAAAGCAAGAGAAGAAAATGAAAGATGTGGCCAAGTCTAGCCCAGCTCAAGTTATATCTGAGCACAACAAGCTCGGACTGTATCTACTTCAGGCTGAACCTCTTGCTGCTTGGTTACAGCATTAGCAAAAGTAAATGTCATTACTAAAGTAATGATAAAGTATATATATATATATATATAAATTATATGATTTCCAGTCCTGTGGTGACTGAAAGTTAGGTTGAGAGGCGACTGTGCCTCTTATTGCTGGCCTCGGGCTCAGACAATGAAATAAGCCATTTAACGAGCAAATGACGGAGTGAATATTTATTTAAGCGGTTTACTGGAAGAACGCTTTTTAACCCTGCTTTTAATTGTTCTTTTTTGAATAATCGAAACAGTTAATTTTATTGGTTTTTCTTATTATATTCACTATTTTTAGTTTTACTTATATGACACCAATTTTTAGCATGTCCTATCAGTACGAGTTAAAACACGAGACTGATCTATATTTTTACAAATCATAGCCTCACCGGCGTAAGTAGAGTTGCTCTTGCCAGGGCTGTTCCTTAACATGTCTAGCACCCGATAATAAGTGTTGAATAATACCTTATATTAAGTGTTATAAGCTAACTAAGTGTTATAAGTTAACTACCCCCCCCCTCAAGTGTAAGGTCGTCCTCGACCGACCCAATTCCAGCGACGACTCCTCGCAAGTGCTTCGCGGACTTCTTTGCGTCGATGATCCACCAAAGAGTGAGGCCAATGCAGATTAAAGCACAGCATATGGCTCCTCTTTCGGAGTGCCGTACAACGGCACATCATCAAAGTGCACCATTTCGGTTCCTTGGTCGCATATTAGCAGCGGTGACCAGCGAGTCGGTGCAGGTGTTCTCGAATGAAATCCGCAAGTCGTTCTCATTCACATTCAATACGGAGCAGTATGAGCAGCGTACTGATTCTTCGCTATCGCCGTTCAGCAGGCGCTTACTAAGCTTGCTCTTGCGCCTACGTATGTGGCGTCTGTTGAAGCTGTTGGTGCCCGACGTGGACGTGAGCCTTGGCATCGGATGATGCACACCAAAGTTGTGCAGCCGCAGCGACTTGAGTGTGGCTGGCGCCGTCGATGACTGGCCGTGCACGTGCCCGTGATGGCCGTGATGACTGTGTCCCACCACTCCAGCGATGCTATGAGCCGTTACTGGACGAGTGATGTGTGTAGTCTGTCGGCGCGCTCAGCTGGCGATTGAATTCGGCCTTGCGGCGCGTCAAGTCCGTCAGGCAGTATTTGTTCAGATGGCCGTTGCTGGAGACAGGGCTCTTGGGCGATGATGCCAGATGCTGCGTATAGGCCGAAGGAGTTGCTGCTCACGCTTAGCTTATTGCCGGCGTTGTGCAGCAGATTGTTACAGTTCTTGCCGCTGATCTTGGCTGCCAGCGACTGCGACACCGGCCGACTTTTTGCTAGGCGCCCTGTACTCCTTGTCGTCGCTCTCGCTGCGCACCGATGCTCGATACGCAGGAAATGTCTTCGTCTTGCTCTTCAGCGAGCCGTTCAGCAGTAGCTGCTGTTGCCGTGCGGCAACTGCCGACAATGCCGGCCGCTGCAGTTGACGTGACGCCGCTGTGAAACTTCTTGAATTAATGCAGTTGGCGGTGTTTTGGGGATTTCTTGACTTGGTTCTAGTATGGATGAAGAGTCGCTTGGCTCTGCCGCCGCGAAGAACTCGTTAGTTGTTGCTTCTACTGTTGGTGGTGGTGCCGTGAACAAGGGGATTTCCTCAACGATTCCGCTTGTAGATTTGCCTGCTGTGGTTCTGGCTTAGCATCCAACTGTGGTGCGAATAGAGCTGTTGCTGGTCCTTGTGAAAATATGGGCAAACTCTGTGATGTTGGGAATAATGGAACTTCCGAAACAGGTGCAGTTGACGGTGGTGCAAATAGTGTAACCTCCTGATTTTGATTTGAAGAGCTCTTTAGCTCTTCCCTCTGAGTCGGTGACTTAAAAAGGTTGTTGCTTGTATCTGGTGTAAGTCCTTGTGTTGCGTTAGTCGGACTGGAAAAGAGAGGAACCTCCTGAAGTGTATCGGCTAGTGCTGGTGCAAAAAGCGATGTAGTTGCTTCGTGAGTCTGAAAGAGGCCCGTCGATGCCTGTGGTGTAAACAGCGATGTTGCTGGCCCAGTTGGGGGTGGTGCAGCCGCAACAGAGGAACTTCCTGGCTTGGCGCTGGTGCAGCTGACGGAGCTGGCGCTGTAAATAGGGCAACTTCTGTAGGCTGTGCTCCAAAAGGATTAAAAATAGCAGCAGGTGCTGCGAAGGGTGCAAAGGGCGTGGCTGTTAAAGCTGTTTGCTGGCCAAAGCCTGTTGCGGGCACTGCAGTTTCCTGAGCTGTCAGTGGACTCTTGTAGAGTCTGGTACCCTTCTGCAGGCGGTACGAGGAGTGTGCAGGTCCTGCCGCTGGTGGTGGTGCTGCTACTGCCGCTGGTGGGGGAGTTGCTGCAGCCACTGATGGCGGTGCAAACGTTGGAGTACTCTCGATTAAACCAGGTGCTTGAGCAGCTGTCAGTGGCTGAGGGACAGTGGCTACTTGGGTGACTGTCGGAGTCTGAGCGTATGTCGCTGGCGGAGCAGTTGCCCCAGGCTGAGTAAATGTCGGTGGTACCGCGGCTGGCGTTGGCTGAACACCGGTTGATTGCCCAGAAACAGCTGGTGCTGGCGTAAAGAAGTTACCAACAGACGGAGCTGCAGCAACTACGGAAGGATTGATGTAACCACCTACAGTGGGTGGTGCTACAGTGGGCGAAAAATAATCAGCAGCAGCAGGCGGAGCTGCAGGCGTAAAAAAGTTTGCAGGCGGCTGCGGTACGGCAGCGCCGGATGTGCTTATGTCAAAGTAGCCACCAGAATCAGCTGGATTGTAGCTGGCTGGTGGGGGTGGCGCAGGTTCGTTGGTTCTGCCTGTGGCCGATTGCACTAGACCCGAAATATTCTGTAACACGCCAGTGGGCACTAGACTAGTGAGTGAGAAGAGACCACCGCTCTTGCGTTCCTCTTGAACGGCTGGTGGTGCAGGCTGCTCGAATGCTGCTGCTGCCGCCGCTGCCGATGGCTGTGTGGGATATGGCGGTGCTTGGAAGGGATCAACAGCTGGCACTGGCTGCTGTTGCTGCTCGGAGAGACCTGGTATGGGTGCGTATAGCTTCTTTCTGGCACTAATGCGATAAGTGTTCTGTCCGGCCCCACGTTGGGCGCCAATTATATGGTTTCCAGTCCTGTGGTGACTGAAAGTTAGGTTGAGAGGCGACTGTGCCTCTTATTGCTGGCCTCGGGCTCAGACAATGAAATAAGCCATTTAACGAGCAAATGACGGAGTGAATATTTATTTAAGCGGTTTACTGGAAGAACGCTTTTTAACCCTGCTTTTAATTGTTCTTTTTTGAATAATCGAAACAGTTAATTTTATTGGTTTTTCTTATTATATTCACTATTTTTAGTTTTACTTATATGACACCAATTTTTAGCATGTCCTATCAGTACGAGTTAAAACACGAGACTGATCTATATTTTTACAAATCATAGCCTCACCGGCGTAAGTAGAGTTGCTCTTGCCAGGGCTGTTCCTTAACATGTCTAGCACCCGATAATAAGTGTTGAATAATACCTTATATTAAGTGTTATAAGCTAACTAAGTGTTATAAGTTAACTTATATATATATATATATATATATATATATATATATATATATATATATATATATATCAGACAACAGATTTATATATGTATATGCCTAAGTTAAATAACTCAGCAGATGTGACGCTTAATTCCTATGAAGCGTTGCCAAGACGTCGCCGATTTCATGCAATATATATATATATATATTTCCAACTAAGTATTAGACCAAATAATTTATGTAAAATAGAATATATGCAGCTAGAACAACATTAAAAATAGTTTTCTTGCATTTCTATTAGCCACTACTATTTTTATGAACAACTAAATTTTGCTTTACATTTTCACTTTGCTCCAGACACAGAACACAGAAACAGCTAATAACTAATAATAAAATATGTTAATTTTGTGAACAATGCTGCAAGTTCATAAATGTATAAATGCAGCTGCTTCATTTGTTTAATAAACAACTAAAATGAATTGCAACTGTAATTGGTTTATAAAAAACAGAAGAGGAAGCAGCTGAAGAAGAAAATATTATTGTTGTGGCGCTTGTTTGATCGATTGCTGTGGGCGATTTATTTTAAATATGAATAACATTGGCAGGAAGTACAGTGGACACAGCTGGCAGCGCCAGCCACGCTGCACGCAGGTTTAATTGCAATTGCATTTAAATCGCAGCGCACAGCAGAGAGCGAGAGAGCGAGAGCGTGTGTGTGAGAGAGCGAGCGGGCGAGAACAGACAGCGAATTCGCTTTATTTAATGCTGCCTTCTGCGCCAATGCAATTATCTATCCATCTCTGTAGTTGGCCGGCCCCGCACGTTTAATTACCCTTTAATCAATTTATTGCCAATTATTCTACAAAAAGCGGCAACGAAAATTGTATAATTTAATTAAGTTAGCAAAAGGTTTTTATGTGTCGCGCCCAACCATTTGAGCCAACTGAACTAACTGTCTGCTGGCTGCTTTCAACTCACTTTCCGTTCTGCGCCCAGCCAAGCAGTTGAGTCTCGGATGGAGAGTGCCTGCCTGCGTCCACTTAGCCTCTCCCTTCCTTCCTCGCTCACTCTGTCCCTTTGGCACCTCTGCACACTTTACAATTTGCCCTTTTGTATTTGCCAATTGGCGCTGATTAAAGCCTGCTTAGGCGTTGGTCCATAATTAACAGATGGCTCATTGTGCTCTAATCAGACCAAGAGCATCGAATGAGCACCTAATGGCAACGTGTTGCCCATTTTGTCCAGCTGCCAGGCAGCTGCTGCTGCTGCTACACTCTCAGCTATGAAGCGACCCAAAGCGACCACGCCCGACTCCACTCAAGTGCACCGACTCTGAGCACTCCAAAATAAATGAGCCGCAGCTGATTTGCTGCCAACTAGCGGATAATTCATATCGATATAGATTTGTTGTAGAATCAGGTGGCACTTCAAAGAAGAAGAAGCAGTAGTTTCAGGTAAGTTTCCTTCTCTCTCTTCTCTCTGTGTTCTCTTTTTCTCTGACCATTTTTCCTTCTATGTTCGCTCTTTCTCTGTCTACCTCTCTGTGTCTTTCCTCTTACTTTTTTCTCTGCCTTCTCTCGTTATCCCTCCCTCTCTCTCTATCTCTCTGTCTTCTCTTAGTACTTACTCTCCATCTCTCTTTGTCTGTCTCTCCCTCTCTCGCTCCCCCTGTCTTGATGAAATATTTAGTTTTCCCATGGGACTGTCTACGCAGCTTGATGCGGACTCCTTTGATGCACACACATGCCACACATATACATTTCTATATATATTTAGTTAATTTCAGAGCATCCGAGTGTCAAGATGTCTAGTCAGATGCGCACATAATGCGATCGTAAACGTGTCGAGATGTGCGTGCCACGTCGTGCCGAGTGTGGAGTGTCTCTGTACTTTCAATTGGTCTTGTTGCGGCTCACATGCAGATGCCGCAAGATAGTGGCGATGCCGTGTTGTGGCTGCCGCAGCGACGTGCCACTCAAAATCCGTGCAAGCTGCCAGGGCCACAGCCAGAGCCAGAGCCAGAGCCAGGGCCCGGCTAAAATAAAGAAATGAGCAAATCGTTGGCTCTAATGAAATTTTGGCGCAATACGCAAAAGCGAGCGAATGAAAAAGAAAATCACAAGTGGCCCAAGGAGCCAAGCCAAGGAGAAGCGAAAGACCCAATACAGAGCTGCACTTGAGTGTGTGTGTGTGTGTGTGAGTGTCTGCCTGTGTGTTTGTGTGTGTGTGTGAGTGAGTGTTTTGGTTGCCTTTTTCATTAATTACTACAGCAAATGGCAATAGGAAGAAGCCGAAGAGGAATAAGTAGTAGCTGTCGAAGACGAAGAAGAAGACGAGGCGAAGCCAACAATGCCGAGAACTCAACACAATTCCAACTTGGCACTGAACTGAGCTGAAGTCGTGTAATTAATTTCACTTTCGCTTGAGCGATGATTTTGAATATGCGACGACCGCACGCAATCCAGGCGAAAATCGAAAAATACTGTGGATAACCCGTGGCTCAGGGCCAGCCTGAGGCTAACCCTGGCCCTGGCCCCGACTCTGGAGGTCTCAAAAGCAACCTTAGCCCTGGCCAAACAACTTAGAGTAAGAGTGTCATTTCCTGTCGCTGGCACCCCATTCATATAGCCGACCCCACAGCCCCATCCGCATCCGCTTCCACATCTCAGCCCACTTGGCGGTCCCAGATCGACCCAGCTCGACCCAGCTCGACATGCGACCACATAATTTCGACTTGTTTGTTGTTCGCCTGGAATTGTTTTGTCTCTGCCATACTAATCAGCATTGTAGGCATACTAATGACATTATTATGGCGCTGCCATTGCCGATTGCCAAATCATATAAGCATACAACTCGTCCAGTACTTCAGCACTCGACTGGCCTTGGTCTTGGCCAAGTACTTTCCCGACTACTGTCCAAGTTCTGGCAGCACACATAAGCATAGAACTCAGATTTAGATATAGAAATTTGTTATCTGCAACGTTTCTTCTACTGCTTAATCAACTTAAAGCTCAGTTGTTTGCATAACAACTGAAGTTTTCTTCAATCAAAAGATTTCACTTTAGTCATTTGTGACTCTTCATAAAATTATTTATGCGCTGTCTCTCTCTCTCTCTCTCTGTCTCTCCCTCTCTGGAACTCTGGCACGACGCACTTCTGGCATCGATCCAGGCATTTGGAGAGCAACAAGAGCTGTCAGGCAAAACTAATTGCTCGGGACTTCACTGCCAACTTTTTGGCACTCGTGAGTTGCTAGAGTATGACATTGCAGCAATCGCAATGTCGCGGTTCATTTACAACATCCTCGAGGTAGACGAGCGATGAGATGCCAAGGAACAGGCTGGCTATATGTAGCACACACACACAC
Source organism: Drosophila hydei (assembly GCF_003285905.1). Taxonomy (NCBI): domain Eukaryota; kingdom Metazoa; phylum Arthropoda; class Insecta; order Diptera; family Drosophilidae; genus Drosophila; species Drosophila hydei. The sequence goes on along the minus strand of NW_022045726.1, from coordinate 243,120 downwards.
ACACTCACACACACACAGAGACTTCCTCTTATGCCAGCCACAATAACCACGACACTCAATAAATCAGCAAGTGTAATTATTTTCGACGCCATTGGCGGCACTCAGAGCACGCGACTTAGCACAACACACACACACACCAGCACACACACACATGTGTGTAACAACAGCGCAAAGTAAGCCGAAACAATTGAGCCAAAGTTTGTCAGCAAAGAGCAGCAAATGTTTGCAGCTGGCTCACGTGTGGCCTCCGTCCCGGCGCCTGGCCCAGGTGGCGGGTAACAGGCCATGGGATCGCCCGCTATACCCGATGGCCCCGCGCAAATTCCAGTGCCACGGCCCTTGGCATTTGTTAGCAATTAATTTGTTATATTTTTGCCGCTTTTTGCTGCACTGCGTCGAGTCACATTTCGATGTATTTATTTATGATGACGTCGACGTGCGGCAACGTCTGCTTGGAATTTCGTGGCACGATTACAGTATTTGGCTGAAATTGAGTTGACGCTAACACCAACGCCCACACACACACACACACACACGCTGATAGGGTTGCTGCGATAAGCAAATTGGTTTCCGATTTAGTTAGCGCGTGCATGCGACTGGGACACATTTAGCCCAAAGGCGCAGCCGAGTGTCCTCAGCTAGCTTGGCCACACACGCGTGCGTGTGTGTGTGAGCAGCTGTCGCTAAATAAATTTTATGACTCTGCTGGCAACGGGATGCTGCGGCCGGCTACGCCCATCGGCATGCCCACAACATATGCTCGTTAACTATGCAGCGTCCGCCAAACACAATCAGCAGCGCAGCAAACGCAATGCCATTGAAGCGCCCGGCTCAAAAACACCTGGCAACTGTCAATAAGCAGAGGCCGCAGAGCAGCGGCGCCACGGGACAGGTGGCGCCAGCAGCAGGCACGTACCGAATTCGCGTCGAGACTTCACGTCCGACTGTCCGCAACTGACAAGGGGCCAGCTCACTATTTCGCCTGTGTTGCTGCTTTCGGTTGCTGTGAGTCAGCATGACATTTGGTTATTTTCATTTCTATTAGCCACAAGTCCCAGGCGTCTTGCGTGCGAACAATTGAAATTTATGGATTAAGTTTCGGCTACCGCAGCGTATGAGTAATGCGACAAATGCGCTGCTGCGTGGCTACGTTGCGCATACGCAACACTTGAGCAAGCGATCAGTTCAGCTAGCCTTCTCTCTCCCACTCTCTACCCTCTCGCTCTCTCTTTGTGCTGTCTTATCGACGCCGCTCTCGCTTGGCTTGAATGCCTCAATTGACGCGCGTCTCTCACAGCGGCTCGTTGGTCTAGGGGTATGATTCTCGCTTCGGGTGCGAGAGGTCCCGGGTTCAACTCCCGGACGAGCCCAGCCTGCGGCGGTCGTGGCTGCCTTTAATTTTTCTTTTTCTTTTTTTTTTATTATTTTTTTTTTTTCTTTGCTATTGCCATTTGGTCGGGCGGGTTTAGCTAGCTGGCAGCGAGCGAACAAACGGATGCGCGACTAGCGCAAAATATATTTTTGTATATGGCGCAAAAACCGCTTATCGCTTCAAGTCTACTCAAGCGTCAACGGAGCGATTCATTCGAGAATTTCTTATGCTTCAATGAACCAGAAGTGTCGTCGTCGGCGGCATTCGCGTACCGTTCACATTGATGTTATATATATACACACTCACATATATATACATTTGCCCTATATACATTGTGGCTTATATATAAATATATATATATATATGCAGACAAAAAGCGCTGTCTGTTTATGCATCTATATTTATATATATATATTTGCGTGTGCTATGCGCCATTTAGCCTCACCCGTTGCCTTTTTGTCCTGACCCCTTTAACATTTTCAATCTTTATTTGTTTGAGCTATTGTCGCGCTTTCTGTTGTTCGTGTTTGATGAACAAAGCCAAATTGCACGCTCAATTTTCTGCATCGTCTACAGCAGCTTAAAGCGCTAAAACCAACTCAAGCTTAAACACAATTCTTTTCACACTGATCGTTAAGGTCTCATTCCGTCCTGCTCTTATCTATGTGTGTCTCAGTGAACGAAGAGAATGAAACGAAGAGAATGGCACAAAAGAATTGCAATAACTATAAGCTGAGCTAAACATTGCATGGAGTTCATTAAAATAGTTGTGCTGCACTTCAGATCTTTCACTCTAGAAAAATCTACAAAATATGTTAATCTTTATATTCGTTTCAAGTGTTTTTAAAATTTATCACTACATATTTTGTTGCTGACTCGCACTACTATTTTTATGAACAGTTCTGTTCATTAAAATAGTTGTGCTGCACTTGAGAACTTTTCAGTTTGAAACCAGGAAGTATCTAAATTAATACAAAATATGTTAATTACAATATTCGTTTCAAATTGTTTTCAAATTATCACATTGTTTGTGGCTGACTCGCACTACTATTTCTATGAACAGTGCTGTATATACAGCTCAGTTCATTAAAATAGTAGTGCACAAATTCCTAAATAAAAATAAAATATGTTAATCGAAATATTCGTTTCAGCTGATTTCAAAATATTGCGTTTCACTAAATTGTTTTGTGCTACTACTACTATTTTTATGAACAACGCTGTGTTTGTTGAATACTTAACTGGAATGCCTGAGCAGGTCACTATGAATAAAGCTGGATTCAAGTGAATGTAAATGCCACTGAACAGCTGCTGAGTAAACTCAAAGCCTGTAATCAGATTGAAGAGATAACCAACATATTTGGAATGCTGTCAGAAGTTGAACGTGGCTCAAGTGAGGCAGATGCATAAACTGTCAGCACTTGTGGTATCTTACTATAGCCGAAGCTAAGCGATCACTGGCACAACAAATAAACAAACAAATAAATAAATATATATATATATATCATTTCTTATTGGATGGGCAGCACTTTAAAAGCAAAGACTTATTGAGGCAGGAGTACAATGGGTTGCATGGCTGGCCCTTTAAGCTCATAATTTATTCAAGCAAAACATTTTGCATCACAAAAGGGTGCAGGCAGCCACCGTTGACCACGCAAAAGAGCAACAGGAGCAAGTGAGAGGGATAGAGCGCGCACGAGAGAGAGAGGCAGAGAGAGGAAAAAGGCAGGAGGCAAGAGGAAGGCGAAGAGCAGCGCGCAGCGAGCAGCGAGTGGAAAGACGTTGCGGAATTATGCAGCAGCGCTGCCGCTGTGTGGCACAAAGAAAGTGGCAGAAAATGAGCAGCGAACGGCGAAATTGGCAAACAAAGGCCAACACGATTGACGTGGCAGCTGCCCTCAGAGCAGCGGACGAGCAGAGCGAAGCGGGGCCCTGGTCTTTACGGGCTGGCGAAAAGGTCGCAATTGCCGGACAATGGACATGCGGCGGGTTAGCCTTTGCTGGTATTGGCTTCTGTGCCACGCCGCAGCTGAGCTGTGAACGCTGTCCAGAACGAAGCCGAGCGGAGCTGTGCCAAGTGCTAAGCCATGCTCTAAAAAGAATATTCGGTGTTTTGGGTACAAGCTCCTCGGATCGCGGTATCTAATCAATGTTGCGCCCGTTAGATGCCGCCATTTTGCAGCGTGCTTAGGTGCCACGCCCTGTGCGGTGCCTGTGTGTGTGTGTGTGTAGACAATGGAAAATATCTTTCATTAACTAATTAGCTTACTTTTTCATCTAGCTGGCAGAGTCCTCTGCTCTGTGCCCTCTGTCGCCTGGGCGGCTGTTGCGCTTTTGTTTAGCATCGTCCCACGCCAAAGCCTCCAGCCACAACAGGAACACACACACAGAGAGAGAAAGGACACAAGCTGAAAGGATAACGTGTAAAATACATCTACTAATACAGTTTTTGCTTTGCTGCTGCCTTTACTTTTGCTCTTCCTTGTCTTTGTTATTTTACGCTTTACAATTCTTTTGGGCATGGCAGCAAAATTTGTTCAGCAAACGTTGGCCCAGCCGAGTCCTGTGTCCTGCGTCCTGCTGTCCCCAGTCCTCGCCGTTCGTTCGCTTTGATTAAAGTGAAAATAAATGAGGGTCCTAGACAGCTGGTGTTGCATGGCATACCCTTAAGCCCAGCCTCCATGCCAACGCCAGCACCAGCTCCAGCCCACTTTCAGCATTCGTCTTTTTCAGCCGCCGGCTGCCTGCTGCCTGCTGCTTCTTGCGGCGCCAACAGCAGCAGCGAGTGGGCAACTTCATTAGATGCCACTAAAAATACAAGCGCCCAGGGCTACCTCCAGCTCTGCCCCCACCACCTCAGCTCTGCCAGCACCCCATCATTCACCCATTCCGCCGATGTCCTGTGCACCTATGTGTGCTTTAGTGTTCAGCCTACAATTAAATGTACCACTATGACGCCGACGCGCCGGTCCTCCACACAATGCCGCCCTGCTCGTTGTGGGCTGTGGGCTGTGGGCTGTGGGCTGCGGCATCGACCCAAGTAATCAGACGCAAATTAGTCGCACACCCAGCCGAGCTGCGCGCCGCGCAGAGAACGGAAGCCCGTTAAGAGTTCGCTATAGATAACATGGAGCAATCTTCTCGATTCAGTTCAGCCATTCAATTAAGCCATTAATAAATTCGTCTCCAATACAATTTGTACAGCAAGACAAAGCACTTTATTTAAGTCAAGGTTCAATCCCAATGTCGAGCGTGTGCCTTTGACTTTGAGCTTAAGTTTGGCCCACTGATGCTTGTGACAAGGCACATCTAGAGAAAGAACATACTTAGCTGATCATTCTTTGGCTATAACTGCTGGGCATGATTGCCGGCTGATGCAGCCACCTGCCAAGACAGACTCAAATTTTAAGGCACTTTTGAATTTTAGTTGAGTCTAGGAGAGTCCTAGGAGAGCATTTTGAGTGAAGCAAACCATGGATTGGACTTTGAATTGCTCGCAGCAGCGAGAGTTAGCCCCGATGAAGAGCTAATTGCCGACTCTGAGGCCTATTGGAGCTAAAGAACAAATAGTTCTATCGCCCTTGAGCTCAACTACATTGAACAATTAAATCAAATGTTTCTATAACAGCCTATGAGCTCTTGAGTCCAACTGTTCAACTGTTGGCAAAAGTCGAATCGATAAGTTTTTCTATACAACTTTCTCTCGCACTTCTCTCCCACTTCTCTCTCATTTCTCTCTCCCTCTCCCTGCCACATCTCGAGCCAAGAAGTCGCTCCTAATGCTGACTGAAGACTTTCCACATAAAAGCGGAATATTTTCCACTTTCTATCGGGTTGGCTCGGCTCATTTATCGCCCAAAGTTGGCGCCATCGAAGGGGTGGCCCCAAATAAAACCACTTATCCAACTAATCAAACTTATGCAATTATTGCAGCTTATTCAATTTAACGCGCATTTGTCTGGCAGAACAACAAAAAGTCCAATTAAATGCGCATAATACGCAAAACCCATTACGCAATGTGGCCAATGGGCGTGTTCGGGACTGCGGGTGGTGCGGGCCTAGTTGGGTGGTTGCCCAACAATCACAGCAAGTGGTTTAAACATACAGCTGCCATTATGTATTTGTATATTTAGTTTGGCCAAAGCACGCACACACACACACACAGCTGTATTGTAATCCAATGAAAATAAATTTGTTTAATTGCATTAGTTGATGTGAGTGATCAGGTTTCCATGTGACATATTGATCAGATAAGTTTATTAACTTGGCTCAGTAAGCCCACCTCTGTTCGGCTCGATATCTCTGATCAGGCAATGCATTTCTAAACCATTTCGAGCTGCAAATAGCAATTAATTTTGAAGAATTTGCCAGGCAAATATCATTTATTATTATAATCGAAACAGCATTTGGGATTAAATTGAAAAGTCAAACTGATTCAGCAAAAATGCTGTGGATATTAAAAACGCAATAAGCAAATGGCCAGAAATGAGAGTTCTCAACAATAATATTAGCTCAGCAGAGCAAATATTAAAACAATTCGTAAAACGAAAGTTCACAAATAAATATATTTTTATTTATATGGAAAATGAAATTCAATAAAAAATCCGCATGCCAGCGGGTCGTGGGATGGTTGGGGAGGGGAGTGCGGGGTAGGCAGCGTAACAATGCCCAGAAATGAAATGAACTGTAATCAATCGCGTGGTCGAGAAGTCGGGCAATGGTCAGCAGTCAAGAGTGATGCCGCCTAGCGGTACAATTGTAATTTCCGAAACAATTTATGGAGCGCCCTTCGTCCAGGCACACACACGCACACACGCACACTTCTTGGCAGCCGTAGCAGCAACATCCCATAGCAGAGAAATGCCAATTATTAACATTTTGGGGCCGAACAAAAAAATTCCTCGACCGCAAGGTAGAAACAAAACAAATTATTAACACCGGCCCTGGCGGTGGCTGTTCGGTGGTTGCTGTTTGCTGGCTGGCGGTGGCGTTGGCATTGGCGTTGGCGTTGGGGAACTGTTGAAAAATATTTTCAATATTTTGACCATGACCAGACCGGCTGGGAGCGGTCATCGTAATTCTCTTCCCTCTCTCTCTCTCTCTCTCTCGCTCGCTTGCTCTCTTTGGGTTTTGTTTTAAATTTTAATGCTTTTTACGAAACTTTTGCATACAAAAACATTTTCTGTTTTCTCTCTCTCCCACTCTCTGTCTCTCTCTCTCTCTCTCTCTTTGTGGTTTTTTGCCTTTTTTATGCCATTTTTGCTTTTTAACGATTCAACTTTCTGTTGGCTTTACAGTAGCTGATATTTCATTCACATTTGGCCAGGCCAGTAAAATTTATGAAATTTCGCACAGTTGCTGATAAGGCGTGGGCGGGTGGCAGCTGGGGCAGGCGGGCGTGGCAGTTGCCAGGAAAAAGTATCTATGCGTCCGAGCTGCTAATTAATTTTTTAGCTTTGAAGGACGCTCCAGGTGCAGGCTGCTCAGTTACCTGGCCACCATAATTGACAGCCTACCAAGAGAGGCCAAGGAGAGCTGGGAGAGAAGGCGGCAGGCATCAGGCACCAGGCACCAGCCAGCAGGCAGCAGGCTGGACCTGTGGCTAGTTACAGACAAAACTCCGACAGTTAGGGCCCTTCATTGGCAAAGACATGGAGCGCACTTTATCAATTTGATGTTGACAATAATTGCATTAAATAAAGTTTACTGTGTGACCCGAACCGACCCGCCCATCGCAGCGCAGCCTCCTCATGTCAGCAAATTTTAATGGGTATATATATAGATGGCTATGAATATCATATTAAAAAGTTGCCTGCAAATGCAGTTATTGTGTGTACTCGAAGCAGGCAAGAGCAGTGCTGCCCGACGCCACGATACCCTGTGCCCTGGCTAGGGGCGCTGGCCGTTGAGCCCCAACTCCTGGCCAAGTTGGTGCGTGTAATTAAGATTCTCGTTGGCTTAAACGAGTGGGCGCTCACTGCTGTGCGTACAGGGTATAATTATAAATTGAGGCATGCACGAATGGCTCTGAAAGTCTCATTAAGTTGCGAGAGAGCGCCAAGTGTTGCCTGGTTACTGCGCTGAAGACACGACCGAAATGAAATGATTGACTTTCCCAGCGATAGTGGGGGAGTGGCTCGAGTGGGTGGAGTGGCTGTGTCAGCCGGTGCAAGAGACAAGCACATGACACCACATGAAAATGCGACAACAGACGAGGAAATAAGAAATTGAATGCCTCGACATGCTCGAACGCGTCAAGTCTGAAACATGAAAATGAAACGCCAGACAGCGGGCGGCTGGAGGGCGGGCAACAATACCCAAGTGGAAAACATTCCCATGTTACACACACACACACCCAGAGAGAGAGATAGCTGCAGCTGCGACATGAGGTCCTGGCCATGTCCTGTGAACAGAACGATTGCACGTTCCACAGTTGCTGTCGCTCTCGCTGTACCTTTTGCGGGCGTAATGGGCGTGGTAAACGAGTTGCTGCTGCGTTATTGAATTAAACGTAAAGACACAACACACACACACGCACGCACACAGGCAGGCGTGTGTGTGTTAGCTGTCGTGCATATGTATGCATATTTAATGAGTGGGCGGGGCGGTTCGGCAATTTATTGTTGCTCATATTGGACAACGTTAAATATATATATATATACACATGTGTATGTGTGTGTGTGTGTGTGTGTGTGTGTGCGCTCTATAAGTGCGAGCTTTTGTCCAATGCAATCGCCGTTCATTTACGCAAGCTTAAGACAGTTTTATGGCACTTGCTCCATTCAAAAAAGGCAACATAGCTACTGGCAGCTGATAAACGACCTGCTCAGACAATAAATACATTATAGTTAGCCAAATTAACTTGGTCGACAAACTCCAATTGAAATTTATGCCAGCTGACAACTGCAGCTACACACATCTGTGTCTATCGCATGGATCTATCCGCCTCCTGCCGAGTGACTAAAGCTGTTTCCCTGCCAGACTATTTGGTGTTTAAAAAACTTAAGAGTTCTATATATAAAGTAGAGAAAATTTAGTGAAATTCCAGTATCCTAGGTCTTTTTAGTTAGATAAGTTAACTCGACCAATTCCAATTGAAATTTCTGCATCTACACAGAGATCTCTTCGCCTCGCTCCCAGACTTAAGCCATATTTGCTCTAACAATCCTTGAGTTTGTTTCTTAGGTTGCATCTTTGGCAGATTGTTACTTAATTAAAAAACTTAAGATAAACTAGAGAAAATGATGAGCAGTTCCAGACCTGAGCTGGGCACCAAGTGACCTTCGACTTACTTCGAGTCGCTGTAAATGAAGCTAAATATAGATTATAGATTATGGATATATAGATTAGATACCTAACTATATATCCATATTCAATTTCCATATATATCGTATAGTACATGTGTCTAATATCTAAGCTTATATCTATTCATATTCAATTTCAGTTAGTCTCGCTTGCTCTGCCAGCTGTTTTTGCTTCGCTCTTAATGGCCGGCCAGAGCTTCCGTCTTAACACTTGGAAATTATGCGGCTCAGCGGTCCATTTAACACTGGAGCAGCGTGGTGGTCAGTGGTGGTCCCGCTGGAGCCCTGATTAGTAGTGGATTGTTGTAATTAATAGAGGGCGGCGCTGGCTGGAGGCGGCTGCCACGCAATGTGCGGTAAATGTCATAAATGTCGTATTCGAGTACGCCGAAAAAAATGCAAATCAAAGTGAACCTTTTTTGCCCTCCTTAGGCGAGTCCACAAATATGCGCATAATTAATTTGGCGCTGCTTGTTGGGTCTTTGCGAGTTCGAAGCGCAGTAGATTAAATGGAATTTTGTCAAAGTGTTTTACTTATTTTAATTAACCCCGCGCAGTGGCAATGGCAACGGCAGCGTCGCCAGCGGCGCCAGCATCGATTTGCTTGCCCCTTGCCGTGCCGTCAGCTGTATCCGCGCTACTCACCAATTCCAGGGTATTTCAGCTCTCGACGTGATCAATTCAAAGCGAGCGAGTTCCAAAGTATTTAGTCTGCAAGCACAAGAGAAATAATCGCATAAGTCTTCAGATCAACTTTATTTACAGCCAGCAGCAGTTCGCGCCACTTGGCCAGGCAAAGTTTAATGACTGAGCCGCGGCGCAGCCCAAGCAACGTGCTAGGTTTTTACTACCCGACAACGGCGACTGCAGCAGTTAAGCCAAAAACATATGCAAAACAAAACGTTCATCATAAAAGCTAAAGCGAAGCAGTTAGCGGGCAAGCGATGGGGCTGTATCGACTTGCGCATACTCTGTAATCAGCAGACTTCCAGAGTCCCCACTCCTACAGACAGACAGTCAGTTATCAGCGTAAGTCAATCAATATACCCCATTTACCCACATACCCTATGCTAGCCAGAGTTACACTGTCAGTGTAACACGTACAGCAGATAAATATGCACGCGAGGAAAGGCGGCTCAGTTGAGCGGACTGCTCAACGGACTGCTCAACGGACTGCTCAACGGACTGCTCAACGGACTGCTCAACGGACTGCTCAACGGACTGCTCAACGGACTGCTCAACGGACTGCTCAACGGACTGCTCAACTGCACCACTCAAGCCCGATGCTTGCATGCACAGCTGCTGGCATTGATTTATTTGCCATTTCCAAATTTGGCAACGTATCAAACACAGATTTTAACTTTAGCTAATTATTGATTCAGTTAATGAGACCTTGACTAAGGTCAGCGAGAGAAACATCGAGCTGCAGTCTGAGATACTTAAGGTTATCTTAACATTTGCTGTTTCTTGATATATCTTAAATTTATCCCTACTAATAGGAGACCGGGCTCAAGAATAAGAGGTAAGAGGTGTCGCTGATCTGGCAAAGATTGCTCATTAAGCTTTCTCCGTTATCTGCACTGTAATCGCAGAGCGTAATTGGTAGCAGCTGAGCTTAGCAGCTGCTTGGGGACACGCTGCCGCTGCGCTACGGACGCCAGAGCTCCAGTCCAATCAGCGCTTTAAAGTCCCTTTGTGTCGGGCACGAATTGAAACATGACACCCAATGCTGGGATGCAGTCAAATTTCAACTTCGCATAGTTGAACGCCTTTGCCGAGTTAGTAATCCGCAGCGACAAGCATAAAACAAAACGCAGTCAGCTGGCAAAGTGGCTTCAGCCGTGTCTGCCCAACCCTCTGATACCCTGTAACCCTTAAGCTTGTCTCTTGCTCGGCTGTTACTTTGAATGCAGATCAAAGAATTTATTATAGACCCTTAGACCTGATGACAGAACACAGTTCTTTATATTTAAATTAAAAGCCTGTAGCTGCTAGGTGGAAGCTGAAGCGGACAGCTGAGAATCTGCCCAGCATGACGTCTCGATAGTTGTACACAAATCATATAGCAATATATACATAGAGTCTGAATGGAGTCGTTATAGATGGCATAAAGAGGCCATATAGAAACCAAATAAATTCCAATTAGAGTTCATATAGAGTACAAATAGAGTCCATATAGGAGTATAACTAGATACCAACTAGAGTTAGTATAGAATCCAAATAAAATCCTCATGGAATACAAATTGAGTCCACATAGAGTCCACTTGGATTCCATACTGAGTCAATGCGGAGTCCACACGGAGTCCACACGGAGTCCACATCGAGTCAACACTGAGTCCACATATAGTCGACATATAGTCCACATAGAAACTAAGTAGAGTCCAACAGGAGTTCATCTAGAGTCCATATTGAATTCATGTAGAGTTCATATGGAAGCCATATAGAGAGTATATAAAATGCCGTATAATCTTCACATAGGATCCTTCTGTATAGTCTATATAGAACCCTGACTCTAGCTTCCACTTAGACTCTACATACACTTTGACCAAGTCCAAACTCCCTAAATAGAGTCCACATAACTTTATGTATAGAGCATAGAGTCCACAAGAGCTGCATACGAAATCCCGATCGATTCCATGCACACCTCTTGCATTGGGTACAGAGTAGTGAAAAGCTAAGCACAATTTTCATGAAAAGCGTTGTCCGCCATTTTCCAATATTTGTATTTTATTTTTGTCGAGTTCTTTTATTTTTTTCTGTTTCTTTTTCTTTTGCTTTTTAGTTTGTTTTTGTTTTTCTTTTTTGGGCAACATTTTGTGCCACATGCACAGTTGTTATTCTCGTAGTGGTTGATGTTGTTATTATTGTTGTTGTTGTTGTTGTTGTTGTTGTTGTTGTTATTGTTGTTGTTGTTGTTGTTGGCGTTGTTTTTTTTTCACACAGCCCGAAGTGCGAATTTCGCGTAAATAAATTTAATATCTGACACAATCTGCTCGAAGCGGTCAAAACAAAAAGTAAATATGCTAGACTCGAAATGCTCGACTGAGTGATACCCTGTAATTGATTCGAAGCTAAACGCAACTGAGCCATTCAAAATGTATTCAAATTCAATCAGTTTGACTCAACCTTATCGATTCGATCTCTTTTTCCCTATAAGAATTGGAATTTCCCTGGAATTGCCCCATTTCGCACCGCCCGCTTGGCGCACTCTGCAGGGTATAGCCGACAAGTGGTGCGCTGTTGCCAGCATTTTATGTGGACACGAAAAACCCTCAAACTAGATTCTGTGTCGAATAAACGAATTTGTAACTCGACGCTGATGGCGACACGGCTCACTTTGCCTTTATGTAAATAAATTATTTTCATTTATTTCTTATGCATTTCATTACATTGTACAAAAAGAAGCACCGACTCCACAATACGAACAAACGGGCTTCCATTTCATGACTCGCACAGAGCCATATAGGAAATATGAGCTGAATCAAATTATCAATTTGCATTAGAATATCCCTAATCAAATTTGTAGCTGGAAAGCTGGGGTAACTATGTGGGGCGAGAGAGAGGGGGAGAATGGAGGAGAGAGAGAGAGAGGTGACCATGGAGAGAGATGAATATATAGAGAGAGAAAAAGAGAGAGGGAGAGAGAGAGAGATGAAGAGGGAAAATAAGATAGATAAAGAATGAGAAAGAGAGACTGAGAAAAAGATAGAGTGAGTCAATGGGAGAGTGACGGAGGGAAACATGAAAATAGAGCAGATAAAAGAATACATACATACAGAGAGAGAAAGAAAGGACAACATACAGGATAGAGCGAGTCAGAGTGAAAGAGAAACACAGTGAACGCGAGTAAGAAAAGTCTCTTTGAGAAGAGAAAGACTCAGAGAGATGAACAGAGATCGAGAGAAAAAAGAGAAGACTACGAGGAAGAGAAAAAGAGTCAAAAATAGACAACTTTAGAGAAGAGAGAGATATAGAAAAATTGTGATAGAAAGAGAGACATTCAAGGACACAAATAATTAGAGAAAGGGAGAGAAAAAGACAAAGAGAGCTAGAGAAATTTCTAAGGAAATAAAAAAGCATTAAAAGACAATTTGGTTGACAGATTGACTTTAGTTTGCAAAGCTTTATATCTCTTTCTCTCTCTCTCAGCAAACATCTCTCTCGCTCTGCTTGTGCTTCCATCACACACCTTTGCCGAATGCCATTTTATTGATGCTGGAGTGATGGAAGGGACTCGGTGGGGCGGCCAGCTACTGAGATTGGCTGGTTGGCGGGCTGGCGGCTGTTGGACATTTTAGTGTGGCATCTGCTATTATATAAGCTTTTTATTACCTATATCTTCTGGCCGTTCCACTGCGTTCCGTTCCGTTCCGTCTAGGAGTCCGGTCAAGCTCTGGCTTGGTTGGGTTGGCTTGGCTTGGCGCTGTTTTGGCCGTTTAGCTGCTGTCGCTTGTACTTTGTACTCTGCCATTTGACTTCATTTCATTCAGCTGTAGCGTGCTTTTATGGCACTTTGGTGCTGCTTGGCTTCAAATATGCAAATATGCGCCATGCCACGCCCATCAATGTTGCGGCAGGGCCGACAAAGCGTCCAAAGCCAAATAAATTTATATGAAAAATGTCATGTCTCTCGCACTCTCTCTCTCTCTCTCTCTCTCTCTCTCTCTCTCTCTCTCTCTCTCTCTCTCTCTTTCTCTCTCTCTTTCTCTCTCTCTCTCTCTCTCTCTCTTTCTCTCTCTCTCTCTCTCTCGCTCTCACTGTTTTACCAGCACGCGACACAGGCACTGAAAATATTTATGTATTTGGCCGTGAGGCAACTCGGCTGATGTTGTACCGCTCCAGCTCCTGCTGCCACTTCCTCTCTCCCTCACCCACTCTCCGGCCTTGGTGTTAGCCTTAGTTCCCATTCTCATTGCCATTCGCTGTTGCTGGGCTCCAGTTCGAAACTTGCGCGTAGATAAAAGTCATAAAGTTTGTTCAGCAGCCTCCACCGCCCAAGCTGAACCACCCACAGCCACCTGCACCGCCGCCTCCTGCGCCATATCTCTCCTGCTATCAGGCAGCAGCTGAGGCGCGGCTGTTGCTTTCTGCTCGCATTTAAATAAATAAAGAAAAGAAGAAGCAGCAGCAGCGGCAGCAGCAGAAAAAAAAACACTTTTAGTGAGCATCATTAAAGCGTGACGCCCCCCGTTTTGGGCCCCCTTAAGAGACTGAAGCGCTTCGTGCCCTTAAAAATAAATGGGTATAAATTTGCCTGAGTGCATTTAATGAGCAACAAAATGTTTGCGGCGCCCCTCGCGCCAGCGCCAGCGCCCGCCACAGCCATTGCCAACACTTTTAATAGCCGCGAGTCAACCAGACAGAATACGAATACTCGCAGTTTCGCCGAGAGAGAGAAATCAATGCTCCCTGAACTGGAGGCGAATGCGAATGCGATTCCAAATAGAGCACGCGATAGTTTCATTCCCAGCTATAGCCCATTAAGCTGCGATATAAAACACACTTGATCTCGGCTTCAGCTCACTCTCAAGTCAGCCTCAAATCAAGCTGACTTCAAATTTCAATATAAATTCACTTGTTGAGCTCAACTGCCCTGCCCGGCACTGGAGCCATTGGGTCGACTAGCACATACCCTATACGTCGATGTTATTCAGTCTCAGGAATGGGCTGGCCAGAGATGCTGCAGAGAGCACGAGCAGAGAGTTGCCAAAGACAGCTAGCACGATCTAGTTGAGCCGCAAGCCAATATACCCTGTTGCCAGGAAGTAGAGGGTAGCATGCACATCCGATCTCCACTCTAAAACAGACATCGCGATAAAGTCGCAAATTTATTTGTCATGTGGCAGGCTAGAAAAGTTTTGTGTTTGCTTTGGCTAAGTTGAAGTGAAAAGTTTTTGGCATTTGGAATGCGATATTGAGATATTGTCGAGAGAGTGCGCACGGCTTCACTCTGATGGCCGCAGCTGAAGCTGACGCTGAAGCTGAAGCTCAGCTCGAGCCGGCATTTAAAATTGTGGCCTTGGGCGATTGCCAGTATTTGCCGCAGCCTCAACAAAAGTCAGACGGCAGAAAGTTTTACGCAGAGATAGACAAAGGCAACGACTGAAACCTTAATTAAATATCAATTTCCGGTGGAGTATCCGCCCTGCATACGTATCTATATGTATATATATATATATATATATATATATAGTTGTCTGTGTGTGCGTCTTTGATCTAAATGTTCGAGGCACGACTAGCAAAAGTGGAAAAGCCATGGGAAAGCTCATTTACTTGACCAGGCACGCAGTTTTTAAGCTAAACATATCAAACGGTAGAGAGAGGGACGGGAGGGGGGAGGGGCTGGGGGCTGCGATAATGTATGCAGCTATTTAGTATACACATATCACTAACTGACAAGATATATGCAGGGAAAGTTTGCGTGTTTGCTTTGCCCTTTGTCGTTTGCTGCCTGCAAGCAAATGGCAAAAGTTTTATGCCATACCCTAAGCCCCTAGCCCCCCCCCCCACATCTACCCAGCCCCTGCCCCTTGCCTTTGGCCTTCGGGACGCTGGCTAAAACTGAAACTGAAGCTTGAAGCTTGAAGCTCTGCTGCTAGACGCTGGAAATGCTAATGGCAGCAGGCACAGATAAACATACATATACATAACAGATGGACGTAGGGAAAGAGTAAGAGAGAGCGAGAGATGGGAGAGATGGGAGAGAAAGAGAGAGATCAAGCCTTGGTTCATAATTGAATGTTTGTTAATGCAGCGCTGGCTTTGTGTTGCCTACTTTTTGGAGTGCAAATTCACAGCGGCTGCGTTTGATGGCGCTCACAGAGAGAGAGAGATGGAGAGAGAGGGAGAGAAAGAGGTGGCAGGGGAGTGGGACAAAAAGGGACAAACTGCTCAGCAACTAATTTAAATACATGTCATGAATTTAACATAAATAAATAAAATACAAAAAAATGGCCCATTTTTTATGACTCTTATGGCTCGTGTTGTTGCTGTTGCTGTTGCTGTTTACATTTTGGGTGAAAGATGCAAAGCGCAGGCAGGCAGACTGGAACATGGGGCAAATAGTGTAAAAGTTGCTCAGCATTGTGACGTGGGGCTGTGGGCGTGGCTATGTACGTGCCTGCTGCGCTCGAACTTTCAGATGAAGTGAACCCAAAGTTGGCAACCCAAAGTCAAGGCGTGTGGGTCGACATATCAGCAGAAGATAATATCGTCCAACCGGATTTTTAATCAAAAGCAAAGCGATCCGAGTGACCCCAGTGACTCCTCCTGAGCCGCAGTGCCACAGATTTTTGTTTTTCTTTTCTTCCTCTCAATCTCTCCATCTCTGTCTGTCTCTCTTCATGTTTGTCAGAGTTTTTAGCAATTATTGTTGAAGTCTACATGCTGGCAACAAAAGCCTGTCACAGAGCCAAAAAAGATGAAAAACGTTTCTGGCCGAGCTGCCTTCGGATGGGTCCGCTGAAGTTGTCTTTGGACGGATGCGAGACGCAGGCTGCAGCTGTGAGTCAATGGCTCAAGGAAGCTCAATATGCCAGCTCCTTAGCTGACTGCAGCTTGGAGTCGCAGCGACACACGCATTCGATATTTGGGCTTTGCCATCTCTTTGCAGGGTATTTGAAAGTTGGGTCGCTCCGTGCATCAAGTAAATAAACTTTTGTTTTGCTGTGTGCGACTATTTTGTGGCGACAAGGGTTTCTCAGCAGGGGCTATGTGTGGGCAGGGGGGTTGTGGAGCCTGCCGAGGGGACTAGTCGCTCGCAGAGTCCAACCGTCAACAGGAATTTGTTTTTTTCTTTTTCTTTTTCATTTTTTTTGTGATTTCCAGCGTTTGGGCCAAATAAATAATTTTGTCTTTGCTCGGGGTTTATTGGGTTTGTAATAAATTTAAAGCTCTATCTCGCTTTTTCCATCTGCCCTTCCTTATCTATTCAGCCAGCTGTCTGTCGCCGCTCGCTCCGTCTCTGTCGCTCTCTTGCACTGTCTCGTTTCAGTTTATTTCATCGTGGACTGGCTAAGCCGGAAGGGATCAAACGTTTTGCATATTCCGATTTCAGTGAAGCCGTCAACCAAAAAAGGATAACAACTCGCCTGCTGTTTCGGTTGTAGTTCAGCCCGAGTTCAGCCAGCCAGCCAGGCAGCTCGCTGCAGACTACATAATTTATGAACATAAATTGTGGGCGTGGTGCGGTCAGAGGGCGTAATGTGATAACTAATGACTTTTCGGACTGCAGATGCATGCAAATTGCTCTGAATTTGCGCCGAGCTGCTAATTTGAAATCCGATTCGCAATTAACCAGCCGTGTCCAGGGGTGTCTCTGCCGGTGTCAGCCTGTGCGTGCGTGTGTGTGTGTGTGTAGGGCATCCGTTTAATGAGGACGAGTCTGACAACAGTGATCTCAGGCCCAGCAGCATCTCTCTGTGTATCGCATATCGATCTGGCTAGACGCGGGCAAAGTTATGTAACTCCAAAGGCGTCTGTGGCGCGCTGGCTTTGAATAATGCCTGTAATCGAGTGGGCAGCCAAGCAGCTAATAAAGACTAATCGCAAAGAGCCGCCTGGCGGCTATTTTTAGTGGCGTGTTCCCAATCAAACGCGTCATTAGGTTTCAGTTTCAATTACATCGCAGACCAATGGCCGAAAGGGTTTGCTGTGCCTCTGTCCCTGCCTCTCCCTCTCTCCCTCTCTCCCTCTCCCCCTCTCCAACCCTCCACCTCTCCATCTATAGCTTAAGTCTACATAATTTATACTGTAAATACAATGAATTTGAAGAGCGCTTCGTCTCTGTGCGGCTGTGGCTAAGTAAGTCCGTAAGTGCAGGCCCCATGACCAGCTATTTGCATAGGATGACTCGAGCGGGTCAGTCAGTCAGCCAGTCAGTCAGTCAGCCAGTTGGCATACACTTGAAGTGGAACTATTAGCTCGACGACGACTCGGACAATCTTGTTCTGTGGAGAAGTTGCTGCTGCATTCAGCTGATTCGATCAGTCCAGGCGGCGCCCGGGGCGCCTGCTCGGCAAATTGCTGCTGAAATGTGTTTATTCCAGCTAGATGATTTTGAAAAAGCGATAAAGACTCTGCCGTCAGCCGCAACACGATAAAGCCAGCCCCGGTACGAGGCAACTGCAGCTAAATTCTATGAAATTTACTGCCTGCCCATTGACAGTCAGCCGGGCGGAAGCAGCTCCAGCGCCTGGCTGGGCGTCAATTGACAAATTGTCGCCCGGCTCTGGCTGCAGAGAGCGTTCAGCGTTCAGCGTTGACGTCGTCTCCTCGCTGGTTGGAAAGTCATCAGAACTTAAAGCTAATTTCATTTCGTTTCACTTGTGCCAAAATAAGCTCAAACCAATTTGGTTATTATTATTCATACTTCTCTCGCTCTCCCCCTCCCTCTCTCTCTCTCTCTCGCTGGCTGTCTGCGACTCTTCTCTACGTGCCTTCGGTCCTTTCTTTTACAGCTTTGCATTGTTTATGTGGCTGCTCGGCTGTCGTCTCCTTGGCACGCATGTGCGCGCTCAAAAGTATGCAGCGCTTTCTTCGCATATCTCTTGCGTCTTCTCAAAATAAATTACGTATACGTAATGCTTAAAAGCGAACGTAAAATGTATGTATAAATGTTTTCAGTGTGTCTTAAGCACACAATGGCCGTGCAGAGCTTTTGTTTACTTTGCTGTATTGTTGCTTTTAGGGCTCACACACAAACAGCCCCACACACACACACCCACACACCCACACACACTCAGTCTGCCTTCTATTGTGCGTTTCGCAGTATATTTTTAGTAACACTGCTGGAAATGCTTGAGGGACGCCGCAGGCGGCACTCTGCCCCGCCATAATCAGGCACAAACCTGACAGCCCAGATATAGCTACGCAGCCCTAATGGAAGGACCTCTTTCAAAATTGTCAGTTTCGATAAATAAATATATCTTGCCTAGCTGAAAATAAACACGAAGAGGCCGGCGCAGCGGTCAATCGATATTTAAATATCCAAACATTTCCAAACAACTTTAATTGGCATTCAACAATTGTGTGTGCCCACAGAGTCTGGCAGCATATCGAGTAGCTAAGCTGGAGCAAGCCTTGTCTGGCTTTGATGCCGACCGTCCACGCCGCGAAATATGTTAACATTGACAGCCTCTGCCGACCATATTCGAGATGAATTCCCTTTGTTATGTTGTGCTAATTAAAAATGTTTTCCATTGGCTGCGGGCAAATGAACTCATGGGCTGCACCTCGGCCGCATGAGAAACGCTTAGCGGAATCTCATGCGAAATGCGACAATAAAAATGTCAGTTTTGCGTGCTGCCAGCTGGCAATCTGCAATAAATCACGCGCCGGGCCACGCCACGCCCCGCGCGCATAGCAAGGGGGCGGGCGAGTGGGCTAATTAATTAATTGGCAGCTCGCGCGCAATCGCAATTGCAATCGCCATCTGAGTCACAATCGCAATCGCAATCGCAATCAACGCTGACGGATCTGTTGGCGTTCTGGGCGCAACATTTGCGTGTCAGTTCGGTGCTGCCCACGAAATAGTTGCCCAAAAACGAATTGTCAGCAAAAACAGGGCAAACAATTAGCGCTTGCCGCCAGCTGCACGCGGCCGCAAGCAACTCATCCCGCCCACGCTGGCGCTCTATCTCGGCCAATCGACGGCACGCACCGCCCGAAATAGCAGCTCTTGAGATTTATGCATGCCGCTCACGGCACTCGATGCGTAATTCATAAGTCACAGAACTTAAAACGCCCACGCAGAGCCCCCAGCCAAGCACAACCCACAGCCCCAACTCCGCAACGAGCCATGTCGTGCTTCACGGCGACAAATTAGCGCAAATGTTTGCCAAATGTTGTCGCACGCGAAATATTTTTGGCCATTTGGGCAACAGCAACAGCAACAGCAACAGCAGCAGCAGCCACGACAGGTGGCTCTATAAAAAACACCTTGTCTTGATTAGCCGACTCTCGCCCTCCCTCACCTGCTCTCTGTCATAAATACGTTGCCAATAAAATGCCAGCGGCTAATAAAATAATAACTTCATCAATATAGATGGCAAAAGATATAAAAACTCGGCTTAACTCGGCGCAACAAATTGTTGGCTACAACAGCTGCTTGATATATGTCTTGATATATCTATATACATAGCTATATATAAATATATATTGCATTTGCTGTCTTAGGCTCCTTTGGAAATATACAATTATTATTATACTTTTTCATTATTATAGACTTTGTTATTAACTGGTTCAGAGTGGCATAAATTTGTGCTATGGTAAGGCCTTCTTCAAGCGATAAATTTGTATCGTATATTTAGAAATATATATATGTATATATATATATGTATTCCTCATTCAAAGTTCATTATTGAATAGGCAGAAAAGGATGTATCCGATGCCAAAGAGCTGATGTGATATTGATTAGAGTCTATCGACTCTATCGCTGCGTTGATATAGCGCTGTCCAGCTGTCCCTCTATCCATCTCTTCGTATACATGCAGCAAAAGAGTTCTCAGATCAAGTTATATTTAAGTCGATTCATTAAATAAATAAAAACGTTACTCAGCCACAGTTTAATTGAGCTCATATCACACTTTTTTAGCTAGAGTCGGCAAACTTAGCATATATTCTACTAAAGTGTTTATATATATATCCTCTTCCTCCACATATTCCAATTGTTCCTTCGGATACACATTTACGAGATATATGCCAATTCGCAAGGGCATCTGCTAGTGAGGCAACTCCTTCTTTTCCCTATGCCCATTTAAATAAATATTTGCATATCTTGAAAACTCCTTCCTTAGCCATGTTGACTTTTTCATAGAGATATTTGCTGGTAACATAACGTTCATACATGTTTGAAAGGGTATCTACTTGTTAAGCTACTCCTTCTTTTGCCATTTTCCCATTTAAAAGAGTATCTGCTAGTCGGGTAACTTCTTTTTGTCCCACATTGCCTTTAGAGCGGGCATCTGCTAGTGAGGCCATGTTCGCATTCGCTGCAGGGCATTTGCTAGTCAGGCACTGCCGTCTGTTTCACTTTTAATTGCTTGCAATTTCTGTAGTTCAATACCCGAAATCAAATCCTGGCATTCAAATTGAAGCCAAGTTTCGTTTCTGAATAAAATTATGAAATATATTTATATTTGAATAATACATTTCTAGGCACTTAAACAATCTGCCGTGGGCTGTGCGAAAATGCCAGACAAATGCCAAAGCTGCCAAAACAAAAAGCGAGAGAGAGGGAGAGAGAGGGAGAGAGAGAGAGAGAGAGAGAGAGAGAGAGAGAGAGAGAGAGAGAGAGAGAGAGAGAAACATACCGCAATAAATGCCAAAAAGATTCAAATCGCGCAAAATATTTGCCAATTTTTGTGGATTTCCTTTCGACTTTGATACATTTATAAGCACAATATATATATATATATATATACATATATATGTATATATATATATATATATATATATATATATATGTGTGTGTGTGTGTGTGTGTATGTGCATGAATATTTTGTTGTTGTTCGCACTTCGGACAGCACAAAAATAACAATTGAAAAAGGCCGCAAAATGTATTTAAATAAATTTTGTTTGAATTCGTTTTATTTTCGAGGCGAGAATTCAAACATTTGCTTTATTTAATGTTTGCTGTGCGTGTGCCTGGGTGAGCGTTGCATTGTTTGGCATTGTTTGGCTGCTTTATGAAATTCTTTAAGCACATTAAATTTCTTCTCTTTTTTATTACTGCTCAACGAGACTCCGTGCGTGTGCTGCGTGGCAGGTTAATGTGGTTAGCCGACACGTCGGCGTCTTTTTGAGCCTGTTTTTTCTTGTTTTCTGTTGCTTGTTAGGTTGAGCATCGCTGGCATCTGGGATTTGATTGTTAGTCCGCGTAACGCACAGTCCCCCACCCAGCCAGGCACACACATATGTGAACAAGTGTTTGGCATGTTTCTGGGTCGCTTTCTTTACTGATATTTGTTTTTGTTTTTGTTTTTGTTTTCCTTCTGCTTTGCTGGCTGCTGTCAAACATACCCTGTTCAGGCAGCGCGCAGCAGGGCATATGGGTTGTTACTCATTCAATTGACACAACAAAAATGCAGCTAGCCAAGTCTCAGCCAGAGTTGGGCTTACTCTGCTCATCACTCGAGCTCATGTTGTGTGTGAAGAGCATCTGCTGCTCAGCATGCCCCGCTTTGGGCTGTGCCTAACTCCTTCGGCACATGCCAATTATAAATTCGTCAGCATGTTAAAGGCAGCGCGTGTGACTGAGGCTAATTTTACAATAAACTGATTTCAAATTGATGTGTGCTTAAATAGTACTTATATCATGCTAACATTAACATACAGCCACGAATTCCCTGCCTTGGGCGTCAACTAGAGTTGAGGCCACAGACTATCAAGGAATTTCTACTGCACCTGCAGGAGGCACTTCACTTCTCTCTCTCTCGCTCAGCTTTGGCTAAGTCAAGTTTATTTACAGTTAGGCTAGATTCACCCACTGAGTGCAACAGCAAATGGACCCCCAGCACGCCACTGGCATAGGGTATAGGCACAATATTTGTCCAACATAATATGTTGGTGGCAATGGCCTGGCCAATTGAGTGCGGCAGAGGGAAGTGGACTACGGCTGCTGGCCAACGAATGTTTGTGACTTTTATGCCTGAGCCTGGCCAACGCTCAACTCCCGCATCTTTGTTGTGGTCAAGATCTTGAACCCCTGCACATGGCACATGCCAACAAGCTGGGGAGGCGAGAAGCCAAAAGCTGCCGCTGGGGCGGCTGAGCCTGGTTGACTTGTCAGCGCTGCCTCAAACACTGTGACATTGATTTTCATTTCGCAGCCCAGAGGAAGAAAACTCGACGAGAATTCACATTTTTGGCTTTGCTTTTCATCTGCTTCCCTTTTGGCTTTTCTTTTTGCCCATTTTTTCACTTGTGCTTGCTTTTTGATTCGGTTGTTTGGGCATGGGTTAGGGCTCTCGGTTTAGCTTCGCTCATTTTGATTCGGTTCGACTGGGCGCCCTCCCTTGCCGACCATGCGTCGCTGTTCAATTTTCAAAGCGAGTTGCCAACAGCTGCTACTTAATTGGAATTTTTGTGCTGCTGCGAAAAATGTGGCATGCATTGTCATTTATGTTTGCTTTGCCATTTTGGCTCTCCAGAGCCAATGCCGTGGCAAGGCACAGCGGCACAACGGCACAGAGACACAGAGCCGCAGAGCCAGCTGTTGTGGCAGGCGCAAACCTGCTTGCTGGCAACTTTTTATGGAAATCCACTCAGCACCCAAGATTGAGATGTCACAAATGTGGCAGCCACTGGTCACAGCCACAGCAAATTCATTTGCCAGTCCGAAAATACAACAAATCTGTTGCAGCAGCCCGAAATGAATGCTTTCGATCCAGCTCCAGCCCTCACCAGTTGTGTTTGCCATTCAAGCAAATATTTATCGATCAGTTGATTACATCAATGCAACTCGAATGCAGACAGATGCGTCTCAATCACTGCACTTTGATGCGGCTAGAAAGTTCGAGATAAACTCTAACGAAAGCTTTTTTCATTAAATATTTCTAAATGAATTTAGATCTCAGTAATAAAATAAATTAAATATAAAATAAATTTAATTAAGTTAAGCAAAGGGAAAGGGGTATATTGGCACTTGGCTTGTCTCTACTGTGCTCAATAACGTGGCACAGCTAGAGCGCACGCATGCCTAGAGCGCAGCAGTCGAGCATAACCAACTGCATAATACTCTGTCACTGTCCACTGGCTTGCCAGAGCTTAGCTCAGCTGTAGAGGCAGGACTTGTTGATTTCAGTCGCAGATATAAGTTTATTGGCATCGAATTCAGAGCTGTGATTCCTAGAGCTTCTCCAGAGCACCCATCAAGACATAAGACACATGAGTAAGAGTCGAGAGTTGCTAAAGAAGAATTGTAGCTGATTACCCATTGCAATTTGTCATTGAGGTTGCAAAGAACTATCGCCCAGTGCTTAGTAATTTATGAGAAAGTTACCTAGACTGATAGATAAATAGCCTGAAAAAGGCCAAGAGGTTAAGAGTCGAATGGCTTCTGTGCAGGTCGCAGAGATCGTTGCAGAGATCGTTACTCAGGAGTCAGCTACTCGCACTTATAACCAACATACGTAGCTTCAGTTTCATTCCGCCGTAGATGCTACATATGCTATATGCATATATTCATATATAGCTGAGATAATATTCGAACTGGCTTAGGCAGAGAGAGAGAGAGTTAGAACAGAACAGAATTAGCCTAGAACTTTAGCATTAGAAATGTCTCAAATGGCAAAGTGTTTGAGTATTCCGAAAGAATATATGCTATATGCCATATGCCATCTGCCATATAGCATATGCCCAATGCATAACGAAATCATTTGATTTGCCTGCGCTGCGTATGCCTCGCTGTTGAGCCGTCTAAACGCTTGGCGTCTGGCTATATTGGCACTTATCAGCTGGTTGTCTTTGGTTAAAATGCAAATGAAATGCAAAATGTTGCTTTCAAAATACTTTCGATGGCCTAACATAAGCACACACACACACATACACAGAGAGCGAAAGAGAGAGAGAGAGAGAGAGAGAGAGAGAGAGTGAGAGAGAGTGGGAGATACATCTGCAATAATAATTATGCAAATGCAAAGCCGTAATGTTGGCAAGATTTTTAAAGGCATTCGCTTTGGCTGTCAACGGCATTGGGAGCAATCTTCAGGCAGACATCTTCGGGCACATCTGGCATTTGCTCTCGCTGGCTGGCATCAGCACTTGTCTCCACTTGGCTGATTTCGTGTAAACAAAATGACGTACGCCTTGAGGTTTTTCAGCTAATACAGGATACCTGCGCCGCCAAATTTCGCTGTGAATTGCTTATGCCTGGCAACGGAAAAGAAATGAAGCCAAAGCGAAAGCAAGAAGAAGCAGACGAGCAGCCAAACAGAAGGAAACCAGCAAAGCCAGGCCAGACCAAAATATATATATGTGTATATATGGGAAAAAACTGAGCAGCACAAATCTCTTGGCTCGCGGGCAAATGCGCATAACTCGTTTGAGCAGAGAGCAGCAGCGGCAGCAGCAGCAGCAGCAGCCGCAGCAGGATAACATGGAGAACAGGAATAGGTTTAGGACTGTGTATGGGTATGAGTATGGGCAAGGCCATGGCCATGGGCATGGGCTTGAGCACGAAGATGAAGATGAAGATGAGGATGAGGATGTCATTTCTGGCCAGGAAACGGCTGCCTCCTGTTGTCTGCCGCCAGCTGCCTCGTTAGCGGCTAAAAATTTCCCCATTTTCCGCAAAAGTATTTTCAGTTTTCTTCCATTTTTTTGCGTTCTGCTCTGCGACGGCTTAGTTTTATGTCTTCTAACTAACCGAATTGCTGAAAATGAGCTTACATAAGTAAATTGTGCAGGCAGCTGCGATTTAAAACTCTGCTCTGTCAGATCTATTATCTGCCGTGTGTCTGCGTCCGCAGTCGCATCCGTCCACTGCCCAACCACACACACAGACAGACAGACACACGGACAGACAGAGAGACACACATACAGAGAGCAGGCGGAGTCGCCCCCCGTTCGCCTTGTCACTTTTGGCTGTTTGTCGCCCACACAAAGCCAAACAGCATTCAAATGGGGAAACCTTTTAAGCACCTAAAAACGAAAACTGGGTTACCACTAAAATGCACATGAGTGCACCGAAACGTCGGAGCGCCAGGATGGCGAGCAGCTGGAACGTAACGATAGCAAGGATGCTCGACCAGAGAAGGACACAGGCAGAGCGAAAGCATCAAGCCAAATACAAGTGAAGTGCATAAAGCTGTTTGTCTTTTGTGTGTGCGAGTGTGTGTGAGTGTGTGTGCGAGTACCACGCGGTTTTTAGATGTATTTTAAAAGATTTAGCGCACTTCCCCTGGGCGCCAAATGCTGGACACAAGCAGCAGCAACACACAGGAAAGCCAGAAAGAGACAGCCAAGCAGGCAGACAATAAGCGAGAGGGAAGGCGGAGGGCGTGTGGAGGGAGGAGGAGACAAGCTCAACCGAGCGACAAACCAAGCTAAAAACGAAAGACAGCCACTAGAGAGAGAGAGAGGGAGGCTGGGCGCGGGGGAGAGGGCGGAACAGCGACAGGATAGTGACAACCGCAGATAAACTGCAGGCAAGGTTCGACTTCGACGTCCAGTTAGAAGGTGCGGGCGTAAAGCGGGTGTAAAGCAAATGTGAAACAATTCCGCTAATTGCAAAAAGTGCAGCAGTGCAAGCGAGAGGGCAATAGAGAGCGAGTCGCGATTTGAGTCAAGTGCGAACCGCATGAACAGCGCCGAGGCGCTACACTGTGAAAAAAAGGGGAGAGCGAGCGAAATAAAGCCAACAAAGTGTAAGAAAATAATAGAAAAAAGGTGGAGCGGGCAGCGGGCAGCGTGCAGCGCTGGGGCATGCAACACTTTTCACGCCAACACCCTTGTGCGTTGATTTCAAAGCAAACCTAACCTAACCTAACCTAACCTTACCTAACTTTACTTAATTTGACTTTGCTCTGCTGATTTAATTTGGACGACGCAGCAGCAGCAACAGCAGCCACAGAGCTTGTGAGCTTTTCACGTTTCCACGTGCTTCAGCGCAGATTTTCTTGCAATTTAATTAATTTAATTTGGTTTTGGCTTTGCCAAATGGAAATCGCTGCCACAAGGGGCGCTGCAAGTAGCTGCTGCACGTCGCTCGCCAGCTTACAGTTCACTGTTCTCGCTTCTCGCCTCTCGAGTGTTGCATTTCTCGCACGCTTTTAATTAAACGCCACAGCATCTACCACACTTTTCTTCTACGCCTCATTATCTCCCTCCCTCTCTCTCCCTCCCTCTTCCTTTCCCACTCTAATGAACTATGCGCGACTTTTTCTCATAGTATTTGCTGCTGATGCGTGGTCATCTAAATAAAGTTACTTATCTATATTTGTTTACCTATTCCCCTAGACTGTTTTTATAATAATCCAATAAAAGGGAAAACTTTCGTAATTTAATTTTAATTTTGACTGAGCTTTCCACTTTCTATATATTCAGTTGATCGAGTAAAGCATCCAATTTCTCAAGACCTTCGATTGCATTTGCTTTTGATTTCACTTACATTGTGCCCTCTTGCTGCACGGCAGCTACTCAATTTCTTAATTAATTGCAAGAGCTTGATTCATAATCATAAATCTCGATAACAATGCAAATGCTGCAAGTGCAGTGGCTGTGGCTGTGGCTGTGGCTGTGGCAGTGGCAGCAGGTGCAGCAGAGCCGCAGCAGAGCCGCGAGCTGATTAATGGAGCACCTATTGTCATTGGGACTCGGCAGTGCAAGATATTTGCCGTTACCTAATTTTGAGCAGTGCAAGAAGAGGACGGAAAAGTAACTACAGACGATGAGCATGAGCATGAGGATGAGGATGAGGATGATATGGAGAGCTGATGATAATGATGATAGTTGCGTTGCGTTGCGTTGCGTCGAGTTGGTGGGGCAATGGGGCATTCGAGTGCGCTGACGGCCGCACTGACTAACAAGGATAATTGCAAAAGGAAGTAACAATAAACCCAATGCTATCGAATCGTATCCAGTTATAGTCACAGCCAAAAGCCACACGGACTCCCACTCCCGCCCCCTCTTCCTCTCGCTCTGTGTGTGTCTGTGCATGGACAGAAAACAAAGGGCAGTTCAGTAGCTGACTGTGCCGCGTACCCCGACTGCGAGCCCGTGCCCGTGCCCGACCCCGACCCCGACCCCGACCCGGATCCGGACTCGAGGCCGGACCTGGGACCGTGCCCGGACACAGATACGAACCGAACCGATCCGGGTGCCCTGTCTGGGGGCCAAAAAGCAAGCAAAATGTTTGCGAGAGCGCGCAATCAGCGTAAAGTGCGCGACGCTTTGTAAGTGAAACGATAAAAACAAAATAAGAAAGGAAGAACAAAAAAACGAAATGCTGTGGGACGGCTGGCAGCAGGCAGCAGGCAGCAGGAACTGGAAACTGGGAGCTGGGAGCTGGGCATTGACTGAGCAAAGCACAAACGGAGAGCGAACGCGCAGCAAACAGTCGAGAAAATAATAAAATGTCGTTTATTGACGGAACGGAGCGAATGAGGGCGATTGTTTTCAGGTTTTCCTTTCGCCAATGCCTAAGTCCCACTCCAGTCCAGCCCAGCTGCAGCAGGGCTCGTCGTCGTATCTGCTAAGAAAATAGAACATTTGCCACAGTCTTCAAGCCATCGACTGCACACTCAATGCAATCAACCAGCTACGCAGCCAGGCAGGCAGCCCACCAGCGGTACCAGGAGATAGAATATTCTCAATTAGTAAATTAAATGTTTCAACTAGCAAAAGTTGTGCTCAAAGCGAAGCTCATTTAGCTATTTGATTTATATTTCATTCACTTCTTCTGAACAATTATTGTAGACATAATTTCTGAAGAACTGTCCAACTAAATTGACATACTTTAAAGCTGCTTGAGCGGACGCTTTAGATGAGCTTTAAGAGTGCTTCGAGTGCGCTAAATATGTTAGCTTTAAGTAAGCTTTAAGCTTGCCCTTGAAGTGCGCTTTGGCTGTGCAACAAGTTTGCATAATTTGTTAAAGAACTATTACAATGATGTATGTTTGAAGTAAGCTTCCATAAATCTTTAATTAAGCTTTAGCTAAAGTTTAATTGAACTCTATAAGCAAATGAATGAATATATGATAATTAAACTTTAAAAGAGATTCAAGAAAGTTGTATATATTAAGCTTTAACTGAGCTTTAAGTGGCCTGGAAACTCAGGCTGCTCTAAGCCAGCTTCAAGTGAGCTTCAAAGTATAAGCTTTAAATAAGCTGGAAGCTGCATGTTGGAGCTTTAAGTAAGCTGGACGGCTTCTAGTGAGCTTGAAGCTGTAAGTTGCAGCTTTAAGTTGAAAGCTGTAAGTTAGATTTAAGTACAAATTTTCGAGTCACTTGACGCAATTTTCTACAAATTTTTATTGCAACAAACACGAAATATATTCCCATATATATATTACTATTATATGTCATCATATATATATTACACAACAAAAGGATTTGGAAAAGTATAAAACTACAAAAAGGGTAAAAGTTTGCAACATTCATTGTAACCTTTGCGTTATATAGAAATTGCGTTGAGCTTTTCGTGCGACAGCTGTTGATGTGTTAGACCGGAATTTGGGTATTCCGTTGATGTAAAATTGATTGATTGATTGGGGTTGATGGGGGCTAGAATTTATAGGGCTTGTCCAAAGTTAGATGAGCATACAAATTATACTGCTGTATCTCGAACTTTAATTTCTATTTGTCCACTTTATAATTGTTTTGGTCTTGTGTTCGTCTTTTGTTTCTCTTGGTTTCAATGAAACAGCCGCTCGGTGGCACCCTCCAGATTCCAATTCTCTTTGGAGAGCATTATGCGCGCCTCGTGCTCATCTACACCCATTTCCTTGAGATACTGCACCTTCGTGTCGCAGTCGGGAAAGACGTGCGGCCCGCCAGCATACACGTTGGTCCAGTGCTTGGCCGTTAGCTGGAACACATCGGGCTTGGCCTTGAACTGGTAGGCGATGCAAGCGTCCTGCGGATCGTCCGGCTGGGCCGCGGAAAGCAGAGCCTGCAGCGAGAGCAGCACCGTGCGCAACGTCATCGCCGCTGCCCAATTGTCCTTCAGTATGTCCCGGCAGATGGCGCCCGATGCAGCCGAAATGTTTGGATGCCAGATGCGTGTCGTGAAACGCACCTTGGGTGGATTGAACGGATACGTCTCTGGCACCTTTATCTCCAGCGCAAACTTGCCGCCCTCGTAGGGCGAGTCGCTGGGTCCCGTAATCTCGCCGCGCAAGTTCGTCCAGTTGTCGTTAACCACTTCGATCTTGATCATGCCCTGGATTATCTCGTCGCCTCGCATAACCTCCTTAAGCTCACGCTTGATCCGTAGGATTGACATGTTGGCCATTGCTTAGATCCTACGGAATGGGCTGAATCCCGTTTTCTTACTGTTCTTATTGTTGCTATTGCTTATGTCTTGGCGTGGCTTGGCTTGGCTTGGCTTCGCTTCGCTTGGCTTGGCTTGGCTTGGCTTGGCTGTGTTTCGTACCAGGTCTCAACGGCTTAAAATATGTTCTAGTATTACGCGAATTTGATTAACGCTTGCGGAACATTAGATTATGTTGGTTTTAAAAAATTTTAATGAAATTATTTCATAAGAATTGTAACTAATCAGCACACAAAAAACACTGGGAAACGTTCATCAAACTGATTAACAAAGCAAATGCTTCCATGTTACACAAAACGACAAGTCAAGAAGAGAATATGAGTCCCTAGGCCCATCACAATAAGTGAAAGTATCGAGTGTGCCCGACTAGCAACTACCCTGAACGCTTCGCAGAGCAGACAAAACCTTGTTCAGCTAATGTCAAACTAGGTTAACATGACAACAACTTGGCTTTAACCATATTGAAAAGCTTCCAATATAGTTTGAGTTTAGCAAATCAATCAGAGCTGAAGCATTTGCAGCTCAGCTCAACGCAAAATTGTAACTAAACGAAATTAGAGTTCAGAGCTAAACGAGCAAATGCAATTAAACTGCTGGCTAAGTTTAACTACCTGTCAGTCGAAGTGGAAAAGGATGTGGAAGTGGAAGTGGAAATGGAAGTAGCAGAGGAAGTGGCACATGGTGAAACGGACTCGAAGCTGTGGAGAACAATGTTGGATGGCATAAAGAAAATTGGAGTTAAGCCGAGCTGGAGTATTGTTCTGTGGGTGGCGACAATATCGCTGGCAGGCAGACGCGCTCAGTAACACGCAATCTGACGCTGTCAGACATGCACACACACCGACACACAGACACACAGCGTGTGCGACATAAATATGGCGGGGTGTGAGACAAACGCAATCACTTGTTACACGCTCGAGTTTCTGCTACCCATTGTGTTGTGTTTTGTTGGCTTGGCTTTGTTTTCACTCTAGTTCTGTGCGTCCTCCCGGCGCGTATATCTCGTATATCTTGACGACTGGCGCACGGTGCGTATGCGTATTTTTAATTACCAACCACGGCATTGTTCATACGCCGCGTGTGACAAATCAACAGGATATACTGGCGGGGCAGCTTGTCTTATTGCTGTCACGGCCATTTGTTGCGTGCCAACCGTCCCAGCATAAACAAGACCATACAACCACCGCCGCACCACCGCACCGCCGCACCACCGCACCACCGCACCGCCACAGCAGCAACCAACACACCACGCACGACTCACCCAACCCTTGGCCCATTTAGCTATCGCTGTCGCTGCTGGCCCCGTTTTCATGCACATTTATCGTGATTAGCTATTAATTGATAATAATTAACTTAAGCACATGCCGCAGATGTTTGCCTCAGCCTCAGCCACAGCAGCCAGGAACAACTAAAGGGCATATTAACAGCGTTTGCTGTTTGACTGCCAGCAGACCCGGCCATCGATATGACTATTTATTGCCGCCGCCAACTCAGACCCCGAATTCGCTCCTCTCGCACGTTAACATTTTGTCAGCAAATCGCAAACATTCTTTGCCATTTTCATTTCAATTTCTGTTTGCTGGCAGCTTGCTGCCGGCGCCAACTGCTGACAATGTTGGCAGACGAACTTCTAACACAATTACCAGCAGCTGCGACTAACTGCATAATGAATTGCTTAGTTGCAACTATAATTTAGTTTGTAATTAACTTATATTTCGTATTTGGAGACTGGACAGTGCAAATAGCAGAGATGGCTATAATTTGATATACATTTTTTTTTCAAAATATAAAATTATTTAAATCATTTATTTACAATCAAAATATAAATGCAATAAAAATAAATAAATACATAAAATTCAATTTAAAAATGGTAATTGTAATAAAATTATTTATAAATAGATTTTATATTTGATTTATGGATACTTTCCTTTTAGGATATATCATTTACAATAATTGAATTTTTAATACATTTTATATATTTTTTTTTCCTATTATTATCTTTTCTTTGAAAAAAAAATATTTAATTAATCTATTAGTAAACATTTTTTATGGTTTTACTAAATATATTTGGGATATTAAGCTGCACTTTTATGATAAAATAAAAAATTAATTGGACTAAGCCGTTTATATATATATATATATATATATATATATATATATATATATATATATATTATAGTTTCCTGAGTCTGACATCTGTCTCTTGAGCTCGCCTCGAAACATTTTAATCTAAAATAGCTTTTAGATTCAAGGAAGGAGTTATAAAAAACCACACTCAAAGATTAATTTTAATAAGCCAAGCTTCTCATGACTCTAAGATACAGCTCTAAAATCTGCAATATATATATATATATATATATATATATATATATATATATATATATATATATATATATATATAAAGTAGATGCTATGTAGAAGAGCAACAGTTAAGATGCCAGGAAACTAGTCTGTCTGTAAGCTCGCGAAAAAGTGAGACCTGGACATAGGAACACGAAAGACAGCGCTCAGCTAGAGCACAAAGAAGTGGTCCACCTGGAAGGCTACCGCAGGATGACTGCTGTCAGCCCAAGAAAGAGGAGATCTCTGGACAGTAAGCAGTAAAGCAGTCCGGCTCACCGGACGTGGCTGACGTCGCATAAAGCATATTCATCAAAATCAAAAAAAAATAAATAAAATAAAACAAAATCAAAACTTCATTTGTAACTTTTTTAAGCACACTTTATACACAATTTGTTTTTAGTGTTAATATTCAATAATTTTGTAACTTAAAAAAAAAGCATTAAAAAATTGATTCATTTGCCAGTAAAGATTCATGGCACGGAGACACCTTTGCTCTGCGCCTATTTAGGCTACATCACATCTCTGTTTAGGCTTAAAATAAATAGTTAATTATATAATGCACAGCGTCATGCTGCCATCTTGATCACTTCAAAGCAAATACTTACGATGCGCGCCTTGGAACGTCACTCGAGTCTGAAGCGATCTCTCAGATCCGAAATATTTTAGCACACATGAAAATTGCGGACAATTCAAACTTCTGGCTTCGGCTCTGGCGCCGTTCGCTTCACTTATTTCTCTTCGACTTATTCACACATCTAGTACACTTATTGTTATATTTTACAACAAAAAAAAAAAAAAAAAAAAAAAAAAATCCAAAAAAAAGTAACTAACTTCTAACACAAGAGACAAGAAATAACCAACAACAACGGGATGATTTAATTGCCGACGGATTAATTGAAAAGTGAAAACTCGGTTTATATTTGTTTCTATAAACTGTGCACGCAGCGTGTTGATTGAGCTGATTGCGATTTGATTGATGGCGTTTTGAATTTCTGTAACGATTCTCCAGACACTGAGTTTGAAATGAGTTCGTGAAACTTGGATGTTTTTCTGTAGTTTGTTGATTTTGATTTTGATTTTAGTTTTTAGATTTCTGTTTTTCTTGTTTTTATTTTATTTTTTATTTTCCATTTTTTTGGTTTGGTTTTTTGTTTTATTGTTTTATTGCTCTGTTTACAGTTTTGATGTTTATTGCGGCTGTTGTGAGTTTGTGATATTTGCTTGATTTGATGGCTGGTTGGCTGCTGCTGCGTGCTCCGTGCGGCACGTGCGAACACGTTGAGATTTCATAACCAACTGTCGAGTCCCGTTGGCCAAGCAGCCGACAGGAGCCGCGCCAACGGCCCGACCGCCGCCGAGCCGAGCGCTGCTGCCGATTGGTGGCGAAAACCTTTCGAATTTCATATCGCCCGCGATTTCTCTTCTCTCTTTGCTGGCTGCCGCCAAACAATGCCAGCTCGAACAGCTAGTTGTAGGCCCAAACATTAGATATCCTTAAGCCTGACAAACTCCGGGCCGCTGTTGCTGCGTCTTGGACAGGTCAGCATTGTCAACATTGGGCCATTGGCTGATAAGCGACTCGCTTGCGCTCTCTTAAGCTGCGCACTCCTGCTCGCCCGCTCTCCCTTTCTCTCTCTCACTCTGTCCCTCTATCTCTATCTGTCTCTCTCTGTCTCTTACTCGTGCTGCGTCGCTCTCTTTCGGCTCGATTCGTAGCATAATTTTATAACATTGGCAACTCCTGTCGCACTTTAAGTGAGGCGCGTATTAAAGCGAATCGCGCTGCTCGCTGCTTGCTGCTTGCTGCTGGCACTTGAGGCGAGAATGCCTCAAGTGTTGCACAGGCATAAAACTTTGCCCATTAGTCGCATTAATGTGCCGCACGGCAAATTCGTCAGCTGGTCAGCGGTGCATTGATTGTGCCCTGCCCCACCACCACACGTTGAGTGGCTTATCGCAATTTCCATTGTCAACTTTTCACTACCAGCACGCAAGCAACAAATCCCCAACTTCCATTTACTCTCGACATATCAGGGTACATATACATATATATAGATCAAAGAGCAGAGATCTTACATAGCTTCCAGTCTACACTCTATACTCCATACTCTATACTCTATACTCTATACTCTATACTCTATACTCTATACTCTATACTCTATACTCTATACTCTATACTCTATACTCTATACTCTATACTCTATACTCTATACTCTATACTCTATACTCTATACTCTATACTCTATACTCTATACTCTATACTCTATACTCTATACTCTATACTCTATACTCTATACTCTATACTCTATACTCTATACTCTATACTCTATACTCTATACTCTATACTCTATACTCTATACTCTATACTCTATACTCTATACTCTCTACTCTATACTCTATACTCTATACTCTATACTCTATACTCTATACTCTATACTCTATACTCTATACTCTATACTCTATACTCTATACTCTATACTCTATACTCTATACTCTATACTCTATACTCTATACTCTATACTCTATACTCTATACTCTATACTCTATACTCTATACTCTATACTCTATACTCTATACTCTATACTCTATACTCTATACTCTATACTCTATACTCTATACTCTATACTCTATACTCTATACTCTATACTCTATACTCTATACTCTATACTCTATACTCTATACTCTATACTCTATACTCTATACTCTATACTCTATACTCTATACTCTATACTCTATACTCTATACTCTCTGTCTGCCACATACTTAAAGCATATTTTCTTGATTTTTCTCAGAATATTTTTAATAGGTTAATTTCCCCGAAAAGCCACTTCCTCCTTTAAAAAAGCCATTTCATTTTTATTAAAAATCATTTTGCGGGGGAGAGAGAGACGAGCCGCGAAGGAAATACATGATACGGCTGCAAATTGTGAGATTTCTGTTGAAGATGACAGACATGCTGTGAGGAATTGCTCGTTAACCAAGTTTTTAATAGTTAACATTAAACATAATCATATAGATCCACATAGATAGAGGCGAAATCCAATTAAAAATTCAAATTTCAAATTTCAGATTTCAGAATTGGACTAAAGCAGAGTAAATCAAGTTTGGCGAACCGTAAACTGAAGCAATGACAATTTATTTGGGACTCACAGCTCCAGATATTTGATGGGACACTTGGACGCTACGTGGGCTGCTAATAGCTTCAAATGAAGTAAGCCGCAAACATTTAGGAGTCTTAAATGTTCCATGGCCAGCATCAGCAGAAACAATGGCAAGTGTGATCCTTCCGCACGTATAACTTTAAGTGATTGTTTTAGGATTTGCATGCCAACTGTGACATGTTGAGCGAGCACACACACACACACACACACACACACACACACACGCACACAATGAGTGTAACTTAAGACGCAGCGGGCAGCAGGTGGCAGCCAAAGGCAAGCGAAACTCCTGATATTAGCTTGGCGGAATGCAAAAATTTATGCGCCGTACTTGAGGCCGTAAGTGCTGTCAACAAGCGCTGCATGCCGCCATCCAACACGGCTCTACCCAAGGCGGGCAGCGCCGCTGACCGCCAGGCGGAGCCGAGACGCGAGTGACACATGTTACAAGCCAAGTGCTCCGGCGGGGACCGCAGCCAGTGCCGGCACTCATGTGGCGAGGAGCTGGGAGCCACAATGACATATTGTATCCACAGGCGGACGTGCCTTGTGTGCCAACTAAGAAAGTTTTCTTACCACAGAGAGAGTGAGAGAGAGCGAGAGAGAGCGAAGGAGCGCCTGTTGTTGTTGGTGTCACTTGGTTTGTTGACGGCCGCGACCGTCGCACGTTGCTGGGGCGTGGACTTTGCTTTTCGGATTTTATGCGGCTCACACACATAAATTATATGAAAGACATATTAGTTGGTTGATTTTGATAGTGGCCAAACTTTTGCTAAGCAGTAAAAGCAGCACCCCAAAACAAGCGTCTCACATGCTCCGGCCGGACCCTGAGCTATTAGCAAGCAGCCCTTCGAGCTGAGCGTCCGAGTCCGAGTCCGTGTTGCAGGTAAGCCCGTTGCAATTTGTGTTTGTTCAAGAGTCGAACCGGATACACACCCGGAGATATTACCTATGAAATGGCTCTTGGCCTGCACACACTCATAAGTTGTAATGCAATCGGACTTGGCTTTGCCCGCAAATTACACAAATCACATTTAAGTTGTGGTCCACAAGTTCTGGCCACTGCACTGGCCAGTTCGTAGCTAGCGAATCAATAAATTAAGCCAGCTACCCCATGGGAGAACTCACTAAAACATCATATTTCTGGTGTTCAGTGTCGGGCTTTGCAGTCTCTGTGCGGGAGTGCAAACTTTTCAATAGGTCGCTTGGACGAGCGGACGGAAGGAAGGAGGAGCGGACGGTCGGACGGGTGGGTGGACGGACGGTGACCTTGAAAACGTAAAAACTTAACACAGAAGTGAATCGTTCGGTGGCTCGGTGGGTCGGTTTATCGCAGCTGCTCTGCGCCTGGCATTGTCATTGTGCATCCTGAAATTCGCACAAGTTTGGCACATTTGTCACTTTGGACATGGCGGCAAAAAATGTAACCCAATGTAACCCAACAACAAAAGCCACTACACACTGAGTGCAATGAAATGTTGCAGACAACTCGCACGCCCACACACACACACACACGCCCACACACACACAGTTAAAATCACAGTCTCTGCACGTGCCGCTCAACCCTTTACCGCTCAATGTTAATAACTGCCACGGTCCAGCGGGCAAAGCCTTCTATTCGAGTGGTGTCACGCAGGCGGTGGGTCGGTGGGTCGTTGGGTGTTTGGGCGGTGGGGCGTTGGGGTGTTGATGTTACAGTCCCTGCCATTAGTTAACCGCATTTTATAGCTTTAGTCTTGCTCGCATATGTGCAGCGTTATCTGCTGTGGCGAACGCAACTCCTACGGCACTCACAGGCCCACGGCACTCGCTCGCTCTCGCCCTGTCCATGGGCATGTCAAAAGGTGCGTCGTCGTCCCAACACGCCAACAAAGCTAGAGGAAAGGGTTAACACGTGTGAGTGTATATGGCAGTTGTTGTTGTTGCTGTTGTTGTTGTTGTTGTTGTTGTTGTTGTTGTTGTTGTTGTTGTTGTGCGTGCGGCAAGCGGCAGGCGAACTTTTTTCCGGCAACTACAATAATTTAGTATAGTTCAAAAAAGTTTCACCTGTCTACATCCGCATATCCGCATGCCACACATCCGCATCTGCTGGCATGTGTGTGCGTGTGTGCGTGTGTGTGCGTGTGTGCTTGGTGTGTGTCTAAAGTTTATTGGTAAAATTTTATTGCAGATTTTTGCGCTATGCCCGCCAGACGATCCATTTTTGTGGGCTATACCACGTCCTCAATGCCCAATCTTTGCCGACTGCCGCTTTTTGTGAGCGTCGTCCTTAGCAGGAGCAGCGCCTGAGTCCTGGGTCCTGAGCTCTTGCCGGCGGCAGCGCCTTGTGAAAATATTTGGAAAAACTTTTGCAATTTATCTGTTTCATAGCCAGCGACGAAAAACGCAACGCCAAAGCTTGTCCAAGTATCTTTAGCATTGCTGTTGCCTCCACCTGTCGCTGCCAGGCCGAGGCAATGGCGCAGTTCCTTGCAGCACACACACACACACACACACACACACACAGGCAGCCAAACGTGTGCGAGGATAGCACCAAAAACAGAGCCTTTCGAAAAGCAATTGGAAAATGAATCGATTTGAAGTAATTTGGCAGTAGATTGGACTTGACCCCGCCAGACCAGTCAGACCCGCCAGCCCCGCCCACTGATCTTTCAAGGAAATCAACCGTAATCGACCTGTCGTGTTTGCTGTCACACGCTGCACTCGAACGTTTTCCAAAGTTACAAAGCTCAGCTGTCATCGAGCTGACATTTATGAAATACTCTTCCACAGCTGCACAGAGACTTCGCTGACCAAAGCGGAATCTATAGTGTCTCGGCCAACAGAGCAACACAGCCGAGTGCTGCCACGCGGTGTCTCCGCGGAGGCAGTGTTAACTCGTGTGACAGCGAACGGCTTCATAATTTTATGCGTTAGCTTTATTTTGTTGTGGTTTTACGGGGCCCAGCTGGCTTGGCGGGCGGCTTTTGGTTAAATGGCGGCTATAGCTGAGAATTGCTGGGGCGCTTATCCGTGCTCTGCCACGCCCAGTTGGCAACCGCATCGCAAATGCGGCCAAGCAGGTCATAAAACCAGATGTTGCCAAACACAAGCAGCTGCTTAGCACATGCGTGAGTGTGTGTGTGTGTGTTTGTGTATGAGTGTGTGTGTGCGTACACACACTTCGACTCATTAGCGCGTAAAGAATCTTAACGCTTCAAAATGAATTAATTTTCATACATTTTGACGCTGTCACCCACACAGCCAAAGGGAGTGAGAGCGAGAGGGAGACAGGAAGCAGCAGCAAAGAGCAGCCCAGCAGCTCAGCAGCTCAGCAGCTCTCTCGTCTGACTACGGCATGCACCTGCCTGTCTGCCATCACGTTTATCCGCGGCCTATACGCTGCTACGGCTATGCGTCCGCCTACGCGCGGGACTCCTCGAAATGCTGTTGCGCCTCCAAGCAGCCTATAATTTTGATTATTTTATTTTACAGCCGCCGGCGTTGCTTCTGCTTCTGCTTTTGCTCTGGCTCAAAACTAAAGACTGTCAGCTCTCAGAGGCCCCTGGCTTGAGTGTGTATATGTGTGTGTGTGTCTCTGTATTTAAATCCGATTTGAATAATTATAAATTTCAATTGTAAGAAACCAACAGCAGCAGCAGCAGCAGCAGAAGCCGTCGCCGTCATGACAGCCAGCAAAATGACGCCATATGGAAATGGCAGTACTCTTGACACACACACACACAAACACTGCCTTTGACTGAGGCACGCATATTTGCCGTACAATGGCAACGACAGCTATGGCAGCCGGTGTCGCAGTCGCAGTCGCAGTCGCAGTTGCTGATTTTACAGTCGCTGGTCACAGGCAATGGCAACGGCAACGAGAACGACAACGGCAACAGCTTCTGTTTCTGTCGAGTTAAAGATAAGATTATTACCCAACACACACACACACACACACACACAGCCCGCACACACACACCTATAGAGAAGCCTCTGGTTGGGAATTATTTTCGTCGGCGTCGTCTTTTTGTTTGAGCTTCACTCTGCGGTCGCTTATTCGCTGGCATTGCTACGTGATACGAGCTGCTAGCACTTCAGCGCACTCACATTGGGGCACTTACATTTTATTCATAATATTGAAATAATACCCGCAGCCGTACACACTGTATTTATCACATGGCAATGCCGGCGACAAAGCCAACACTCAATTATCCAACGCCCTAAACTCTTCTCTCATCTTCTCGCTCTCGCTTTCTTTGAAATGTCAGCTAACATCGATTAATTCTGTTTTTAGCTTAAATAGGCCACTGGAAACTTAACGAGTAAATGATTGAATGAGTGAGTGACTGACAGTGACTGATGGGCAGTGATTGATTGACATTGACTGACTGATTGATTAGCTTAAATGGCATTGACTGACAGACAGTAAGTGAATGACTGACTGACTGACCGATTGACTGATTGAATGGCATTTACAGCTTGACTGACGAACATTGAATGACTAACTGACTGATAGGCATTGTCTGATTGACTCTGATTGACATTGACTGACTAAATAAGTAACAGACTGTTTGAATAGCTTGAGTAACACTAACTGAAATGACTGATTGAGTGATTGATTGACTGACTGACTGACCAATTGACTGATTGAATGGATTTACAGCTTGACTGACGAACTTTACATGATTTACAGACTGATTGACATTGTGTGATTGACTCTGACTGACATTGCCTGACTGAGTGAATGAGTTACTGATTGATTGATAAGTTAGAATGAGGAACATTGACAAACTGATTGATATTGACCGACTACATTAATTGACTAATTAACTAAATGATTGACCAGCTGACTGACTGACCGACTGACTGACAAACAGTGTCTGATTGAATGAAATTTAATGATTGATTGACTGAATAGCTTGGACTGATTGACAAACTGACAAATGAATGGCCCAACTGTCATTGACTGATTGATTCAATGATTGATGTGGTCTGACTGACTACCCGATTGACTCACAATACTCCAGGTAACTGTAGACACTTTTAATTTCAAGCTATAAATATTAAACAAATCTCTAAAAATAATTATAAATGCAATTCAAAAAAGAACAACCTCATGGAATTAAACAAATATTTGTTACAGTTGCCACTGTTATTTACTCTTATTTCGCTGTCAATCAATTCAATCAATTCGCAATTAACATGGAAACTGCGAGGCTCGCCAGCTGTGGCCTAGAGAACGTATGGGCCATTTAAATGGGAATAATTGGCAAACTGTTTGCCTAGCTCGGCAGGCGATGATAATAATAATTATAAAGCAAATAATAATAATAAAACTCACACACACGCACGCACACGCAGAGCAAAAACAACAAATTAAAAACCTAATAATTGCCTAATTATAATTCCAACTAATGAGTTTTCAAGTGAATATCTTCATCTCAATGGGCTAAGCCCAAACCAACTGCCTTCTACATGTGCGCCATTTCCCATTTCCCATTTCCTCTTTTCCCCTTGCCCCTTTCCCACTTGCCACTTGCCATTCGAGTTTCTTATTGAGCAACGGAAACATCGTGTTTTGTGTCTTTCCATGCTACATTTTTGTGGTGTTTCCATTAAACGACCCATTCCGAGAATTGTAACTGGGTGCATTGTGTATTTAGCATGCTTATCGCTTAATTGTGCGCCGAACAACAACAACAACTACCACCAACTGACAACCGACAACCGACAACTGGCAACTGGCAACTGGCAAAACATACAAAACAAATACAAAATTTATCAAAATTTGCGCAGACAAACTTTGGAGTGTTTTTCGAACTGAAGCTGTTGGCTGACTGAGAAATGTGTGGGGAAAGTGGGCGACATGGGCCGAGGTGGGATTATCCAATGCTCCAACACGAGTCTGAAACTCTGCCAAAATAAACTAATAGGCAAGCCGATGGGGCAAGGTATTAGCATATGGAATGCCCAAGCCCCACGCCCCACGCCCCATGCCCCACGCCTCATGCCCCATCCAGGGCGAAGAAAAAACTCATTTGAAAGTGCCTTTTAAAAAGTATTTCGAAACTAAAATGCTCTTGTTTTTGTGCTAAGCTGTAGCCTTTTAAGGAAACGCATCTTCAGCTCTGGACAACTGCTGAGAGACAGGCATAGCTCTTGATGAGACAATTGCTTTACTCATGCAAAGCTTTTATGCTGGCTCAACGAAAGCATTTGCTGTTGCCAACGTCAGGTGTGAGCTAACAGGTATCAGTCGTCAGCCAAAACCTTTTATCCAGTGCCCGCCCCGGAGCAGGGTCTCAAAAATCGATGGATTCTTAAATGAGGAATGCAAATTAAAGCGCCTCAGGCTACGCAACGTGAATAACTATTATTTTATATATATACACATATATACATATATATATGTATATAGATGTATTAGTGCACGCATACATAATCACTATATTGCCAATCAACGGGCGACCTCAGGCAATTAGGCGGTGGGCAGAGGGGGGCGATTCGAAGTGATTAAAAACAATGAGAGGCAGAGTCTGTGGCACGATGAATGCGAAATGGTGGCCTCGTAATGCGCAGGGCCCGAACCGGATGACAGGAAGTGCGCATAATGAATTAGCGGGACGGAAGCGCACTAGAAGCTAAAGCCAAAGCCAGAGCCAGAGCCAAAGACAGAACCAGAGCCAGCCGGTGAAGCCATTAGAGCGCAAGAGCTAGAGCTAGAGCCCGATCGAAGTAGTTCAGCTGGCAACAACTGATGATGCAGTAGATGTTAGCTAAATTAAGACTCTTTAAACTAGTGTGAACAGCCTAAGAACTTAGTATAAACTTAAGTCTGCACTGGTTGCAGTCTTAACATTGAGTATTTCCTGTATGATATAAAGACAGCTCTTATTTTAGAGTTGCATAACTTTGAATTGGCAATTCTGCTTTATATGACAATTTATTTAATAGCTGATAATTGTTTTTTATTTGCTTTGGCTTGGCATTTTCAATCTACACTAGGGCAATGCTTGCATATTGTAGAAATTTGTTATCAAAGTAATGACTGCGTGCGTCAGACTTGTCGTGCACTGCGTTCATCATTTGGCATAGATAGTGATTCATAATGATTAATATTGATTTATAACAATGATAATGAGTTGACTAAGCAAAATTAACGCATTTGAAGTGCGGATAATCCACTAGCAAAGCACTACTACATCCACAGCAGGTGCGAAGCGCTTTGTGGGCTGACAGAGTCTTTGGTATATATGTCTTCAAAAACGATAATGATAATGATAATGATTGCAATATATTTACAAAATATTGTCATTAAGTGTTATACTCAATAAATTCCCTTTCACTGATAGTGAAAATATTTTTCATTATTTTATTATAACTCAAACTTGTGTAACTTTAAAATAAATATCATATTACTGCTAGCCTTAGCGTCTCTTACTCTTTGTGATATATACTTAACTAATCTTAAGTTGAGCTCCTTAAAATCTAAGATTTCAATGGATCTTTAGCTATATCCAAGACACAGCTGTCTTAGTCAGTAAGTGTAGCTAGGCATAACCTAGAACATCTAACTAACTAACCGTTATATGTGTGCTATAATTGAACGTTATGCAATTTGCGTATAAGTATGTTGCTATCTCATACGTCTGTGTGTGTGTGTGTGTGCGGCTTGCGGCTTGTTGGATTTGCTCATGCAAGAAATCAACATATCAAAATTAATTTCCCATGCATAAATAAGTAATATGAATGTCAATTTAATGCATACGGGAGCGAGAGGGTCTCCATCAGACTACGCACACTGACATAAATTTTCGCACACACGCATATGCTGCGTAAATCAGTGAGTGTGTGTGTGTGTGTGTGTCTCTGCTTTAGTAGGTGTAATTTTAATACCGACTGCCCTTTTGCCATTAATAATTTTCTTTTTTGTTAGGCCCAACACACGCACACTGGAAAATGGCTTTCGCTTGTGCATTTTTACACACACACACACACACTCACACACACATATACACACATATACATACAGCAAACGAAAGCCAATATCCCCAGCAAATTTCAGTGAATTATGGCAAATTACATTCTTATCGATTGGTCCATTTTTTCTCTCATTTTTTCCTCTCTCGCTAGAAGAGCCTCGGCATTAGGTTGCCTTTTGCTGGCTTGCTAGCCGGTTCACCTTCAAATTACCGTATA
This sequence comes from Drosophila hydei, assembly GCF_003285905.1. NCBI lineage: Eukaryota > Metazoa > Arthropoda > Insecta > Diptera > Drosophilidae > Drosophila > Drosophila hydei. Next base: position 199,770 of record NW_022045726.1, on the reverse strand, counting down.
TAATAAACACGCCCCGCAACATATGAAAGGTGGTGCGTGGCATGCGCAAATATTGCCATTGCCACTGCCATTTCCATTGCCATTGCCAATGCCATTGCCATCCTCATTGCCCTGGGCAGGTCATTAAACAGATACTTGCTGCCAACAGTGGCAGCTGTATATAGAAAATAAAAAGGCGTACTCGCCTAATGTCCAACGCAACGCCGAGGACAATTCAGATCACTCAAGCACATACACTTCAAATTACCATGCGAGATTTCATTGCAGCCAGAAACTTCTTCAGGTTGAGCAGAGCGCTGCGCTCTTCCACTCTTCAGGCTGATGGGATAGGTAAGTGCTCACTCTTGATAGGGAACTACACATTTCTCAAAGAGCAAATTCAATAATAATAATAATAATAGCTCATACTAATAATAAAAAGCATACATAAGCCCGTTGTCTTCATCTTGTGTTTGTTGAAAATGTTTTTTAGTTATCTCAGCGTTTGCAATGCTACAAATTGCCAACGATCCATTGACAGGGATTGGGGGGTGTGGGGTACAGAATCATATCTGCTTCGATTTGCCGTTAGCAGCCACCCAACCATACAGCCCCGTTACCCGCTCCACACACCTTATCGTGGAGCTGTCAACTGCTACCTCCGACCGTGCCGCTTAAGCCGCAGCGTCTGTCTCTGTCTCTGGCAGCTATTCCTGGCGCTGGTAATAAGATAACCTTATTGCATATGTTTATATTACAGTCATGCGTGTGTCGATGACTCGGCGCTTGTATGCGAGCGTGACACACACACACACACACACACACTCGCGCGCAGCTGAAGATGAAACACCTCACAGCTGTTGGTGCTTAAAGACAACACTGTCTACCAGCAGCGAGCGAAAAAAGCTCCAAATATACTCAAAAGCAGCCAGCCCACCTGCCAGCCACGCCCCATGCCATCCGCTGCGAGGCTACGAGCCTGTCGCTGTCGTATTTGTGCTCAGTGCTGCCTAATAATGCGATTGCCTTGTTATGGTTAAGCCATATAATGTAATATGTTTGCATGTGTGTGTGTGTGTGTGTGCGAGTGTGTGTGTGTGTGTGCGAGTGGGATTCACAAATTCATTTTTATGATCATGTGAAATTTATTAATATTTATTGTTGTATTTGTTTGCCTTTGCCACAGCATCGACAACGGGGCTGCTCCTGGCGCTTCGCTTATTGTTTTTATATGTACTCCACAACAACAACAACAACAACAACAACAACAACAACAACAACAACAACAACAGCAATGACAATGGCAGTGGCAACACATTCGCAATAGACACTCGTATTTATTTGCAACTTTGTGTATCTGTAGCTGTCAATTGGAAAACATTCCGTGATGCTAGTCCACGTCCAAAGCCAGGCACGACCCGACGACTCTCAACTTTGCACGTGCATAAACTGCGCGTAAATACAAATTATCGAAGTCAAAGTATCCACAGTATTCACTCCATGACCAAATTACCAAAGTATGCTTCATCGCTGCGCAGCCTAAGCACTAAAGCTGCTTAGATAATTGAGCGAACGACCAACTCAATATGCAGCTACAGGCTGACCAGGCAAGAGCAATCGACTTGAGTTATGGAGTCCAGTCAAAGCTCTGTCTGTGTGTGCAGGAACTGCGTATTCAAATGACTCGACTGACTCGGTTCAAGCGTCTTTCGCGTGTCTGCTTCGATACGGCTTCAATCTGCGCTGAATGTGGGCTTAAGATTCAAGGGAATTTACTCAGGCTTAAACGTTTCAGCTGCTTCACTGACGGCGAAACTCACGTTGCGTATTAACAACCGAGCCGGAATTTCGTTAAAATGATTTAATTATATCCACACTTTCGACGAGTGCGAGAAAAAAAGAAGATGAAGTCTTCCAGCAGCTGAACGTTATCGATAACCCAAAGGGCTGAGACTGAGGCTGAGGCTGAGGCTGAGGCTGAGACTGAGGCTGAGACTGAGGCTGAGTTATGCTGGCGTTGCCTACCCTGTAGAGAAAACACATTCGCACCTTAACAGGTAACTCCGTTTCACTCTCTCCCTGAGTCTGAGTCTCTCCCCCTCCCTGCCTGGCCAAGCCTTGCCAGCCTTAATCCCTTGCCATTGCCTTTCCATTGCAATTTAAATATTTTACAAAATTTATGTATTTACAGTTATCATATTTAACTGCAGGTTAGTCGAGCTCATCAGTCTTACGTGCAATGCATTCCCAGTAAAATATAAGTACTAAGCACTAACCAGTGAGCGCATTTAAGTGCTGATCCGAATACGATTATTTAAGCTGCTTAGACTTCAGGCCTAAGCATTGCGTTGCATTGTTGGCTGCCACGCAGTGCCTCAAATTAATGTTGCTTAACGACGCTGCAATCAACCCCACATACAAGGAAGCACACACACACACACACAGGCGAACACACACTCCCTTTGAGGCACACTTAGTGTGCGTGCCTCGCGCCTTTGCTTAAGAACCTTTTCCGCTTCGCGCTCTCGTTTGGCGGCATGAAATCAAATCTCATGCAAATTATTCGCCTTTTTACGCATATACACAAAGATAGTGTTGACGGGAGGGCGGATGCTGCGAAAAGTCGTGCTGGGGCTGGGCTTCAGTTTGTCTTCGGCGACAACTTTTGAAATGCCTAAAAATTTACAAAAATACTTAAGGAAATGTTTCCCTTAGTTTGAAAGGACGGAAAATATTTATGCCATAATTATGTTAAGCACAGCGCATATACCCCAGAGGCAGTCGCTAAGTTCGAGGGTATAAAGACAACAGCTGCTAAAAGGAAACGCGGCGCTGATGAAGCGTCTTCGTCATGGCAGCATGAAAATGCCTGGAACAAGGCAACCAGAACCGGGCTGAGTGCCGGAAAATATGCCTCAGCTCGTGGGCAACGCATGTGCGTCTGACTCCAGTTACCCAGTTGTCGCTGCCTCCGCCTCCGCCTCAGTCCGCATCTGCAAGAATGTCTCCCGGTACGTTTTACATTTCATATCTGATTTTTGTGCGTGGAAATTTAATTTGTATTTCATCATACGAGTACTTGTCTGCCTTGCCAGGTGCCGTGCGCCGCTATACAGCCACCGCCAGCCACCGTCAGCCTCCGTCAGCCACCTCCTGCCACACCAATCAGTCAGTGAATGCAAAATAATAAAAAAAAACACATGCCAACAAAAATCTGGGGAGAAAAATAAGAAAAAATAAATAAAGAACAAAAGTTAAAAGCAAAATTCCTTGGCAAACGAGCAATTGAACGGCTTGTGGGCCGCTTGGGCCGCGTGGGCGTGGCACTCGCAGACAGGCAGTAGCACAATAAGCAAATCGAGGGTAAATCGATTGTTAGCGATTCTCAGAACTCTACCCCTGCAGCATCTAAAACAGACAAAGAATGTTATAAAATATTACACGAAATGTACCGAGCGCCAGCTCGAACCCTTAAAGCTGAGCACGTTGCCAGACTTTCAATTGAAACTCATGTTCCGGCCAAGTCAGTTGACCGAAAAGGGAACCAAATGCTATACGAAACGTTAGTCAGGCCAACAATGGATACATTTCGATAGCTCAGCACTGATGTATACCCTGTAACTGTATATACAGAGCTATACACTATACATACCCTGTAACTAGCTATAGATCTATAGACTTATGCAATATATACCCTGTGCTTAAGGGGCTAATACAAAGTATACCCTGCAACTAAATGGCTATACAAATTGTATCCTCTAACTATATACCCTGTACCCAAAGACTCATATATAGATATACTATATATATAGATATACTGCTATAGATATACTGCTATACCCTGTAAATATAACACTATGCAATGTCTAACTTTAGACTTATGAAATATATACCCTGTGTCTATTGACTTAAGCAAGGCATACCCTGTAACTATAGACTCATATATAGATACTGATGTTACTTTAGACTTATGCAATATACAGGGAATATATTGACTTAGGCAAAATATACCCTGTAATAGCTCCCAGTTGCTGTCACTGCGAGAATAAACTTAGAATTGCTTTTCGACAATGTTTCTATGCCAAGCTTTAGCCGCTTTCGAGATCATGTCTTAGTTGACAACATGACAAAGGTGGAGCTGCCTGACTGCAGCCGTTAGTTCGCTGATCAGCTTCGCTAGTGCCTTCAGCTTGCTCAAGCAAGCGCAGCTTATATAAAACATACAAAACTCAGACAGTTCCAGGCTAACCCAGGGGCACATGCTTGCAGCCAGCGCTTGTCGTGTGTCGTCAAGGAAAAAGCTGCATCACTTATGATCGTTAAATTTGTATTTTGTCACCGCATGCTTAAAGCTGAAGTGACTGAGACAGCAGGAGAGGGGCAGGGAGGAGGGCGGAATGTAGGTGGCTGGCATCATTCATAATGAAAGCGCGAAATGTAGTTTATCAAGCTATTAGACCGTCGAGGCATGCCAAGAATGGGATAGACAGCCAGACAGACCGAGTCAAAGTGCAAGATGCACTTAAGCGCAAACACACGCACACACACACGCACACGCACAACTAGTTGCACACACACATCATATGATGTGACAAATGCAAACAACAGCAACAACAAACTGCTGCTGTGTGTAAAGTCATCAACTTGGCTGATGATAGCAAGGACTACAGCTCGACATTGGCGAGGATATTGCTGCTAGAAGACGTTGCCAAGAGCTGCGACTCCACGACCACGCCACAGCAAGCAGCTGCTGGCAGCCAGCGAAAATAATATAAATAACTTTAAGCACATTTGATTTTTCACAATTTTGTTGCAATTTGTTTTGGACGTTGCTTTATAGTCGCAAATAAGAGACGATGAAGCAAATGGAAATAAATTAAACCAGCTACGCAGCTACACAACAAAACGAAAACGAAACCGAAACCGAAACCGAAACTGAGACTGAAACTGAAACCGAAACGGAAACCCGAAAACTGATAACTGAAAACTGAAAACTCTTTGCTGGCGCACGCTGCGTATGCGTTATTTGCAATTATTTGCAGTGTGTGGGCGTATGCCTGTGTGTGTGTGTGTGTGTGCGACTATGCACTGTGGCATTTATTTTTCAAATTTTAATTAAAGATTCCATGCGTTTCCCTATAAATTATGCGCTCAATGTGCACAGAGCTAAGCTCATTTTGATAGTGCGCCACGTTATGATTTACACACATGGCCAGCGCCAACTACAAGCATGTATATAATAAATATATATATATATATATATATATATATACAGCTCAAACTTTAGGCAGCTGACTTGCATGCGGCCATAAGCGAACAGACGTTCAACATTTGTCGATTGAATGCAACTTTTAAGCGCATTAAATCAGCAATTCCAACTCATTTTTAATTCAAATTTGTTGCTTCAATGAATTATTATTTGTATTTCATATCTTTTATATATATATGTGTGCATGTATACACATATATATATACGTGTGTTGGGGAAGAGCGCACTCTAGGCAATGATTTGCAAAATGTCCTTGCTCAAGACATGCTCAAAATGTACTCCACGAGCTGTCAGATTGCCTCTGGCAAGGCAACTTTAGTGATCGATATATATAAATATATATATCTATATATATGTATATGTGTATAGATATTATGCAAGTGTTACTAATGAGCTTTCCAGTCCAAGTAGCTTAAGCCTGAAGAGGAGCAGATAAGGGAAGCGGTGACGCCACGATTGAGCCGTTGCAGTCGACAGTCGGAGGATTGGAGAGGAAGGACAACAAATGGATATTCCTGAACATATATATATAATATATTATATGATCTAACATGAATATACAAAAGATTTATTCAGTCTGTTAAAAATTTATTTTCTTCTCTATGAAGTTGCTTTGAAAGTTTACTCAGCCTAAGTCGTGAAGTGTTTTGGCTATTCCTTGAAGCAATTCTTCAGTATTTTCGCTGTTATAAGCTGAGCCTGGCTTTAACATAAAAGGCAGCTGACAAATCAACATTTCAAACTCTTTCCGATGCCTTTTCCGGCGCTGGCTTTGCGACTGGCACTCGCCAAGCTCAGCTCTAATAATTTATGCCTGTGTCAAAAGTGAAAAGTGAAAAGAGAAAAGTGAAAAGTGAAAAGTGAAAAGAAAAGAGGAAGTTTGCATTGATATTTTGATGCAAAGCAGTTGATTTAACAACTGGCAGCTGGCAACGAGGCAGCGGATAGTGTGTAAAGTTTCCCATTCGATACGCAGTCGAAAGTGTAATAAAGAGGAAAGCTGCCATGAAAATGCCATAGAAAATATGATGCTCATTTACATGCAGAGAAACAGAGAACAAAACGCGTTGGTGCTAGAGGAGAAGCAGCAGCAGCAGCAGCGGCAGCAGCAGCTGAACGGAAGTCAGACAGCTTGCATTTAGCATATTTGCTAGCGACTGGCAAAGCCTGCATCCTTTATCCTTGGCACTTCATTGCGGTGCTGCCCGGCTACGGCCAGCGCAGGCGCGCCTCTGTGAGAGTGTGTGTGTGCGAGGAAGGCGAAAGGGTATTTGGCTGGGTCTTGACTCAGTGAATCGCTGCCTGGATCTTAAGGGGAACTGGGGATTTCCGTTTACTTGAGACAACTCTGGGACCAGGCGCTGTGGCATATGTAAATGTGGCAGTTAGAGGGCGGACACAGGGCGGAGGTTAAGGTAGGCGTGCTTCGAGCGTCAGCTGCAACAAGATAAACGCTGCTACCTTGACAGGAGCCTGCTCGTAACCCGTAGCCGTAACTATAACAACCATGTTCATAATCTGCATAAAAGTATGCAATGCTCCTGCATGTCGCAGCCATTCTGACTGTATCTGTATCTGTGACTCTATCTGACTCTCTGTGTCTCTGTCTGTATCTGTGTGTGTGTGTGTGTGTGTGTGTGCTGTTTACATGTAAGCTACTTAAGTCCAAATCCTTTTTGTTATGTCATGCGGCACCAGTTCGGTGCGGGCTTGGGCTTTAGTTTGGATTTTCGGTTGCCTCAGCTTTCAGTTGTCCTAACAACTAGCCTATGGGTACTTTACATACACCACCCTTTCTCCTTTTCTCCCTTTCGCCTTCGCCTTCGTGTGACCATGCTGTGCCTTCAATGCTGCATAAGCTGCCCCGGGTGCGGTCCATGTGTGCGTGCGTGCCTGAACAATAGATATCAGCGAACAAAGCTAAACAAAATCATTTATCGATTATGGAGGGTACGGAACGGCGCACAGCAAAAAAAAAATGGGTTAAAATCAACTGATTGGCGCTCGTTTGGCCAGTGAAAAGTGGACAGAGGACGCGGAGGATCTATTTTCGGATTCGGCCGTTTGTGCATGTGCGCCAAAGGCGCTCCATGGGCTCAACTGTTGGAGTTTGGCTATCTGGGTTAAATGAGGATTCGCTCTCTTTGTGTTGCCCCCGCTATCACATGTCAATTTGCCAGCTACACTTTATGCCAACCATACGCCACGCCCCCCACTCCCTGTTGCTTCTGTACATTGAGTGCAGCTGAAAATGGCCAGGAGTCAGCCAGCTCCCAGCTAGGCCCATGTCCCGTGGCTCCTGTGCACACAATATTGTAACGAGCCTATCAAATTACAGTTGGGCTAGCTCGCCTTTCAAATTATGAGTTATCAATAGCAAATTTGTCCGCATTTAAGAAATATATATATTTTTTAGCACAAATTATGATAAGATATTTGCAATTTAAGCAGCCTTTTGAAAAGGGTTTGGCTGGGAGTTGAAATACTCGCGGAAAGGTCTTCAAATGTATTCGAACTCATTACACTTTCAGGCTGGCATAACTCAGAGTCTAGTCTTAGATGTGGATCCCCTCATTTCCATGCTTCGTGTGAGTCCTAATATGATTTGCTATTCAAGACTACGAACGGCACGGCGTAGGCTTCCATATGCCAGCCACGATTGACATTTATAGGCATTTCGAGAGCCTGTGTATTGGCAAATAATAATGTTGTAAGCACATCACATATGACTTCAGCTTCCGAGAATTGTTGAAAGCAATTTAGGAATATTTAGTTAACTTAATTCGTTTCAAGAAGACTTTCAACTACGAGCGCTGGCTTAGCTTGATCAAGTGCGAGCGAAAGGTGAGTGTGAGCAATAGAAAGAGAGATAGAGAGAGGTAGAGAGAGAGAGCCGACTTTTAACGAATCTGTATCTATCGTACCAACTGCTGCTCTGGAATTGCAATGTTAAACCCAAGAATAACCTCAGCTCATGCTTAAGAGAGCTGCAGAGTGTGTGGCGCTGTGTCACTAATGCACAGCACCGGGAAGACCGTGTTCATATGCGCGTCCCCAACTTATGCCAAGTTATCCAAATGGAACCATTTGCCTATGCCAAAAAATGTATAGCATTGTTGGCCAAAAACGAAGCACTTATGTTGCTGCAGCCCCTTCTGACTTTTGCTTATGTTCCAGAAAGAGAAGAGAAAAGGCTCATAAAAGCATAAGTTCAACGATGGAGCTTTTAAACAAGTTTATCAGAAGTGTATATAGAAGTGTATGCCAGATATATAGACAGAAAATAAACATTCGTAGCTCAAACATACTTCTAAGCGATCGAGCCCGTTGAATACTAATTGAATACTAATCTATCTTCTATATATATTCTATATTTATATATATTTTCTTTATTTACATTTAATGCAGATACAATTTAAGCGCAGTTTCTTGATTACAAGATGTCATTGAATATCATTAGCTTAAATGTATTTTAATAATCACATCTAACTCTTAATTCTTTAAGACCAAAGTTAGCCAGGCGCAGCCAAACAGATTTGCAGCTTTAAGATTTGTTTGGCTTTAATATGCAAACAAAAGATTGTAGGCAGACGCATCTAGAAAGCATAAATAACCAAAATGTGGAAGGCGTTGCGTGGCGTTAAGGCAACCAGCGACAATCGGTGGCAAAAAGTTAATTTCATTTAATGGCAGCACAGCCGAGAAACGCTAAAGAGCAAGCCATTTGTCATTGCTATGGGTTATTTATTAAAAGCTGAAGACGCCGAGCATTAGTTCAATCCAATTGAAACATTAAGCCCAGCCTTTGATCCATAATTACGTGGAACTTTTGACATACACCTGCACACACACACACACAGGTGGAGCCTGGAGCAGCCGCTGCCATTGCTACTTATGCGCTTCTCAGGGGCGGGCTTTATACTTGGCCTGCTGCCGTTCGCTGGCAATGCGAATTAAATATTTGTTTAGAATATATCAACTCATATTTCTTACACGTCATTGTGCATGCGAGATTATCATTGTCATAAATCATACAACAATCTTTCCATAAATATTTACAAAAGGCAAAGCGCGAGCGAGCGAGCGAGCTTTACACAGAGGCGCATCCATTGACTGGGAATGGGACAGAGAGAGAGGGCGAGAGGGAGAGTGAGAGTGAGAGGCAGTGAGTGAGGGGAACGAGTGGCATGAGCATGATGTATGGCAGTCTGTGGCTCTGACGGAATGCTGTTTGCCAAGCATATGCTGACGCGTTGCCTTCAAATGCAAAATGCTTAAAAAATTTATCCCTTTCAACTATGCAAGGAAATGCATGAGTCCGTGTCTGTAGCCATGTCCGCATCCGTATCCGCTTCTTATGTCCAAGCCCAGGTGTGTGTTGGTCTCTCTCTCCCTCTCCCTAGAGATGATTGTGCTGCAAAAGTAGCTGTAACTGAAACTACAATTGCAACAACTAGCTCAAAAGCTAACTTACTCAAGCGTGTATGTGTGTGTGTGTGAGTGTGTGACAAGCTTTGCCATCTGCACCTACCTGCTGGAAATTGTTTTCACTAAGTCACTCATCATGCGTGTCCTTCCGTTGAGCAAGCGCCTTGGAAGACTTTGAAAGGCACACACACATACACATATAGGGAGTGGGCGTGGCAGTTGCTGGCAGCTATTTTGTTGCGCTGCTGTCATTCGTAGCTTATAGTTGATGAGGCGTGTTATGTGCATTTTATTTGCCTCCCACACAGCAACGATCCAGCCGGCAGGGTCTAAGCAACTCATTCATTCAATAAATCTATCTCAGCGAGTGTGGGTGTGTGTGGGGGGGGGGGGGGGCGGAGCTTCGACAATGCCTGAACGATACTTGCAAAATTGCATTTTGAGGTTTTCATGAGGTTTCGATCGAGTCAGTTACGACATTGACTTGCCAGCTTAGCCAAAGAGCGAGAGTGGGAGAGGGAGATGGAGATAGAGAGAGTGTATGTGTGCGTGGCGTGTGCGTGTGTGTGTGCGTGCATCAACAATCACATCAGCGAAATAGCAAGCATTATTCACTCACACATTCACTCAGCCAGCCTGGGCTTGCCTCGCAGCAGTCGCTAATGAGCAGCAGCGTTGGCTGCAGCTGCTTCATCAATTAATCACACAGCATCAGCAGGCAACGAAGTCAAGTCAAGGCAAGTCGAGCTGAAGTTGCAAGTTTTATATATGAAGTAAGCGCAATCAGTCAATAACAATGGAAAATGAGCATCGATAGCATCTCAACAGCACTGCTAATGCCCGGGGAGCTTATCATATTAGTTGCTAAAAGGGTAGTCAGTCCGATGTTAGCTCTATGCAGATCGCATTCGCAAGATAAACGTATCCCTGTTGCATGTTTGTGTGCGGATTGTGTAAATGGATATTAAAAGGAATCAAGTTGCTTGCAACACTCTCAGCTGCATGTTCACAGCTCACCTGTGTGCATGGCAGGGACAAACAAAACGCAAACAAATCTGATTTCTATTCTAAAACCCGCAGCAGCTGCAGCTTCGTCGCATCCATTAGTAAAAAAAATGATCTGCCTACGAGTGAAATGGCCAAACGGAAGCGATGCATTGCATGAAAATGAGCTCAAGTGGCAAAGCTCTGCTTTCAAGACTGGCAGCACACACGTGCCGCACCTGCCGCCCGCCACCCGCCACCTACCATCTGCCACCTGACACCAGCCACCCGCCACTTGCCACCTGCCACTTGCCGGCTTATGGCCAACAAGTCCAGTTTCCTGGCACAGCATTCGCCTAAGTTTCATGCAGGCATTGCCACTGAGCCCCCTCCTGCCAGGCCAACTCAAGTGCTGCTGTCCAGTTGTGATTTTTCACTGACGAAGCGAGCCAAAGGCATGCAGAAAAAGCTTGGAGTAAAAAATATATGAAAAAGGGAGCAAGCAGAGTCGACAAGGCTAACGGATTGCAATCTCAACTTCCTAGCAATTTGAATTCAAGTTTCGCTTTAGCGCTCGCTTTCCGCCTTTTAATCTCAATCCCCACAAACTCCTGATCGAGTTATTATCTGTATATTTATATGTATCTGTAACTATATATATATCTATATCTGTATCTGTATCTGTATCTGTATCTGTATCTGTATCTGTATCTGTATCTGTATCTGTATCTGTATCTGTATCTGTATCTGTATCTGTATCTATATCTGCATCTCAATCTCTCAATCTCTCAATCTGTCAATCTCTCAATCTCTCAATCTCTCAATCTTTCAATCTCTCAATCTCTAAATCTCTAAATCTCTAAATCTCTCAATCTCTCAATCTCTCAATCTCTCAATCTCTCAATCTCTCAATCTCTCAATCTCTCAATCTCTCTTCAATCTCTCTATCTCTCTATCTCTCAATCTCTCAATCTCTCAATCTCTCAATCTCTCAATCTCTCAATCTCTCAATCTCTCAATCTCTCAATCTCTCAATCTCTCTATCTCTATCGCTTCTCTATCTCTATCTCTATCTTCTATCTCTATCTCTATCGCTATCTCTATCTCTATCTCTATCTCTATCTCTAGCTCTATCTCTATCTCTATCTCTATCTCTATCTCTATCTCTATCTCTATCTCTATCTCTATCTCTATCTCTATCTCTATCTCTATCTCTATCTCTATCTCTATCTCTATCTCTATCTCTATCTCTATCTCTATCTCTATCTCTATCTCTATCTCTATCTCTATCTCTATCTCTATCTCTATCTCTATCTCTATCTCTATCTCTATCTCTATCTCTATCTCTATCTCTATCTCTATCTCTATCTCTATCTCTATCTCTATCTCTATCTCTATCTCTATCTCTATCTCTATCTCTATCTCTATCTCTATCTCTATCTCTATCTTCTATCTCTATCTCTATCTCTATCTCTATCTCTATCTCTATCTCTATCTCTTATCTATCTCTATCTCTATCTCTATCTCTATCTCTATCTCTATCTCTATCTCTATCTCTATCTCTATCTCTATCTCTATCTCTATCTCTATCTCTATCTCTATCTCTATCTCTATCTCTATCTCTATCTCTATCTCTATCTCTATCTCTATCTCTATCTCTATCTCTATCTCTATCTCTATCTCTATCTCTATCTCTATCTCTATCTCTATCTCTATCTCTATCTCTATCTCTATCTCTATCTCTATCTCTATCTCTATCTATCTCTATCTCTATCTCTATCTCTATCTCTATCTCTATCTCTATCTCTATCTCTATCTCTATCTCTATCTCTATCTCTATCTCCATATCCATCTCTATCGCAATCTGTATCTTTAATATAAGTATCTGTTTGTTTATTCATGTAGCTGTAAGCGTATCTATTCTTAGCTGTAGACGTATCTGATTGTGTGCACGCTGCGTAAACTATATCTGCATTTGTTTTGTGTACATCGTGGTATATCCCGTATTTATCTGAATTGTATTCCTTATTTGTATCTGTACTGTTATGGCCGCATGTGCTGAGAATCTCGTCTGGCATCTTGTTTTGTTGCCTGTCTTCAGCCTGTTGTCGGCTGGATGTTTATGCAAATGGGCAAATACACATAGCTTATACAAAAGGAAGGCAGGTAAGCTGGGCTGCGGGTGCGGGAGCGGGAGCACCGCAAAGCAGATCGAACTGCCAACTACGAAATGCTCAGCGAGGCTCGTAATTTCAGCTCGTATATGTTGCTCCGGCTGAGAAGTTATGATGGTTTTGCTGGCATGTCTGAATTGGTGGCATCAAATTCGAAATACAAAATCCCCGCTATACTGTTGGCCACTGCTGGCACGTGCTGCCTGATGCGGCAGCCACTCGCAAGGCGGCCGGAGTTGCGGGCGGCTCGACAGAATATGCGCGCCCGTCGACTCAAGTAGGAGTCGAGGATTTGCTTCAATTTTGCATGTGACTGCCAGCTTTCACCTCAAATTGAGTTGATTGTCGACATTCAGAACGTGGCCAGACATTGTTCAAATGCTTTCAATTGTTGCTTTCCTTGTTGCTGTTGCTCTCTGCGGCTTGTGATTCAGATTCCTGATTCTGATTCCTGTTGCTGATTCCTGATTCCTGATTCTGATTCTGATTCTGATTCTCTTATTTTGTTATTCTGTCACCATGCGCCCTACATATTCGCCTAGTCGCGCATATTTGCATAAGTTAAGGCTTGCCACGCCCCCGCTCGGCTGCAGTTTGCGCACAGGCAAAAAACGAGCAAGCGAAACGGCGCGGCATTTATTTTATTTGCCGAAAATCTATATGGCTGCCAGAAGCACTTTTCAAAAACGGCGAAACGAATAAAAACGAAAACAAGAAAAGAAGCGTAAAAAATGGCATTTTCCAGGCAGCCGGCTCACCGCTGTATGTGTGCGCCAGGCGAGCTTTGTTTCGGGCTTAAACATGTTGCCGGCTTATCAGATTAGTTGCTCAACGAGACAACTTTGAGGTGTATTGCCAGCAGTCGAGGCTAGTGTTGGAGTCGAGTTTCTTTTGCGTTTACTCATTTTTATTATTATAGTCCTCCTGCTGCCTGGCCTCCTGCTTACGTGTTACTTGCTCAACGCATATTTTCTCTCTGTTTGTCTTTTTTTATTGTTTTTTTTTTTTTAGCTATTTGTTCTCGATTTTAACTTATGCGATGTGTGCGCTGTCAGCGGTTGAAAAACCACAAGGTTCGTGCCGGGGCAGCCGTAACTTAAAATGGTGACAGTGAAGCGCACTTCCGTGTCAACCGCACACACACGCGCTGCAAGTGCTCGACAGATGTCCCTCATCAATTCGCACCTAAAATACAAAAAACCAAACAAAAAACCTCAACAAAAAACTCACTCAAAAGTCAGGCAGAAAACTGTGAATAGACCGCAAAAAAAAGAAAACAAAAAACAATTATGAAGAGGCCAAAACAAATGAGAGAAAATAGACAGAGGCAAAAAATCAATAGGCAAGAGGCGACAAATTGAGGCGCCCAGGCCACGCCCAGCTGGCGTGTGGGCAAGGCTGCAAATTCAAGCGAATTAAGTCATTTAAACTCTTGCAGCGTGTGATTTTTCTTTCCGGCATAATATCAAGGCCCATGCAGCAGCAGCAGCAGCAGCAATAACAATAACAAACAAGACGGAAATGTCTGGGCCCGAGAAAATTTTATTTATGGCGACTTTATGCGCATTCATCATAAAGGAATGTTGCTCCTGTGTGCTCATTCGAGTGAGGAGGGAGTTGGGTGCCGACATGGCGAGTCTCTCTGTGTGTGTGTGTGCGTGTGTGGCCAAAGCTACTTAACTTGCGTGTGTGCTGCGTACGTGGTCATGTGTGAGAGCGTGAGCTTCGCAGGAGCAACACGCGCACTTGACATTTATGTGCGAAACGCAACTGAAGCCATCGCCATGTTCCACAGTTTTCCGCAGTGTCCACTCCGGTCAACGATGCCAACCAATAATATATTTCACATTTTCCTCACGAACGCAACCGCACAACAATAAAAACAATAAGTATAGCAAACTAGCAGGGGCCACAGTCCGAATGCCAAATACCCTAACCAGCTAGCCCAACTGAAAGCGAAGTCATATATATATGGAGTTATAGTTTAGCTGTACTTTATACTAGGTTTACCTTTTAGCTATACTCTATATACTATATGCCTTATCTGTATATAGATACTTTATCTTTTATGCTCTGTAAAATGTGTACTAGCTTTATCTGTATATATATATAGCTATAGATTAGCTTTACCTCAAGGCATGCTCTATATAGTATATACTTTGCTCATCTGTATATAGAAACTCTATCTATAACTATACTCTATGCTATATACTAGGTTTAGCTGTAAATATTTATATATAGATTATTATCTCTGCTTTTGGCTATGCTCTATATACTATATTCTTTATACCATGTCAATGTTCTTTGCCCAGCTTAAATGCCCGCGCAAAGAGCAGCAGAGCAATTGGCCATTGCGAATAGATTCTTCCTCCAGCAACACAATTTTCATAGTTAGTCGTATTATCGTAGCTAAACTTTCTGAGTAACTATCGAAATTCTTAGCGCTGCCAGTGACCAACGCTTGATGTTTTAAGAGACATTCATTATCTGAGATCAGCGCAGTAGTTGAAAGCACTTCTTTATAAGTATGGTCTGACATTAAATAGTTTTCTAGTCTGCCAACAACTAAAGCTGCGTATCTGAACTTAAATTCTGCAAATCTCAAGTAGTTAGCCGCAGCTCAGAGTTCGTAGTATACAAAAGAAGAAGAGACTGAAATTCCTCTTTTTATGGTAAGTAATGAAAATTATAAGAATTTTGTTCATTATGTTCAAGCAATAAATTAAAACTGAAATTTGTTCAAGAATATTTGCAATAAATATATATTTGAAAGTTTTCATTTGCTGAAAATGAACTCACAGCAAATAATTATATATTATAAATATATTTATTTAGTTCTAGTTGTCAACAAATATTCCATCAGGCATTATGACTTGAGCTAAATTATATATTTAACTGGCGTCCCTTGGTGCTTGAGAGTCTGGACATTGAGAGCGACCTCAAGGTGCCCCAAATTCGACACAGAATCCTAGAGCTGAAAAAAAAATACATAGATAGACTAGATTCTCAGAAAAGCTGTCTGGCTAGGCTGCCCTCAGGTCCACTGCTAATTGGAAGAAGGCACAGCACCTGACCGGGACTTGGCTTAACATATATCTAATAAGGGCTCTCTCTGCAGCTGCACCTGGCCAGCTTGTTCTGCCAAGCAACGTCAACTATGGGCCGTGGGTGCCCTAAGAACGTATATTAGTTTCAGCTTGCGTTGGCACAGGGTAGCTGCTCGTCTGTCAGCAGCAATTGGCGCCTTTGGCTGGCTGTTGCCACATACTTATTGCTGCCTTCTATGATTTATTTGCTGCAATTAAGTCGTCGTCGCGGCGTCGTAAATTGACATTGGCCAAGATGCTTTGTCAGTCCCGCATCGGTAATTGCAATTGCCAATTGTCGGAAGTGGAATCAGCCAAATGTAGTCAATAAAGCGCTTTGCAGACGCATAACAAAAAGCAAAAAAAGCAATCGCTAATGTGAAATTTGATTAGCATGTGGTGTGTTCCCAAGTTGACGCCTTTCCCCCACTCGCCCCTCTCTCTCACTCTGTCTCTCTCTCTCTCGCTCGCGCTCTCTCTCTGTCTCGCTCTCTCTATGTTCCCAACACTCTCTAATACACAGCTTCTCTTTTTGTCTGCGTGTTTCTGGCTTGTCAACAAAGTTCCCTTCAGTTTAGTTGCCAACCAATTTCCTGTCCCGCCCCACCCGCCACCCGCCCCCAGCGTGGTAATTGCATCCACAAAGAGAGCAGCAGCCAATGCGAAGAGAACGCGAACGCTTCGCCTCTCTTCGAACCGAAGAGCGAACGCCGCGTTCGTCGCTGCTTCGGCTGCTGTTCGAAATTCGAACTTCGAAATGTGTGAATTTGTTTATAACACAAAAGCAACAACAGCCAGTGAAAACGTGCGCGAAGCAGACTGAGATGCTGTGTGTGACAGTGTGTGTGTGTGTGTGTGTGTATATGTGTGTGAGTTGTATTGGCCGCCATTTCATTATTTTGCTGCTTTAAAGCACAGGCGAGGGCACGGACAGGGGCAGCGGCGAGGGCTCAGTATACGGGAGACAGCAAAATGTATTGCATACTTATGGGAGTTGCTTGAAAGTTTCTTTTCTTGCACAGAACGTCACATAATTTGCTCTCAGCTCCAGCTCCGATGGTGGCGAAGACTGCAAAGCTAAAGCATAAAGAAGTCACAAGAACCAGCAGTGGGCAGCGGGCAGCGTTTTCTTATATTTTTGCAATATTTCTATTTGCTTAGCTCGAGCGATTGAGCAACATTTGTGCGTTAATCGCATTCGGTTTAATAAAGCTTTGTTCCTCTAGCTTTGTACCATGAAAAGCTATAAGTGCGCTGTGCAGAAATACCCCTACTATGATTTCTTTAAGTTCACATTTTAGAAATGTTGCTGCCTTTCTTAATATATTGATATATATATATATAAAAGCAGTCAATCCATATTGCAGTGGCTCAGTTAGTTTCGTGACTGCCAGACATGGACTAAGCGCGACTCCATGAACTAATTGCTTATCCTTGTTAGAGCGAGAGATGTTTGATCTGTCTGCTGTTTGACAGTTGTCTTCATTCAATCTGCGGAGCCTATCTAGTCGAAGACATCGACTGTCAAATATGATGAGCAACGATCATACAGTACGAGAGTTCTAGGCAGCCAAAGCCAAATGATCAGCTGCTTCACCCTTGAATACAGACCTCACACAATATCTTAGCAGACTTTTGGCTCAGCTCAGCTTGTGAATATCTCTCTATATAGAAGCACAATACCCAGCAAGAAAGTTTTACAGATGCACAGCTCATGCTGTGGAACAAGCTTTGAGGACATGAGGCTAAAGGCAATGATGCTCGGAGTCTTCAGCTGAGACTTGAAAGTACATCACGTTGCTCCTCATCATCTCACCTCTCAGCCATTGCCTAATGCATATATAGTTGCCATTTCCAATTAAGATAGAAATAACTCAGGCTTCAAAACATTAGCTTGATAAGTGCACACACATGAGGAGACCTGGAAAGTATCTACAGAATATCAGATTAATTTAGATGGCAAAAGTACAGCTAAGCCAATAATAATAATCTCTTGGTTCCGTTACAAAGGTAAATTCTATAGCTGTGCGAGCATTTGTAACTGCTCATAATAATTATAAATATATAAAACATTTATATTTATATTTATCCGTTAAAGTCGGACAGTTTCTCGCCCTTTTTTGTTTTTGATTTTTTTTTGTTGCTGCGAAATTGTTTTTCATGGAAAACGAATTAACTGTGCATTTGTGAAACAAATTTATCATCAATTTACAGCAATCAATTGCTAAAATGAAAACAGTTTCAAAGGAAATGTGTTTTTACAGCAACTGCTGCTGCTGCAGTTGTCAGCAAATTCAATTGAATTAAAAAAGTAAATTAATAAAAAAAAAAAAAAACAGAAAAAAAATTGAATCTGCTTGAATTTGCAGCTAGCATAGACTAAGCAATGCCCTGTAATTAGGTCAAGCAACAAAAATATTTTTTGGATATTTCAATAAAGGCATTTGGCATTGTTTCTAGATGCATTTATTAAACACAAATTTAAATATTCAAATATAATTTTACTACTTTACTTGGATAAGTTCAAATGGGGCCTTTGGCAAAGGCTTGAAGTTATTAACTGTAGAGCTTTGTATATTGACTGTCCGTTAGTTGTCCAACTTGAATGTTTCAAACACGAAACATCGATCAAAATAAATATATTCAATCCACTTTTAATACAGAACTTCAGTTCAACTGGAGCTGACTTTGCTGGGGACAAGTCATTTATAGAATTCTGCTTTGATGTGGATTACAATGGAACACTACAAATTGTAAGCATTGTATTTAGAAGCAAATATATATATCATGAATATATATATATATATATATATATATATATATATATAAATACATATGTTTATATCTTTTTTTGATTTAGATAAATATTCACTCTATTTGCCAGTTGTAAATAAATTGATGCACAAAAACGAAACAATCAGCTCCTATTTATAAAGTATGCATGCATCATTAGCTCAGCATAGCCATACATACATACACACACACACACACACACACACACGCACACGCACACGCACACTCGCACAGGCAGACAAAGACGGCAACGGAAAGAGCAAACATGGCAAGCCTTTGGGTGGCGCGGTCCGCAGGGTCTCGCGCGCTCAGTGCTCGTGCTTGCGCAATTAAAAAGCTAGCATAACGGTAAATACTCGCATGTTGGTCCCGCGCGCGCTTTCCACGTGCGAGGCGCCATTTTGCTGCTGCTGCTGCTGCTGCTGCCGGAAACGGAAACGCGTTCATATAACACGCATATATTTCTAGCAATTACAACAAGCAGCCTTGCCTCTTGCCTCTTGCCTCTTGCCTTTTGCCTTTGCATAGCAGATACACGTTGCCTCACACACACACACACACACTCACACAGAGGCAGGCAGCCACACACCGCACAGCAGACCACATACATATAGAAAGAGTCTTGCAATTTATAGCGTTTACCAATTGTCCAAGTTTATGGTTTTAATTTTTCTATACTACACACACACGCACACACACACACACGCATACACAGTTACATAATTATATAGAAACGACACGTGCGTATTTTCAATTTTAACTCATTAATTTTAATTATTTTGTAATAAATCGAAAATTTATTGCTTACAAGTTTTATGTAGCATAATTTTTATCACGTATTTGTTCGCCTCCTGCCTACACCTGGGTGTGCGTGAGTGTGTGTGACCAGGTTAGTCCTGTGGTATCAAAAGCATTCGAGTTGCTCTTGCGGTGGCTTTTGCTGTCGCCCGTCGACCGCTGCAGCTCGCATGGCACGTGAGCTTCAACTGACGCCGTTGACGCCATGAGTTCATTAGAAACTTGCCAGACTTATGAGAATAGCTATAAATTATGTGAAAGATTAATAAGCTACCTATTTGAAATAAAATAACTTCTTTATGTGTAGCATAGAGAGAGAGAGAGTGAGAGAGAGAGAGAGAGCGAGCGCTTGAACCGAAGTATTCAAAAAAATGCAAACAATTTAGTTGCAGCAGCAAAGAGACAGTAGCCAACCAGCAGAGCCGACTGCGTAATACTCTTGCATGGCTCAAAAGTAAATATATTTATTACTGAATAAAAGTTTTCGGATTAGTCATAGAATATTTAATAATAAAGTCTATATAAAGAGAAGCTTAATAATAAAGTATTTTTTTAGAGTTACACAAGTTTAAGTCATAATAAAATATAAAAATATATTTTTAGTATCATAAAAAATAACTTTTTTGTATGGAATATTTTATGACAATATGCGTGTAATTGCAATCATGACCAGCATTTGATATGACCATATAAAGAACAATGACTTTGCCAGCCTCTTAACCGCACCACACCACCACATTCGATTGTGGGTTAACTTCACTTTAAATGCGCAAAAAACACACATTTTTTACTATAGTAGTAAAACTAATATGCTCGTTTAAGGTCGCTCTTGTCGATAGCAAATATTACTTTAGTTCTGACAAAGCTCGGAATGCTTCAGGCCAAGAACCACTAGCCAAAGCCACTTTTACTGGCTGGCTATAAATAATTTGATATTTTGGGAAATCCTTAAAGCAGCAGGCGTGGCACTATTTGATGACAAAGCATCCATTTGGGAAGTGGCGAAGGAGAACTATGTAAGTCAACTTGTTGAAGTTTCATGCACAGTTGCTCAACTGCTCAGCTGCTCAGTTGCGGCATGAGTTCTTGTGGCATTTAAGAGCTTATTTGTTTGCGGCAAGTGCTTGGCCAACTTCCGAGCTGGCCACGCTAGTTAAAGGCAAGCAATAACCAGAGCTGCCCACCAAGCACACAGCAAGACGAGCAACAAACAAACACAAGCATAAATTCAAAAAAAAAAAAAAAAAATAGAAAAAAAACAGGGAAGCCCCGAACATGAAGAAGAAGCGCTGAAAAAAAATGGTTGTTTTGAATTGCTTTTGCCTGCACAACGGGCAACTTGGCAACTTTGAGCGCAGGAGCTGGCAGGACTAATGAGGCTGCTGGCGGACATGGCGCAAATGAGCGAAGCAACGGGCGCAGAGAGGCGGCCGGAGCCTGCCTGGTGGTCCGGGCTGTTAAATTAAAGCGGCGTTAGCAAACAGCGCGAGAGGCAGCGGGTGGGGCAAGCAAACCACAGCAGCAGTAGAGAAAAAAAAATAAGTTCTAATTGTTTGTAGACATTAAATGGGGCGCCGTTTGGAAATTATTGCCATTCGCTTCAAATCTTCAGTCAGAGCCCTTCCACTCGCTCTCGACATACGTGTGTGTGTGTGTGTGTGTCTGTGTGTTTGTGCGTGCAACATAATTGGTCGCTTGGTCGCTCATAACAATAAGCAGAAATGTTTGACTGCCTGCCTCGCACAGCAACTGAACACCAAAATGGCCGCATGACGAATGTAACGGGCGGTGCGGCTCATAAACTTGCAACAATAACAGGAGCAACAACAGCAACAGCCTTGGCTAGTTGCGCATTTTGGCCACAGCATCAATTGCTTGAGTGTTAGTGTGTGTGTGTGTGTGTGTGTGTGTGCTTGCTTCTGTGTGAGTTAATTTCGACGCCTTGTAAGTTTTAATTGTAATCGTGTGTGTTTTGTGCGTCAACAGCAGCAGCAACTACAGCGCCTGATTATTAGGCTTTAAATAATTAATTGCTTATGCATGTTGTGGGTGTGCTCGACTCTCTCTTGCTCTGCGTGTGTGCGTGTGGGCGTGTGGGCTAATGCTTCAATTACAGTGGCTCTTCAACCGCATTCAACAGCAACTCACATGACTAGCTTTTGCGGTCGTGAGCGAGTCACTTGGACGCGCGCCCACAAGTCCTTCAATTGCAATTGCAATCGCAATCGCAATCGCAATAACATTCTGCGGTTTCGCCAGCCTGCCCAATGGAATTTAATTTAGCTTGAAAATTTTTGAGTGCGCACAGCATCACTGGCGGCTTCCTTCACTTTCGGCCACAATTAAAAGCAATTAACAAAAAGTCAAAGACAAAAACTAATGAAACTTCTTGCCCCAAAATTTATTTTTATTCCAATAATTGTGAGTTTCGAGCACTCGGAACCCTTTTCTGCCTATGGAGCTGGTCAAGTGGCACTCATAGCTGACCTGGCTAGCGTTAGTATGCTCAGGCAGCTAGCTGGCCAAGTAAGCTCGATATGTTTTGGCTTGTCCCAGCACCAAGCTCGCCCGCTTACACGAATTTTATAGCTAAAGTTGGAGCAGCTGCCAGAGAGTTAATAAATAAAATATTTCTTTCCTGTCAAAAGAGAATATTGTGTCTGTTGTGCAGCATTTTTACACGAAAAACATATTTACTTGAAAGTTCTTAAAGTACTTTAAATACGTTCTCTCACTAAAGCTAGCCAACTGTTTCACCCGGCGTATACGCAATTTGTGCTTGTTGCATATTACTCATACGCACTGTGCATTTCACTTGGACTTTTGTAATGAGCTCTTTATGCTCGCCTAGGCGTCTATTGATTTTGTTCAATGTTCGCCTTGATGTGCGTTCGTCCGGCCACCCAAAGAGGTTCGCGGTTCGAGGGTCGAGCAGAAATTGAACCAACTGCGACATGAGAAATACATGGCGCTAAGCAAATGCCAAGTATATGCAAAAACAATGCCTTGGCATTTGACCGACTGACATGTACCCTGTGCTCATGGCCACGAAGCTGTAAGCCAACGCTCAGATCTGTCGCCAGTCTGGGAGCTCAAACATTTCCGTTTAAGGTTTGAGAGATGCTGTCGTTCGTCCTTTACCTACATTTCGACAAGGCAATTATACCCTCTTCTGGCATTTTTAATGAGTACAGAGCATCAAAAGAAAAATTAAGTCAGTGCCTTGGCCCATGATTAATTACAGCGACCGGATGAGAGCCTAGACCAAATGTCCAATACACAAAGAGAGGCGGAGTGCGAGCGGCAGAGGCAAAAGGAGCGGGAGAGCGCGACGCACACACACACAGAGACACACACACACGTAGTCTCTATGCAGCAAATGATTTATGGCTTTTTAAAGATAGCCATCAACATCAACGGCAAACGCTGCCCAGATAAAGCAGCCACAATGGCCGAAATAGTCGTGCCCTCGCCCTGGCATTGACAGCGACATTCACGTGGAAACGGAGTGCGGCTCCGGCTCCAGCTCCAGCTCCAGGAGATCCTGTACCAATACACAGACAGCGCCAGCATTGACTTCCGTTTCCGCTCCGTCCGCCGTGTCTTCTGGGCCGTCGTGTTGACTTTATTTACGAGTAGTAGAAGTGAAATGAAGTTGATTTCATGATTGCGCCGAAATTGTCTATGAAAATGTAAATGTGTAATTATTTGGAAAATGGCAGGCTGTGCCAACAGAAATAACAACAACAATAACAACAAGTAGAAGAAGAAGAACAAGAGCAACCACATTAATGAGGACAGGCCAAGCAAAAGCTAAATAAATCTTGCCCAAGCGCCATGTCGCACACTTGTCGCTCGGCCAGGGCCCCAAGCGTGTAAGTAGCACAAAGGACATACTTTAAATTGTGTGCCAAAACATTAAGCACTGTTAAGAACTGAAGAGGCGGACAACGGACAACGGACAGCGGACAGCGGACAGCGGACAGCAGACAGCAGACAGCTCACTAGCTCAGAACAACTAAAGTTTCATTTCTATTGGCAACTTTTCTGCAATCGTATCTTGACTAAAAGCGAAACCTGGCCTCGCCTCGAACCCCGCCCCGCCCCGCCCCCTCCGCCTCACTGACTGCAGAAGTGAGTTTTGAAAAAGCCGGGTCATTCATTTGGAATTTAAATTCACATTCGCATTCGTAGCCAGTCAGCCAGCTGGCAAAGATATTTAAAAGCCACAAGAAAAAACAAGAAACCTCTTACAATAAGCGGCTCAGCACAAATTTCTATAGCCAAAAATAAAGCACAAAAGAATTATGCAATTTCCATAGAATTTATATTTCGAGCACATAGTAATACACTATTTGTCCAGTGGGACTAGGGACTATAATAAGCTGCGCATGATAGCACAAGCATATATGTGGGATGTGCTTAGAGCTCTTCTATGTGAATCTCAGTCTAAGAGTTTTGAAGCTTAACTAACTAATGTCTCCTTAGAACATGAAGCATAATTTATATGTTTAGATATAGTTAAGGATATATGCCTATAGGCTCTTCTATGCAATTCTCAGCGAAAGTCTTTTACACTTTTTAATACATATTTTGGTGCTCTAAAATTCAAATATTTATGTCATATATCAACTTTTTATTACTAATTACAAAATGAATATTTTTCATAGGCTCTTCTAAGCAAATCCCAGTGAGAGAGAAAGTTTCATAAGCAAATTTGAAGCTGTAAGTATTTCGGTCAGTCAATCAGTCAGGCAGACAAAAGCTGCTTTGCACTTAATCAATGAATTTATTGTTGAGCATCATGCAATCTGCCCGCATAGACAGGAGTCAGATGAAATGTAATATCTCACTCTTAGTCCATCATACCGATAGTTAATATATCCCAATATATCAGTATGTATCTGATACACATTGATAAATTCTCAAGTCTGGAAAGGCCTATTTCCTGAAGCTTGACAATTTTGAGTCATAATGCCACCTATATTGCTTCGCTTTATAATGACCTAAGCTGGTATAGCTCTAAAAAGTAAAAACTCGATTTAGTACAAATATGTGTATGCCTTTCTATGCGACTCTCAGTGGGAGCATCACAATATTGAAGCTAGAGTCAAGAGTCAAATCATTATATAAGCAGTTCCAATGTATATCCATTCAAGCTGCTCTTTTCCGTCTGCACTGCATTAGCAAGCTCTTCTATGCGCTTCTCACATATATCGACATTTCTAGATATCGAATTTTTAATCAAAATGCAATTAGGGAATTGCTTAGTCGGCTAATCTTTAGCTATTACGCTTTCCATTTGTTTCTTTATTATATATATATATATATATATATATATATATATATATATATATATATATATATATATATATATATGTGTGTGTGTGTACTCGTCTATATATCTAGTTTTCTTTGTTATTATTTTCACTTTTTTGTGCTTGCTGCAAAGTTGAAAAGTCATTTGGCATTCAATTGGGATTCACTTACACCACAAAAGCGACCAAATGAATTTGATGTAAAAAGTTTGCGCAAAAACTTTGATGTGCCAAGCCCAGCAAAGGAAATAGCTAACCCACAACAGATGCGCCCCTCGTCGTCGCTCCCCGAGGTCAGGTGCGCCGGGCAGGACAATGTCAACGCTGTTGCCGGCCTGAAGAACACATTTCAGTCTAGATAAATGCCAGACACTTAAGTCATTTACAGCCAGCGCGCTGGCTGCCGGAACCGGGCTTGCCCGCATCTGTTTTAGAACCGCCAAACCGAATGGCAACTTGAGTTGTAAAGCCATAACGCCCCCTCCGCCGTCGTAGGCCAACCTAGCCGGGGCACGGCTGCTCGCCGTTGGCATTTTGCATTCGACACTTCAACAAGTCGACAAGCTGCAGTTGCACTTCAGAATGGCGCAGCTAAGTGTGACAATAATGATGTTGTCTATGGCGACGGCTGCTTAGCTGGCAAGTGGTGCCACCGAACCACCCACCCAACCACCCGCCCGTCCTTCGACGCTCTCAGCAGTTTTGGCAGGCGGCACTATGCGATAATAAAATAATACCACAAAAGGCAAAAACAATACGAAAAGCGATTGCCAGTTGGCAGTTCTAGCCGCAAGATGTCGCCCATACTCTGTGTGTGTGTGTGTGTGTGTGCAGCTCTGGTGCTAAGTAGGCCGCATCGACTGATAGAAACATTGAACGACCCGCACGACCCAACAGCCGATTGCCTGCAATGCCCATGCAGCTTAAGCACTGCCAACGATTTCAGCGAGGCTGGAGAAATTGATCTGTCGCAGAGGCTCGCTTGAATTTGGCTGTGGGTGGGATTTGGATGATGCGACTGGCTGCAGGACTTGTTATACACTGTGACAAATAAAACCAATTGTGATCAAAGTGGAACATTATGTAACATGGTGTAAAATAGGCTGAGACTTGAGAGAAATGTGAAAAGAGGCAGAGGGTGGCAACTCTATGAGCGTGACCTGGCGTTGCCAGATGCTGCACTACTCAGAGCAGTTCATATACACTACATACATGAGTATATGTTTATATATTGTAACTATAGCTAACTATGAAAAGAGTGGCAACACTCTACGACTGTGCATTGGAGTTGCCACTTAATGCACTACTCAGAGAAATATATGTAGACTTAACACATATTTATATGTACATATATATTTATATATATATATGTATTTATATATATTGTATAGCTATATTTAACTAAGACCAAATATTAAAATAACGGCAACTCTCCATGGCTTGAAGTTGGCGTTGCCAGATGCTGCAATACTCAGGCCATTTTATATACCTTGAGCTGTCTTTCAGTGTATTTGTATCGGCTATCAAAGGGATCGCAAGGATTATGAGTGCAGTAAGGTGAGCCAGTGTAGGTGTGTGTGTGTGTGTGTGTGTATTGTAGGTATGGCAGTGCAGCAAAGTAAATGTCATTGTAATACTGGTAAATGGCAAACTGCGTAAATGGCAGCAGAATGTGTGATAAATGTGCTGGCCAGGCACAAAGCATTAGAGCTGGCACACCCACCCACACACTCGCACACACACACACGCATACATACAGAGAGTGAGCTGCTGCACTCATAGATGTAAATGGCACTCGAAAATTCCTTTGGGTCTCTTGGCTGGCTTCAAGTGACTGTTCGTGGGTGTCAGCGCGTGTATGTGTTTGCGTGTGTGCGTGTGTATACTCTGTGCAATAACAGGTTGCACACTCAGGCAATACTAGTTGACACACACATACACACACACACGCATAGATACACCGCCTGGCAGCGGCATTAACATAGAGAAACACTTAAACATCTTTGACTGATGGCAATCCCCCAAACATGCATTTTCAGTACACACACACACACACACACACGCACACACATATTTTTATGATTTATGTGCATAGTAGAAGTGCGTCGCTGTGGCAGGGCAACAATCGTAGCACACTTAGCAGCGCTTGTTGCAATTTATTGCCTTGCGACAAGCGCCCGCACAGCCAAGGAGCCCGCCCCATGGCCAATGCTGCTGCTGCTGCTGCTGCTGAAGCTGTCAGCAATTAAATGTCGCCGCTGTCAAATTAAAAACAAAAAATCAAATTCAGCTAAAATTGTTTCGCGCTTGAGCAACATTTGACAAACGGTCAGACGACGAACCAAAGAAATACAATTCAATTGGAATTTGCAGCAAAGGAAGGTAGATATCTGGCCCTATATATATATAGTATATATAGGGTAGTATATATAGCATATATAGTATATATAGTATATATAGTATATATAGCTTAATATGATGTGTTGCCTGATGTAAGTTGGAACAGCGCTCATCATTTTAATGCATCTCAAGGTTGAGTTAATACAACTTGAGTATCAATAATATACTGAACTCTCAGTTCTGTCTTATTTAGTCTTAAGGCAGTATGAGATGTAACAATTTTAAAAAAAAGATATATATACAGCACTTCTTGTAGAGCTATCTTAGTCAGTATACATGCAGACTTAAGTCTGAATCTATGAATCTAAGACAAACCTACAGGAATTTGTGAATACCCAAGGCATTGCTGCTGGCAGTGGTAGAGCTTTATCACTCACAGACTCAGCTGAATTTGCCTTTGCACAACTTCAAGTGACCTGATCATGCGGTTATCGTGCTTAAAAAATACCTAAGTGGCTCGATCATGCACCTACCATACTCTCAGCTCTGGGAGCAGGCAGATTGCTCCCACTCTCTCTCTCTCTCTCTCTCTCTCTCTCTCTCTCTCTCTCTCTCTCTCTCTCTTGCAGCCTCTCCTACCTGCTCTCCTCCATCTAAATAAGCATTGATATATGAAAGAGCGCTGTATATATAGATATTGTTATGCTGATGTTGAAGAATAACTTAGATTTCCTCAGGCTATTTCTATACATTGAACAATTCTGATACGAGTTTGACTCTAGTGACTAGCCACTGGCACTGCTGCTGCTGTCAGCCAGAAGGCATGTGCCACACTGCCAAGTTCGTAGCAGCTGAGGCAATGGCACAGAGTTCAATTGAATCGGAAACGCAAGCCAAGGCTTTCATGGGAAGCATTTCAATTGCAGTCTTAATTCCCAATAACCCAGCGACAGTGTCAGAGACTTAAGTTTCACTTGAGTTCGCAAGCATTCAAAATATTCCTGTAATATACGAATTTGGCTGGCAAATGTTCCACTCATCATGGGGCTAACTGCGTAATTGAAGTCTATTTAAAGCGGCGTTTTGATATTTTTAGACTTCCATAAGAAATGAGTGCAGAACATCAAAGCGCAAATCGGTGTTCCATGGAAAATTGAAGATTCTATTAAGGCGAAACTATGGTTTCCCCATAGACGCGCCTTTAAGCACTGAAATCTAATCAGAATCAAAGTTAAAAGTGGCAAAGAGAGAAAATAAAAGAACAAGCAGAAGATGTAGAAGCAGAAAATACAATTTTTAATTAAATTTTGCGTGATTGATTGCACTTGCCTGCTGGCTGCAGCATTTGGGGCTGGAGCAGGTGGAGTTCGTCGAGCGGAAGGAGAACCAGGAACCAGGAACCAGGAACACGGCACAAGGAACAAGGAGCAATTTATGTTTAGCAGGCAAACGATTTGCTGCTTCTTTTCTCCTTAAATATTATTTGTGAGTGGCAAATAGAAGCCGTCCGCACAATTAAAAATGAAAGCGGCTTAATAAGTCCGCTTCACGTGGCCTTTGATGAGCAGCGCGCCAGAGAGCGAAGCCCACAACAAGAAGCGGCTGAAAAATGACGCGTTCAAATTAAAAAGACAATTTTTGGTTTCATGGGACATGCGTGCCAATTGTGCCTAGACCCAGGGCCCAGGGCAGCATAAAAAACCCAAGCCCAAACCCAAACCCAAGCCCAAACTCAAGCTCAGCATCAGCAGCAGGCAGTGAAAAATAAGCGCGTGGGCTTTGCGTTAATGAGGCAATGCGTCACTGGGTCCAGTTGGCTGGTCCAGCAGCTCCACTTGGCCTGACCCCCAGCTAGATGCTCGTCAAGTTCATCAGCATAATTATCCCTGGCATTGACTTCTTCATCAGCTGTCGCATTGTCCCAGCGCCTATGAGCCGCTGAGATTTGGCTGGCCGAAAACATTTGCTATTTGCTCACTTCTTGGGGCAGACCGGCCCTCCGCCCGCCCACGCCGTGGCCATTGGGCCACATAAAGTGTGTTAATTGTGCAGATTTGCCGGCAATGTGAACGATAAAGAAAATAATGTTTTTGGCTTAAAAAGATAAATCGCAAGGACATCGAGTGGAAGCCGCAGGCGACTAACGACAACGAATTTATAGAGCCAGCCACTGGTCGGGGCTGCCAGCTAAGGCCGTACTGCGGGTGGCCCTTAGCCAAATAATTATTGCATTAGTAATTAAGTTGTCTCGTCTCCTTTCAGCAGTGCTTTTTCTCTACGTCGTACATGTGTTCCATCGCCAGCAACTCCCGCTGCGACAGAGTTGCTTAACGGCCATGTCACAGGAGCTTAACTTTGCCTGAATAACCAAATTTCGATGTGGATCTAGCTGATTGTGGAACGTTATGGCAGCTGCAGATCTATAGATCATATTAATCAAATATATCGTTTCATATCTGTACTCGAGCAGTCGACAAGTCGAGCTGTCGAGCTGTCGAGCTGTGCGCCGTATGACAAAGCGCAAAAGTCATCGGCCGATTTCCAAAAACAAAATGCAAATCGTCTGTCAAGCACACACACACACACACCCACACACACACACACACACACACACACAGAGAGAGAGAGAGAGAGAGGCCATTTATTTATTCCGTATTACGCATTATTCAAAACGCTCAGTGCAGACGCAAGGGGCACGTGCTAAGTGGGTGGGTGGGTGTCTGGAAAACACGTTGGCTTAGTGCCACAAAAAAGTGCGCAAACGTTGCCAGTAGAGAAGGCAGAGTGAGTGACTAGGAGACAGAGGGAGAGAGAGAGCGAGTGTGTGAGTGGAAGGCAGAGCCAGCCTTCAATCAATCACCGAGGTTGACAGTTACGCAAATATCAATCAAAAATAAATCGCATGTATGTAGCAACTTGTTTGCTAGGTGGCCCCGCCCAGCGTGGCCGAACGCATCAGCATCTTGGCCCATGCATTAGCTGACGCCGTTGGGCTATGGGCCAGATTTTTGATGCCAAAGATGCCGCCAGCTGGCAGCTGGCAGAAGTCAGCGTCAGCGTCAGCGTCAGCCAAGCAGTCGAGCCAGCAATAAACTTTCACCACTTTTGCCATATTTCTGTCTTCTCCTACATTTATTGTGGCAACTTAGCATTTGATTGAGGCGTGGCCTGGCCCTCACATATGGTGGGGCAGCTGGGAGGGCGGCTTGGCCGGGACACGTGCGGTTATCGTCATCGTGGCTTTACTTCTACTTAGGCCTTGACTTGATTTCCGCGCGACAGCAGTGGAAGTCTTTTGCCTTTGCCCCAACATTTGTCACTTTACAGCACATGCAGGATTTCATTTTATTAATTCCCGGCCCGAAACCGAAGGATATGCTACAGCCTCGCAATTATTTAACACTGACGTCTGTCATTTTGTCTTCCAAGCCATGTGAGTTCATTAAACAGCATTTTACAATAAGCGACAGCAATTCTGTAAAATATATGAATTGCATGACTTTAATTGGTCACGTGACTTACTGAGAATCGCATAGGAGGGACTTACTATGTGAACGGAAAAGCAGCCAGAGTCTGTCAAAAGAGCTGCTACGTAATCCCTATTTGCCTCTCTTAAGAGAGTAGACAGCATATTAACAGCTCTTTAACATAATGTTAACATGGCCAATGTGAACTTACAACTCTGTTAATGTACAGAAACAGTAATAGAGAGATAGGCTGAGTGCGTGCTGTTAACTTTACGTTAACCGAATTGCATGAGACGCGCTTAGGAGAGACGTCTCAACATATTAACAGTTCTTTAACATAATGTTAACATAATTAATCTAAGCATCAGTGCCATCTATATCCAGCTTACTAAGCAGGTATTGTAGTATAGAGACGTACCTTAACAGTGCTGTTAACAGCCTATGTTAACCGCACAATGTTAACGTAACTTAAATGCCTTTCAATAGCTCTCAAAAACATGAATGTTTACGCATGTTAAGCACTTACACCAGACTATACGTAGGACATCTAAGTGCATGTCTATGTAGTCGCCTAAATGTTAGGCTTAAGTACTGATTATGTTGTAATGTCATTGTGGCTGTGTCAGTGTCTAGTAACTCTGCAGCTATAAGCCTTGGCACGCCTGCAACTCTCCTTTTTGTAGCCTGCTATTTGCCACTTGCCACTTGCCACTTGCCACTTGCCACTTGCCACGTCACCATGTCACGTAAGCGAACAACAAGAGCAAACCCGCAGCCAGCTCAGTACTTAGCACAACAAAGAGCGCAACATTGTTGGCCAAACCGAAAAACCGTAAATAAATATTTAAACTATTTGTGACTTTATTAACTTTGTTCAAGTGCCGCAATTTATTGCATGCAACAAAAAAGCCAGAATAACTATAGCAGGCAGTCCGCTCTAAGCGGGAGTGCTCGACCAGGCGATACCCAAACCCTCAGCACTTTTTGAGGGCAATCCCAAAAGTGGACTCATCGATAACGATTGGAACGGGTAACTTATCGATCGCTTGCAGCTAACTTGATCTGCAGAAAGAAATGAGATGCGATTTCCTTGACTATTCAAGCCTGCAAGGCGAGCCTGACTAAGTCGACTTAGACTGTTGTTATCATCTATATTTTCTATGCAACAAAAACAAAATGCCCATCATCAAACAGATGCAGGGTATAAGAAAAAATGCAGCAGCAGAACAAGTTTCGTGCGGGCTAGTTGAAAAAATGAGAGCTCAGAGCGTGCGCTGCGGATTATCGACGACTTTATACCCTAGCTGACATAGATAGGCATCAGCTAAAGGCAGCTCGCAATAATAGTGACTAAGCTAGGCTAACTTAAGTTCATGCTGATGTGCTTGCTCTCGGCAGAGGCAGCCAGCAATTCGGGCAGGCCAAAGTGCTGTGCGCCTAGGCCACCCCCTTAGAAGGCATGCGGCATGCTGCGAGTGTTTTGTGGCCAAGCGGCAGACGTCTCTAGATGCGAGAGTATATGTTTGTGTTGCTGTTGTTACTGCTGTTGTCTATGCTGCGCCTTGTTAGCCTAGTTGTTTAGCTTGCTGGCCGCTTAAGCGAAAAGCATGCCGCATGCCGCATGCCGCACGCCACCAATGGATGCATTTAATTAAGTTGCGGCATCGCGTAGCCAAGCGACTTTTAATAAGTTGCACTCTGCATATGCACATACCATACCTACCTCTGTGTGTGTGTGTGTGTGTAGTCGCTGTTGGCACTACTCCTCTTATTGCTCTAATTGGCTGGCCAGATCCATACCCTAGGGATGGCCTCATCGAAGGACAGTCCCCTTTACGCATTCAAGCATGCAAGAAGAAGAAGAAGTGGGGATAGAAGAAGACGCATCAATCGCTACTGTCTTGTCTTGAGCTAGAGCATGCTGTATCTGACGCAGAGCGAGATTAGACTCATAGTTAATAGAGCAGCTTCAAGAATATTGTATATCAGCTGACTATAACTTCATTAGTCAAACCGAGCATCTCGTCCACTTTAATGATGAAACCATTTTTCCTTAAATAGGTATGTAAATAGGCTGCATTGTCATATTTTGAGTGAGGATAAGCCATAAGTCTTGGATCTGCTAGGTGCGCTCTACTGGCTGACGAAGTCGTTGGTCCATATGTCATCCAAGATGATGATTGTGATTAGAATTACATTTAAGCACTTATGTCATAAGAATTTTTATCCAATAAAGTTAGTTTCATTAATATTAAAATTGTATTTCTTTGTTTCATTATGCTTTAAGTTTGTGTAACTTTAAAATAAGTGAACGATAAGGAACTAAAGAAACATTCACTTTGCCACTGCTACTAGGATTCTCCTGACCATGTAAGGTCACGCTATAATTACAATTTGACATAGTCCTCTATCTGCTCACCTCGAGTACGTTTCGAGGGTCTTTTTTTTTTTTTTTTTTTTTTTTTTTTTTTTTTCTTTATTTTGTTGCAGCTTATTGTCTTAGACTCTATAGCGCATTTAGCTCTAAACCTTAACTAATGGGAGGGCAGATATGCCAATTATTCTGCACTTGTAGCTACTATCTTAATTAGTTCTAATATTGTCTAGAGGATGCAATCTCTTCAGTCTTCGCCTATTGTTGTTTATAGCCAGGTTGCTTGCGAGATGGTTAGGATGCGCTGCAAGTCTGTCCGCGTATCTTGAACTGTGTCGCCCAATGAGTTCAGCAACTGTGGGAATTGCTAAATCCCTATGTAAGACTGAGTTTCTTACAAACCAGCTGGCTCCAGTCCATCTGCGTAGTGCTTTATTCTGCAGGGTCTGAATTTTGTTCCTTGTAGTCTTCGCCGAGGAGCCCCATAGAGAGATACCATATACGAAGGTTGGGACAACTATTGCCTTGTAGATGGCGGCCTTGCTGCTGTAAGACAACTTGCTTGAAGCTCTCAGCATCCAGTCGAGGGTTTTTAGCTTGCTTTTGCATTTTGAGGTTACTTGACTTATGTGCGCTTTAAAAGTCAGCCTTCTGTCAAGAGTGATACCAAGGTACTTTACTTTTGAGGCTTTGGGAATAGTGGGCCCCAATGCAACGCTTGGGCAATCTCCTCTTCTAGTGGCGAAGGTAGTATGTACAGACTTTTGTGCATTAATGGTGATACACCACCGTTTTGCCCAGCGTCCGAAAGAGTCCAGATATTTTTGTAGTGAGTCTGAAGCTTCTTGCGCAGATACGTGACGTGATAAGATGGCGGTGTCATCTGCATAGGTCGCTATGAGTACTGCATCTGTACTTCCTATATTTGGCTCGGGAGTTGGCATATCTCCTGTGAATAAAGTATAAAGTGTTGGGCCTAGAACACTACCCTGTGGTACTCCAGCCATAATTGGTCTAGTCAAGGATACTGCTTGCCCCCTTGACACTTGGAAGGTTCTTCCAATAAGGTATGAGGATAGCAACGCGAAAAATGGGGCTGGAAGGGTGGTCCTCACTTTCTGCAGCAGTCCCAGGTGCCAAACTCGATCAAACGCCTGTTTGATGTCTAAAAAGACGGCAGAGCAGTACATCTTTTCTTCAAAGGCTCCAAGGATATGGTGCACAACTCTGTGAACCTGTTCCGGTGTTCCATG
Source organism: Drosophila hydei (assembly GCF_003285905.1). NCBI lineage: Eukaryota > Metazoa > Arthropoda > Insecta > Diptera > Drosophilidae > Drosophila > Drosophila hydei. Next base: position 165,507 of record NW_022045726.1, on the reverse strand, counting down.
CTGTCTCCTGAAGCCAAACTGATGGTTTGGAATGGCCTCCTGGCGTCCCAGATGTGTCAGTACTCGTTCCAGAAATATTCTTTCGAATATTTTGGAGAGTACTGGCAACAGGCTAATTGGTCTGTACGACTCAATTTCTCCCACGGGTTTGCCAGGCTTAGGAATCATCACAATCACGGCGCGCTTCCAGCAGGCTGGAAAGTGCCGGATGCGGAGCATGGCGTTGTACACCATAGTTATGTAGTCTATGGTGGAGTCAGGCAGTGCTCTAAGGACTCTGCCGTTTATTAGATCATATCCAGGGGATTTTTTTGCCTTCACTCTTCTGATGTGTTCAAGAACCTCTTCTTTTGTACATCCAGTTATCTGGTCTTCAGCTGGGAGGGGCGAGAGAACGATGTCTTCTGTTGCTTCGATTTCTGAGGCCTCTGCGGTAATCACCGGCGTGAATTGGTCTTGAAGGTGGTTTGCAAAAGCCTCAGCTTGAGCTTCGTCACCAATGTGTGGAGGGTCTACAATTGCTTTGAGCGCAATAAGTGAGAGGAGAGAACAGATAATGCGTTAGAAATGTTCTCTGGAGGGCACAGATAATATACGGACAACATTATCTATTTCCCTTTCCGATATTTGAGAATTGCATTTGGCATGGGTAATGAATGCGTATGCTCCAGGCATACTTTCAGCTTAAGTATCCATAGTTTCACACACTTTATGTGTACAAATAGTGGGAAAATTGAAGATTCAATTTGGCAACTTGCTCCCTCGATGAAACAACATCGGAGGCTGTGGTGTTTAGTGATGCGCAACAAGTATAAGCATATGCACACACACACACACAGAGAGAGAGAGAGAGAGAGGGTCATATGTGTGTGCATGAAGTTTGGGAGAAGTCGCTTTATGTATGCCCCGCTGCGTCTTGCTGTGCGAGAAGCTATGGGTGGCAGCTGATGGAACGGGCCTAAGCCAATGGCGAGCAGGCAGTGCGAAGGCAAAAGTGAAAGTCATCACTTTTATTTCATACAATTTTTATTAGGCAGCCATATTTCATTCAGTTAGGCGGGTCGCCAAAGCGCTGTCTGTCAGTGTGGCGGAGTGGCTGCATCTGCCGGAGAGGGTCGGGCGACGGGTGCTGGGTACCGGGTGCCGGGTGCCGGGAGTCGGCTGCCGGGTGCCGGGTGCCTTAGTGCCAGGCGCTCCGTTGCCGTCGTCCTGCATTCACTGTCTTTCACTCGCTCTATTTACTTTTACGACACGCCTGGGCCGGCGCCAGGGCCTTAGCTAAAAACCGAGCAACAATGCCATTAAACTTGTAGTCGCTAGGTCCACGCTTGCCTGCCCCCTCCACCACCCTGCCACTCCCACTCTCTCTCTCTCTCTCTCTTTATTTGAAGAAAAAAGTGTCGCAATTGTTACATAAATTATTCACATGTTGCGACTCGGGGCTGAATCCGAGCACGAATCCATTTCCTCTGCGAGCCGGTGTAAAAAAGTTACAGCTAAAGAGTTGGCAACGCTGTTCCTAGTTCTTATAATATCTGAAGTGTGCGTGTGTGTGCGAGTGTGTTTCTCTCCCAGCTGATACATATTTCATGAAAGCTGTCAGGTCCGTCTGTTAGTTTCGTATTTCAGTTCCTGCTGCGCAAGACGCAGAGACGCGTTCTCCACTTTATGTGAGGCAGAGTCTTACGCAAGACATTCAGAATCCACTAAACTGCAATTACAATGCACTTGCAATGAGCCCCAACTGCCTGGCAAGTCTTCAGCTTAACTTTGCAGTTTCGCTTAAACGAAGCTCTCTAAATAGATTTCTATTTATTTTTGATTTCAAATGCAGTTTCGTTCGTCAATTAGCACGCAGTTCGCAGTAATTGGCGATGCATACATATTTAATTTATTGTTGTTGTGGGGGTGGTGGTGGCGGTGGTGTTGGTGCAAGTACGATTTAAGCAATTATCAAGCATTTCTGGCCAACAAACAAGCAAACAAACAAGCTGGCCGCATAAATTAGTTGACCCGAATGACCGAATGCACAAAAGGCAGGAGAAACTTTTTTTGGTTGCATTTCGCTTTGTTGTGGTTGCTCTTCCGGTCTCACTGCTGCGGTAAGCTTTTGTGGCTGAGTTGCAAGTTGCAAGCCACAAAAACAATAACAACAATAAATTATTCATATTTCCTTGGGCCAGGATCAGGACGAACAGCACGACGCACACTCAGCTCTCGGCTCAGGTGCAAAGAAAAAAGCAAATTAAAAACAAAGTCCACAACAATATTAGATATGTGTATATATAGAGCATACATCTTAATATTTATTTAAATAATATTACTAGTTGACCCAAACTGAGACTGAGTTAGTAAATACTGAAGACTGAATGCATATGTAAGTTTATATAATAATATTACTATTATCTTATTTAGCATTTGGTTTTATATGCCAATTACCTTTTCATTAGCCAGACTATCAAAGCATCGATTCTATAACTAGAGTCTAGGGAATTGCTGTAAAGTCTCTTGCTATAGCTAGGAGTTATTAGGAGCTCTTTAAAGAGCACCTGAACACTCCAGCCAAGTGCTTAGCTCCAGAGCAGCACTCAGAATGAGGAGAGCTGGCTAAGACGGCAACTCAAATGTGCCAAGAAAATGAAAAATTTTACATAAAAATACTCTTTATATTATCTAAATATTAGTAAACGTTTCACTCACAAAAAAAAAACTTTTAAACAATCGTTTGACCTTAGAAGAATTACATGTAAGAGTCCAGCTCAAGTTGTTAGTCTGAGATAATTTTCTAAAATGCTGAAACACATTTGATGCATGCAGAGGTGGGGAGGACTTTCATGTGCGCTGCTGGCAGCTGTAAATAAAAAAGGGATTGATAGAATCTCTCTAGCTGCCTTCATCTTCAAGTGAACATCAAAACGAAGAGCATTTGACAGTCCGCTACAGAGGTCCAGCGCATGACAAATTCTCTGGTTGTAGTTTTTGTTCTCCTTTTTATTGTGGCTAGTGCTGCCCGCGGCTGGCTATGCGAACATCCTGGAAACACACTCATCTGACGTTGGAGCACAAAAGAAGTGTGCAAATTTGAAGCTTTGCAATTTAGCTGGCAAATTGCGGCCCCAGGATAAAATCCCATTGCCGATTATTGTATTTCATTAGGTGGAAAGCTGAGCATTTGCCATGCTCTTTAAAGTCTCAACTAGCTGCAAGCTGGACGGCCCTCGCTCCAGCTTCGCTGTAATCCGATTATCCACAGACAAAGTTCAGAATTCAATTAGCCTTAGATTTCTTGCTAATTCATACGCGCTGCGAAAAGTGTTTAATTTCTGTCTGCGAAACTCTTTTATTTCTAGCGCATATTAAGCCAGACAGAATGGGCCCAGCTGTGGCATGCCAATAAACGAAATATCCGTTTGAACTCGGAGACGACAAATGCTAATTGCTGAAATCGAGCTCGAACTCGAGAAGATAGCTCGAGCTGTGAAATCAGTTTGAATAAAAAACACAGAGACACAGCTATGAGGACTTGTCTCTCTACTAATCATAAATAAACTTCTGCTAACGCCCACTAAGAATCCTGCAGGGATCAAATCAATTTCAAGTGTCTCGCACTGCAATTTCATTTAAAGTGTTTCCAGACTGCGTGACGCATTGAATATGAGTGCAATCGATACGCAAGCTCACAGCCAGCTCAGCTCGGTCGTTGATTTAGTAAATCAAAAATAATTTGACGACGACACACACACAAACAGAGAGTGGGGGGAGGGGGTGGGGGTAGGGAGAGACATGCACATATGCTAGGGTGCGACGCATCATAAATCTCAGCATTAAAAAATTGAAGCATAGAGAACGGGCGCTGCAACTCCAAAGCGGCTGCTCTGACGCACACATCGTATATCATTACACACACACACACACAGATTCAGTGCTGGAATGTGCAACGATATTTTACAATATAATTATGTCAACTACAGAGGATGGCGACAAAATCTACGTCGAGCTCTTAACATCTCAACAATACTTTGTATTTCCGTGGCCGTTGCTCCACCCGCTTCCAGCTGCCAATCTCTCTCACTCTCTCTCCGTCTCTTTCTGTGCCATTGAGGTGGCCTTTGATGCAGCGGCTGCTGCAGCAACAACTGTCCAGGCAAGCCGCTGCTGACAGCAACGGCGCCAGCACATAAAATTATGACACCCTTTGGGACTTAGAGGCGAGCTTTGGCCGAGGCTCTCGACAGTCTGGTGTCAGCCACAATGAGCCAACTGCCACATATCTTTTGACAATCTCCAGCGAACTCATGAACTGTTTAGCTCAATTCTCTCTCTCTCTCTCTTACTTCCGCTCTCTCTGTTTCCCTGGAGATGTGATATTCATTTTACTGCTGCTCGCTGGCCTTTTGAACAGCATTTGAATGCCAAAAAAGGAAACAAAAATAAAATAAATAAATCGCAATTTATTATCAAAGTTAATGAACAAATAGACGAGAGAGTTTTAAATTTAAAGCACATGTATACGGGCTTATATATAAATATAAATATATTAAATATGAGATTTAAAAATTGAACAATTCAGTTGGGATTGAGGCTAATCTCTGGAGATACAACATAAGGATGACCCAGCTTCGACTAGCTCCTGCAACACACTCTTCTTCAATCCCAATCTAGGACATATGAAAATTATAATGATACTTTTTCTCTAGCCAGCATTCAGAGCTCAACTCATAAACCGTAATCTAAACATATTTTGCTAGCACCAAATTTTGACTTAAGAAAATATTTACCAGCCTTCCGCATAGGAAATGTTGCATATGCAAATATAAATTGAATATTTATAAGGCTTGCCATCTATATCAGTTGCACGGAAAAAATACAGCCATGCCGAAGGGCAAGCTCGAAGCATCAAGAATTCAGTCAGGACGGATTTGGTTTCTTCGAATTTGGTAATTGTAATAAGAGCTTAACGATTCGATTTCTGCGAAACTAAGTCATGGTCGTTAAGACTTGTTTTGCAAGCATCCGTGGATTAACTACCAAAAAGTCAAGAAGCAGATGAAAATCACAATTTTAATTAGTTTCGCACTTTTCGTGGCAGCTTTTGCGGCTTTCTGTTAAATATTAAATTGAAAATCATTTGTCTTAAGCGACCACAGAGGCACAGCCCACGCACAACGCACACACACACACACACAGCCAGGTCTAACCGCACAACAAGCAGCCGCCACCCTGCACTTAGGCGACGACTAAATCCACCTTTGCAGGTAAACGAAAGAGGGCAACCGATGCTAAAATTATGCAAAACTAGCAAGCAAATAAGCGAGTGAGCGCGTGACGGCAGTGCTCGACTCGCAGATACCCGGAGCAGGCAAATATTCTAGCTTAGAGAACATAGAGGAATGATAGCCAAAGAGTAGAGTGATCGACAGTTGTGTATACTTCAGATGCATCTGTATGCCATTAGTTCTCAAGAGATACGCTCAAACAGCAGAGGCTTATTATCGATTTCAAGTCGAAAAAGTTATCGATAAATTGAAATAAACTAGATATGCTAGCTGGCTATCTGCGCTCCATAAACTTGGTATATATTATATATTGTTTATAGGGAATGCCGCTAATGAAGTAATCAAGTAAGTAAAGGAAACCTTGAGGCTAAAAAACCCAATTACTGGTAACACGAATCTTACAAAACTTTTAACTCGTTTCACATAATTATTATTAATTTGCTCCACTGTGCAAAGCCCAAAAAATAAAAAATAAAATAAAATTAATCAGCTGCCATTTGTTGTATTCACGCTGTTGTTGTTGCTGCTGCTTTCCTTTGACAGTCAGCTCATACCCTGTGCTCGTTACAAAATGAAACAGAGACATTTCGTACCTCATTAAGTGGATCTCAAGCTAACACACTTGGCCACACAGAACCTATTTCATGCAGCAGGCTTAGTTAGCCTTACTTATCGATAGATTATCCATTTGCTAGTTATCGATTAGTTGAAAATCATAAGTCGCCCAGATAGGGTATCTGCTAGCCATGCACTATTATTTTCACTTTAATATTATCATTTCATCTTTCAACGCGGCACGTTGATAAATATGAAGATAAATATTTCATAAAAGGAGATTTCATAATGAAGTTTTTTCTTCTCGCCGTCGCCGTCGCCTTCGACTTCGCCTTCGACTTCGCCTTCGTCTTTTCTTGTCATTTGTTTTTCTCTCCTTTGGCTGTCGCCTTAAACGTTAATTAATATTTATGGCCAATGCTATAACTATTAAGCGAACATTGTTGCACTTTGTCCATTATTCTGGTTGACCTGAAAATGGACCTCATTATTTATCAAGAGAAGACAGCTAGGCAGCTTACATATATCGATATGCTTAAGGAAATATTGAAAAACTTAAGAGCAGCTTCCAGAGACAAGTACAGATAGTAGAGTATCTCACAGTTACATAATGGAGTTCTCACAGATACATAATGGAGTTCTCACAGATACATAATGGAGTTCTCACAGATACATAATGGAGTTCTCACAGATACATAATGGAGTTCTCACAGATACATAATGGAGTTCTCACAGATACATAATGGAGTTCTCACAGATACATAATGGAGTATCTCACAGATACATGAGGGAGTATCTCACAGATACATAATGGAGTATCTCACAGATAGTAGAGTATCTCACAGATACATAATGGAGTATCTCACAGATACATAATGGAGTATCTCACAGATACGTAATGGAGTTTTCACAGATACATAATGGAGTATCTCACAGATACATAATGGAGTATCTTAGAGCTACTTTGGCTTTATTCAGCTGCTAAACTGGGTGACCAAATAAGAGCAGTAGGTAAAGAAATTGTTATAAATCAACAATGATTTCAGATTTTGAGCTGCTTTTGATTTCATATGAAAGCTATAGCTATGCCATTCTATGGGTGGGTATATTATATAAATGATTAGCTGACCTTCAAGTGGAAGAGCCCATTGTGTAGGACTTGCTTCGATATGTGCGACTTTGAGGCCAAACCAACTTTACTATTCGTTATACAACACTGGTTTCAATGCGATTCCGTACTCTCATTATGACAAACTCGCTCAACTTCCCTTACCATATAAATTTAAGCAAAATTTAAAAGTAACTCAGCGGGAGACAGGCGCATCGCATCCTAAGGATAATCTGGCATCGGCAAGTTCTCTTATGACTGATGCTGATTGTCACGATCGATGACATGCTCCACGCTGTATACACATAATCGTTGGCTACGTGTAGCCAGACTGTTCTAGAAGGCAAATTAACATAGAGTCATGCATTTTATGCACGGCTAGCGATTGCACATGTTTGGCAAGGCAATCGAAGGCAAACAAAAAGCTGATGCTGCTGCTGCTGCTGCTGCTGCATAAAGGTGCAAGAGGTCTTGCTGCTGGAGCCTGCCGAGCGGCAGCACGTGATTCTCATTTCAAAATTGATTTCGATTTGCCTGTGAGCTGTGCGAGTGCTTGTTGTAAATGCAATTGATTTGGCAATGGAGTAGTCAAAGCCATGCTAGAATTTCAAAGTTTGCAAGTGGGGCAATCGGCGGCGTCGTCTTTGCAGATTAATATTTGCTCAGCGCAAATGCAGCGTATTGAGACACGCAGTTAGCTGATGGAAAAAAAAAACGAAGGAAAAATGCGAGCAAAAATAAATAAACAAACAATAATAACAAAGTCTGTTTGAAACTCGCTCGTTGTTCTCTGCACACACGCATTTGGCTAGGCCCATGGCCCGTGGCCCGTGGCCCATATGCTGCTTAGACCACTAGGCAAAATGGTTACAATTCAAATAGGATTTGTATTTGTTTGCCTTTTGGATGAGCTGCGTTTGCTTTTCCGGCAAATAAATTGCAAGAGAAACTCAACTAAAGCCCACCTGCCCGGCACTCTGAGTCAGTGTGTGTGTGTGGGGGCGTGTGTGCCTGCACGCGGCATCCCAAAAGTGTTGGGCAAATATTCGGGGCCAGTTTGTTGGAACGCTAATTTGATGTGCTGCGAAAGTATCTTTCGGATACACTGCCTGTTTGCGACCAGAAGCCACGCCCAGCGTGCGGCAGCGCATTAGCGATATCTAGACAAATATTTGAGCACACGCGGCGTATGAGTAATGTGTGCCAACAGCAGCTGACAGAGATGAAGCGCACAGTGGCTGTGGCAAGCCACAAGACACCGAACGGCATTCCAAACTAACTCGACCTGAGTGAAAGTCACACAGAAGGCAAAGTAGATCGGCCTTAGGACCAAGCACTTGTCGCTGCTCTTCCAGCACTTCCAAATCTTCTCTTGCTGGTCTATGCGCACGGCCAGCTATCTGAAAGTACCGCTCGACCCCACTAAAATTATTATTATGATAAAATTGCAGCTTATGCCAGGTGTTGAAGGGTGCCCCAGTTGTTGACTTAGGACACTGTGGGACACTCAATGGACTGTGGACTGTGGGCTGGTTGGCTATCAAGAGTGCTTCTGCTTCTTTTTCATAATGACAACAACTTAAGTCAGCAATTGGCAGTCCTCATGCCAAGTCTGAGATAGCAATGCCAAATATGAGCAGACTTCTTAAGGCTAACAAAGAATCGACTTCAGTTGATAGCATCTTTCGCAAGCAGAGTCAAGAAAACAAGCTGGGTCGAGGCTCGACTCTAGCATATCACAATGATAAGATGCGAGACTCAGATATGCCATATATCATATGGCATATCAGAGTTGCTATGACATCAGATTTCATCGTCTTCGAGTGGCATGCGTAACTGAGTCCGGTGCTCGATAATGATGGACAAAAGACGTAATCAAGACAAATAGAGGTAATTCCTGTTGCGCTCTGCCTATACAACCAGCTCCAGCTCCAGCTCCAGCTCCAGTTTTAGCTACAGCTACAGCTACAGCCTTAAGGCTGAAGGTCCTTGGATCCATTGCCGCTGTCACGCTTGCAACATATTTGTTTAGGTCTCTGCGCTTTTTTGTTGCTATGCCTAGTTTATCTCTATCTCTATCGCCATGTCTATCGCTGCGTGCGTGTGTGTTTATGTTTTTTTATTGTCGCCAGCAATGATTTTCTTATGGGATACACACATGTCCAACTGTCCAACTGTCCAACTGTCCGCCCAGCCAACTAACAAAAAAACAAACACAAATACAAAACACAAACACAAATACAAAACACAAATAGAAAGACAAGCCAGCAAGGAGCTAACCAACGTACCACGCTCAGCCTCAGCTTTGGCCCTGGCCTCAGCCTACGAACATCTGGTTCATTGTATTGCAGTTATTGTATTTGAATTGGACAACTAATGTAAATAATACATCACATTCCGTACGTGCCTCAGGATTATGTTGAAGTTTCAGTTTAACAGATTTCGTATTTATTTGGCTTTTTATTAACTTGGCCAGCTGCAGGAGAGAGAGAGAGACAGAAACTCATGTATCTCAGTTGCCTGAAACGAAAATAACTCCGAAATAATTATTAAGCGACTGGTCAAAGGCTATACAAAGATATATACTCATATTCAAACTAAAGTCGGATATACCCGACAACACGACGACACTATGAGCTATGTAAAAGTGCGTTCTCCATTCGATATCTATCGATTTGTGTTGCTACCGATATATATCAATAACTTAAAGCTCTAACTCTAACATGGATGGGAGCAGAGGTGATAGCTACAATTATCGATCAACCCAGAGATCTCGATCGTAAAGAAAATACTCAGATTTGATCTGTTATCGATCTGGACTTTGCTCTATCCATTTCAGGCCTAGCGAACATAGAAGTAGACGATGTACTCCCATCTGGAGGTAGGAAACTCCACGTGCTGGCACGCCATAGGACTTCAGCTATTATCTAGCGTCCCCCAGGAGCTTGAACTTATTAATTGAACTTAACTAAGCTCGTGTACATTCGTGTAAGTAAGACAACTGCCACGTCTCTACAGTCGACAAGGGCACACAACCAATATACTCCTTTCGGACTGTAAGCGAGCATAATCGTAATCCTTTCCAGCTCTGGCACTAAACTCAATTGACGATAAGTACTTCTGCTTATCTATATTCACGCATTAGAACTAATCGACTTTCTAATTGGAGGGCCGTGGGGCTCGGCGCCTGCGCCTCGATTTGGCCAAATCCTTTATAATGTTAGAACGCCCTTATGGCTATTTCGGCTAATCCGATGTTTATTTGGCCATTGATTAATGTGCGGTGCCAAGGAGCCCGCAAAGGTCGTTGGCAAAAAGTCTTCAATCATAGTTTGCCCATTGCCCGCTTCCTCTGCATCTTCTTCATATATTTCTCAGTTGCTTTTTTGCTTTCGTGTGTGGATGAAAATACTTCTGGCCCGTTAAGGGTTTATTTATGCATAAAATTTATAGCATATAGCACGAGCATATTTGTGTCATTAGCCGCAAATTTTTGACCCATTTGTCATTAGGCTCGACTGTGGGGGATTTGCATAAAACAAACACACGATTGCCTCAAATACACACACACTAGTGTGTGCGTGTCTGTGTGTGGCTGTGGTTGTGGGTGTTTGTTGGCTAAATGTGTGACCGACAAGATTTATCAAGTAATAACAGACATTTCGGACAACCCATAGACCCATTAGTCACACGCTGTTTGACATCGTCTGAAAATATCATTTTAATCACAGACCAGCTAACTGCTCCTGCTGCTCCCGCTGCTTCCATTCCAACCAGCCATTGTCACGAATGGCCAGAATGACTCGACTACATGCTCACGTATGTAAATGATATATTTAAAGCATAGCATAGCAAAGGGCGACCTAATATGCCCTCCTCAACAGCATCCACCCATTGGTTATCATCCCATTGACCTTGCTCAATCACTAATGAAGACATGCTCCAATGCTACATGTTGACTCTCCTAATATGGCTTACATGAAACTTGAGTTGGCTGAGAGTCAGAGAGTCAAGCCTTTGCCTCTTGGAATTTTACATACATATATATATAAAAGATTCTAAATTATAAATAATTTAATTCAGTTTCTGTTTCAATTGCAGTCAGAAAAAAAAAAACAGACGAAATTCGCCCAACTTGGCCGTGAAGATGCCAAAATGTTGCTTATTTAGATCCACATTGACATCGGTGTCGCGCCTATCGCTCGGTTGATCTATGAATTGTACTACGGCTTACAGCCTGATCCAATCTGAGAATACATTCATATATACTTGCCCACAGTCAGATACTTTCGCAGCTTGAATAAGTGCGCCGATTCTGATTTGATAGCCATTAACGGCTGAGACTTGGCCCTCAAATAGATGCAGTCTCGAAACTTGGTTGCTAACAGCGTGAACTTCTGACGGCACACCAGCTTCACCAGCACACTGCGACTGGAGCAAATATCAAATTGGCTCAAGACACTCAACGGCCTCTCCAGCCGCATGATATAGGGGAAGCAGCGCATCCCTTTTCCATAGAAGTTTCTCTCATAGTTCACAAATTCAGTGGCAGCTCGTCATCCGACGGTGCTCGGTAGTAGCCCAGGGTTTTGGGTATAGAATACTGTTTACCTTCCATGCGGAACACATGCACCAGCTGCACATCCGTTAATTTGCACGGCAGATCACCTGCTAGAGTCATTTTATACTCGATCTGTCCACTTAGATAATATTACAAAAGCAGAATTGAAAGCTCTGCTGCTCGTTGCTGTCGTCGACTGGCAAATATTTTGCTATTTGATAGTTTTCATTTCAGTTGAAATTTGCTTATGCGAATCTCAATAATTCATACGATGAATAGTTATGGAGCTCAAATATAAAGCCATTGAGCGCTGTCATCGAGCAGCTATTATAGGATCTTGCTCTTCTCTTTTTCAAAAGTTTCCCAGAATGTTGAGTTTTTCTAGGAATCGACCCAGAAGCAAACAATCCATATTTAACTATAAATTGTTGTGAAATGGAAATATATTAGCATTCAATTTTGCTGGTCTTAAGTACTACATAAATCGGGCCTTGAATAGATTTTTGTATTTCACCTAAATTGAAAATAGTTCTAAGAATTGCGCTACGAATAAAATTGTGAATTAGTTTTAGTTTAAATTGAGAAATGCAATTTTTTCATTTGAATTTTTACGCTCTGCATATGCATGTGTTAATGTACGTACATACATATACGTACATACTTATTGCATACCTGGCTTCAATCAGAGTTAAATCAAGAAACTCTTGCTTTGACTTAGGTCAAAGAGTGTAAGTAAATATGTACATACATATGTATGCATATGTGTATATGTATATGTATATATGTAAATATGTCTGTAATTCTGTGAAAGATAATTCAGTTTTCTAGATACATACATACATACATACAGACAGGTACATGTATGTACATATGCAAGTGTGAATTGTGCAGTTCGAACTGAGATGTTATGATAAGTGACTAATCATGGAAAATTGAAGAAAACGAGCAGCAGTTATCGCTCGAGTTCGGAATTGCGGCATGTGCACTGAACAAAGTGTGTGGCAAGCGAGGATGCGGTAGTTGTGTGTAGCAAGGATTAGGCGAGCGATGGCGTGGCTGGGGAAATGAACAATGATTGATTGTATTATGGAATCCATAACAACAGGCCGGGCGTAACAAATCTGTAATGCAAACACGAAACACTCGTGGCCAATGTGTCGTATGAGAGATTACATGCAATCATTTTTGCAATCAGGCAAACGACAAGAGACAACAGACTGACAGACAGGCAGACAGACTGACTGACTGACTGACTGAGTGCATGCTGAAATAGTTATTACATTTAAAATAAATGACATTTAAATTGAAGCTTAGACAGAGCGTGACAGAAGCAAACAGTAAACAGAGACAACGAGAACAAATATGAAAGAGACACAACACACAACACACAACATGCGAGCCTTGTCAGCGGCAGTTGGCTGGGCTAATGCCCCACGAATGCATTGCCATAGCAAGAGCACAAGTATATTGTCATTTGATTAGATTACAACACAACTTTCTCTCTGTCGCTCACACTGTGTTGTTTGCTCGTAAGCTGTTGATCTGAAGGCAAGGACAACGGCTCTTGAGTGCCAGCACCGCACCGCACCGCACTGCCCCGCCCCGTCCCGTTGATATCCCATCAGCAGCTGCGACTCTCTGACCGCTGCTTCTACTGCTACAGACATTGACAGCAGCTCGGACAACTGCATGGGCAGCCGCAGTCAGGAGTCTAGCGTCAGGAAGTCAGCACCATGGCCGGCTTTGCCTCAGCGCCACAGCAAAATTTCATTTTCAGTTGCGACCAGCCCCAAGCCCAGACTGCGACTCAGGCTCTTTAAAATTTCATTTACATTTACATGAGCATGCGGCTGGACTGACAATCCGGATACATCTTGGTCTCGTCACTCACTCGCTCTCTGTCACTCTCTCTCTCTCTCTCCCTGTCCCTGTCCCTGTCTATTAGCAGCTGCTGCTGCTGCTCGCACTGATGCCCCATTTGATTGTCACTCTTGAACTGTTATCATATTGTAAGGACAAATTAATTGTAAAGTCATGTAATTGTTTGACAATGTTGGCCCCAAATCATAAGTCTTTCTGGCCAGCAGGCAGTCACATGTACCTATGCAGTTGCTAAGCAACATGACCATAGACAGCCAGCCAGACAGGCAGACAGACAGACACATGCATATGCCAGGAACAACGTTGACGACAGCCCACAAGTTGTCATAATCATTTTGTACATTCGAGTGTAACTCAATTAGTTGACAAGCGCTTCAATATGCCTTCCATTTGGATTTAAATACGAGTGTGTATTACGGTGCCTCTCTTGTAATCTAGATATGCAAATATGATAAACACAATTTAGAATATTTGTTGAATACTATCGTTCCATACTGCACAGAGAGCGCAGCTGTAAACAAGTGCGTTGATATTTCAGAGTCATATACAGCTGACTCTGCAGCATTGCCCATAGCACAACTGATGTTTAGAGATGTATTGAGATAGATAACTTGCTCTGATTTAACTAATGGATATTGGGTAACAAAGCGGATAGGAAGAACAAGGACGAGTGTTCCACTAGACATTGTCCGACTAGAAGATACCCGGAGCTGGGCATGCGCCTTTGAGCTGTACTATGAAAGCTTAAATATTATTTATTTTATTATTATATATAACAGTAATTTTTGTAATTAACAATTTCAATTTATTTTTTTATTATTGTATATAATATAAACAATGATCTTGAAACCATCTCATATTGCTAATGATCATTATTTTTAATGAAAATTACAGTAATAATCACGAACATAAATGATTATTGTTCATTATAGCCAATGAACATTATGACGAACTTCATTATTATAATAACAAATAGTGTTTATATATATATACGTTATGGCGTTTGCCACGCCTCCTTCTGCCTGTTACATACATTCTCGCATAAGTCATATGCCCTGTTCAATGGGTTCAGGGTATAACAAACATCATTAGCACAAGGAGTAGAAGGATTTAATATATTTTAGAAATTTGTGTACATAAATGTATGCTTGTATATTTAATATATGTATGTATGTACGTATTCAGAGCTTATAATTTGCTTAATGAACTGAAGTGAAATGATTTGTAAATCTGATTTTATTGCAATTGGTTTGATTCGACTCGATTCGATTCGAAAATGAAAATAATTTAAAAATTGACAAATCAAATCCCATAAACAATTTGTGCAATCGAATAAGGCTAACAGAGCTGTTGAGTATTATTGGGGCTAACAGACATTTAGCCACATAATTAACGGGGCCCAGTGCGGCACATAATCTCTGCTAAGGATTATTTATTATATTTACGCCTGTTTTCACAGATATCGCGGCCGTAGCGGAAAGCTGGACAAGGCAGGAGCATAGGCATGTGCATGTATGTATGTACACGTGTACATGCATGTACATACGTGTACATACATGAACATACAGGAACATTATCTGAAAACTGTTTTTGCCAGCCAACAGCATCATTAACAACAACACGAACAGCAAACGGCGCTCGGGACAATCATTTTTGCCGCTTCCGGTTCCGGTCACACACACACACATAACTATACGATATAAATGATATGACGTGCTTCAAAGTATGTCTATATATATATGTGTGTGTGTGTGTTTACACATTTAGCTGGAAGCGAGAGTTCGAAACGATTAATTATCAAATTGTTTTGTTCGTGATTGTCTTTTGTGCCCTCTGCCCTACGCCCCGATAAGCACAAGGATAACAATAATTATGCTGGCTGGCTGGCTGGCAGCACTGCCCACCCCCACACACATACACGCTTGTACGTGTCTCTGTGTGCGTGCGTAACATGTTTGCTTATGCATAAGTGTATTTTCAACTCAATTTAATGCCATCCTAATTGGCCCCTAGCCTTGCCAATTGCCCCATTTGCATGCGATATTGAATTGTGTCAGCACAAATTTAAAGGCAGCAAATCTTGGCCATTTCAGGCTCGAATGCACCGCAAAACATCAATTCAATACTTATGTATACAAGAAACTCTCTAAAACTATTTGAAGCTAAGGCCAATTTCACTTAATCTTTCCTCGCCAATTTCAGTAAAATGAAAATCAAACTGGTTTTATACAAACGATATAGCCATATAGATATAGGCTATATATACTTATATATTTATATTATTTATTGTTGTACACACATTTATGGGAAACATCAAGTAGCCGAAACTTTGCAAACTTTTCAAATTAAATTTGGTTTTTTTTTTTCTGGCATTTCTGACTGACATTGTTTTCATTTAAGAATTTGTATTGGAATCCATTTGTATTTGGCTTTTTAATTGCTGGCCCCAAGTGGGAGAGCGAAACAGACAGAGAATCGACATTTGCCGAGCTGAACGCGGCGAGAAGATGGACCCACATCAATGGGCTGTCAACGCGTCGGAATCGTTATGGCCATCACAGAATGCTCTGTTGTTGTCCATTTTAATTGCATGGCCAAAGTCGTGCATTTTTCAAGTCATCAGTATTTCCATACACATCCACAGAGAAAGAGAGAGAGAGACAGAGAGAGAGAGAGAGACATGTTTTCAAATGTTTTTTACTGCGAATAGAGCGCGTGCCTAGAAGGCTAACGCTCGTTAGTTTTACAAGCTCAATTTCTGGCATGCTAAAAAAACTCAAAAATTGTTCTATGCTGCAGTTTTTTAAAAGCGCAACAAAAAAGTTTTTAAATACCCTGTAAAATGCGTGCTTGATGCCTGGCAATGATGGGCCTATTGAGCAAAGGATCTGGCTGATCTTCGCAGCCTTCGCCTGCAGCTGTCTCTGCAAAATGAGTTCTGCATCGCTAGATTCCTCAAACTTCATTGCGCTGTTGCCTTGCAAATTTTGGCTAGTTTGCTGCAGGCGCTCAGCATCCCATGCAGTTTGCTGCATTTTGTTTTGCACCTGGCCTACAGGTGCACTAACAGTCAGGCTTCCATTAGGACATTGAACCGAACTGGGCATGCTACAGCCAGAGAGCAATAAACTGCTTTTGAGTGCATTGAATAACGGCACTTTTACAACAGTTTTATGATACATACATAGTAGCTACATATATAGTATAGGAATTATCATTTTAGCTGACAAATCTGCATAAATTGACAGAGCAATTGCCTCAGCTAATGCTTGATTCTTTGTTTTGATTTGTTTTGATTTGATTTGCTTTGTCTTTTTACAAAGTTTGCTCTTTGAAGTACTTTGTAAATTGATATATGTATGAACACACACACACACATACATGTGTATGTCTCGAGTGGGTCAAAGTGAATTTTTAAGCCATAGTCTTCTTATAGATGGGATTTTCCGATTTCGCTTTTATTACAGCATAGTCTTTTGTGTTTTGTAATTCAACCAAAAGCTTTATGTTTTTTTTATTGCTTTTTATGCTCGTTCGTAAAGTAGAGAGAGCATATTGGCTTGGTGCAGTGTGTTGAGCTACGAGCTGAGAGTTTCATTACCTCTAAGGCATGTTCGTTAGGCGAGCGAGCTGCAGCTGAGCTGCTGAAGAAGACTCAGACGAGCATTAACAAAAAATGTTGGCCTTCTCTACAGGTTGACTACGTCTATTTTGCGGCTGGTTGCACCCGATTGCCATGGATTTGCTGGTTATATACCCTGTCTCAGCTCAATTCTGTGATGGGATAATGAGATGTAGCTCAAGTCACGATGTATTTGGCTATGAATAGTACTAAGTCGTACGAATTATATATCTAATAATAGTCTCTTTGCCAAGGCCCTAAAGAGATTCAAAATGAGAGTTGAATATGTGACTTGCCCTCTCTGATCACAGCTGATTTAGTCATTAATTCCTTGACATAAAGAGCATACATCCAGCCAGCTGAATGTTTGCAGCAATCCTATTTTCGATTCATTTACATTTTACTTTATTTACAGGGTATTTATAGCTCACTACTGACGGCTGTCAGTACTTGACGGCGCTGTATATTCGTCTCTGCTTGTTATGATTACAGTGAAGCGCCGAGATTCGCTTCCACTCATATGTTAATGTGCTGCCCCGGCTCCGGCATATTCTGCATTTCGATTTCGCTTCTTCGTGCGGTGTTTCCTTTGTGAGCACAATGCGAACGCTCGTCCGTACGTATATTAAAAATTTAATTAAATCAACATACATAAATAAAGAAATAATTTTGTTTGACGCTACGCATTGCGCGAATACCCGAATTCAAATACAAAGTGAAAACATTATCAACAACAGCGAGAAGAGTTCCGCAGAGGCGGACCGTAGCTGGGGCGAGCGATGTGCTCTTCTGAGTATTGCTGTCGCTTCCACTTCCACTTCCACTTCCACCTCCACTTTCACTTTCATTTTTGATTTTGATTAACATATTTCTTTTATCTGAAGACCCGCAACGAGGTGCGCGTGGGCGAGTTGCCTTTGTGCACATGTAAGCATAATATGGAAGTTATGAAAATATTTGAAAACATTTTTGAACGACGTCGACGCAGACACATAGCATCGCCTCAAATACTATTTGCACACATATCCCATGATTTATGCTCTGTAAGTATATATAAAATGTAATCAATAGGGAAGTGAATGCAATCAAATTTGGGCGACCAAAAGAAAACTTTTTTAATTGTAGTCCAAATATAGATAGATTCTACTTGGTCTTAGTCTTAGTTCCATCTCTTTATATACCCTTTAATAACATATCCAAAGCCATTACTAAGCTTGACGTAAAGTGCATTATGAGAGCAATAAATAAAAGTGCTCTAGGCGTAAGTGTGCGACTAGCAGATACCCTAAGTCCCACAACGGATTGCTTGTGGAATGAATATAAATTAACGAATTTATTTGTAATTAAGGATTTTAGATCGATTCATAGAAAGTCGGCTGTTCAAAGAAATAGTAGCGCTGCATGTAAGAAGTTGAAAACTAAGATAAATTAATTATATAAAAAATAAAACATAAGATTTTAATTAATTTGTTACATTTTAGTATTATTTTTATGAATCAAAATTGATTCATTCATAAAAATAATACAAAAATGTGACATTTAATAAAAATTTTTTTTATTTTTTATTTAAATATTTATTTTTAACTTTTCTTTCAATGACCCAGCAATGACCCAACATTCTAATCTGAAAATTCGTTTCAAATTGTTTTCAAAATATTGTGAAGTCTGCACTACTATTTTTATGAACAAACACATATATAAAATAGTGAACACAGCTATATATAACACATACGTGTTTGTTCATAAAAATAGTAGTGCGAATTTTGTGTAACCTTTACTCCCAATGACTCCCAACATATAGCCCACAAAAACAGAATCTATATAAATGACATATAAAACGATTTCTTGTTACGGGGCTCACTGTGAACAGGGCATGCTGCAGTCGCTAGCTGACGAGTGGCAACAATCTCAGTTGCCTCTTGTGGCACTTTGTTTATTTTAAACGATTATTCCGCTTCATTAGCGTTAAATCGCTTAGACGGCAGTCTTTTGTATGGGTTTCCATCAGCTTTGCCTTATTTTGTTCTACTTTTTCCCTTTTTACTTTTTTTTTAATTTAAAGGTATTATAGATTATACTTTGTTCCTGGTCCGGCACAATTTAGTGGTTGACCAAATCAATTTGCCATTGATGCCCCAAGTGCTCTTGAGCACACACACAAATCGAAAATCTATATCAATGGAGCTATATAACCTTGGACGCTGGGCTTTAAGAGATAAGAGCGAAAAGCTTTCATCTAGATCAGCTCATTGTAAAGGATTATTGGAGTATGTGGATCAGTTGACTTGATCACTCTATGGCCAGGTCTTCAAGCTGACATAAATACCCGCTTAACAGAGTGTCAACAGAGTATATTCGCCTTGAAGCTATTGAAGCTAGCAGAGTGACATATGGCATATATACTGCTATGGGTATTATTATAGCTTGTTGGAGTCTTGCCGACTGTCACTAGTAATAAGAATCTAGCATTAAATAGCTATATTCATGAGAGCAGCGGCAGATCTATAAGTCGCAGCTGCAGCTTCTGTATAAAATTGGATGCAGCCAGAAAACTTGAGTAACTTGAACAGTTCTAAAGCCTTAAGAGAAAACTGTTTTGAAACACCTGAGTACATGCATGTATAGCAAATGTGAAATGGCGTGGGTGTGTGTGTGTGCGTGCGTGTGCGTGTGCGTGGGTTGTTTCATCAAATAAAAATGTTGTTTACAACTCGAGTTTTATGAAATGTGAAATGCGAGATGTGAACGGCATGGTAACTACCCTAGGCGGCACATAAATAATGGCGAGTGCAGTTTCAAATCGTCCACTAATGGAGGTGCTCAATTGATGATGAGGCAAGAAAATCGCCGCCACTTTATGTTGCATAATATATTGACTTCGCCTCGGCCAGGGCCAGGGCCAAGGCGGCTCAGTTGTGACTACCCCAAGAGGCAGCATGCGAGCGCGAGTGTGTGTGAGTGTGTGTGTGTGCTGGTGTGGGTGGCATGTTTGGTGCTTGCTTGTTGTTGTTGTTGTTGGGTGGGGGCAATCGGCAAACATTCTAAAAGTTATTTGGCAGCTGCTCTTTGTGGAGCATCGTACATACATTTGAGTGCTGTTCCGTTGCTGTTATTGTTATTGTATATTATTATTATTATTATGATTATTGTTATTGTTTTTGCATTTTAAAGCAAATGGACTTTTATGCGTTTTCCTGTATGTGTCTGTCTCCCTCTCTCCATCTCTCTCTCTCTATCTCTG
Organism: Drosophila hydei; assembly: GCF_003285905.1. Lineage (NCBI taxonomy): Eukaryota > Metazoa > Arthropoda > Insecta > Diptera > Drosophilidae > Drosophila > Drosophila hydei. Next base: position 145,263 of record NW_022045726.1, on the reverse strand, counting down.
TGTTAAATTAGCCCAGAATGATTTTGGCAGTCTTTTGCTGTACAATTTGATGCTTCTTTAACTGCCTGTCCGTCGCCCATCAATTTTACTTACTGTACAGTCAGGCCTCTGAGCATTCGCGCACATAAAAACACAAATTTCCGCATAAATTACCAGCTCAACCTTTTTTGATGGCCTTTCTTCGTCTTCCGCTGAATTTTCTTGCCACTGCCACTGCCACTGCCACTGCCCCTGCCCCTGCCCCTGTCCAGTTGTTGGTTTGCTTATGTGTAAGCATACGTAATTGATGCGTTTATATAAACATATATTTCTTTATTGAAAGCTGCTCTTCATAATGCCGAAGATTTAATACCCTCGCACCCTCGGCCCAACTCATAGGCCGAGTGGAATGTGTTTTTACCATTTCTTTTTAGACTTAAATTGTATCTTAGCAATGCTTGAACTTTGCCCCAACATAACTGATTTCAAATATTTAATTTCTATGAGATAAGCCAAAAATTATCAAAAGTTGTCTTTCAACTGCTTGTTTTAATTCTATGAATTCCTAAAGACAAATAAAGTTTCATTTTATGTATGCGAGGTGAGTTCAGAAAGTATTGCACGCTTTGAATTTGTGCGAGTAACTTATGATCGATTATCGATGATCGATTATCGTCTAACGATTATCGATTCTAGATGATCGATTTTTGATTATCGATCTTCAATTCATGAATTGACACACAATTTTCGCCAAACTTTTTGAGCACACCTCGTACATAGACACAACTACAGTGTTAGGACGAGGTTACTCATGCGTATGCACATCTGTATATATACACATGTCATATGATAGGTCTATCTGTAGCTATGAAAGCCTAAAGACGAGGCAAATCATAGACTTTTCATCTAGATTAAGTCTGAAGCAACACCATATTTATCTAAGGTGCAATTAAATTTGACAATTATTGCCGGAGATTCATTTAGATGTAAGAGGCTTTGTTATATTTTTTGTTTTATAATGTGACCATGGCGCACAGGTAAGCGAGGGAGAGCCAACAAATCAGCAGAGGCAGCAGCCCAGCGATAAGGCTATAAAATATGATGAACGCCAAGGGCTTGGAAAGTGTTTTACGTGCGTTTTATGACATGACATGACCCAGCCTAGAGTCTAGCCTTGCTTTGTCGAATGTGACCTACATACATACACACATACACACATACACACATACATACATATGTGCATATGTTGTGCCTGCTTTAGTAGCGAGAACTAGAAATGCCTGAGCTCAAGTTGAGCTATTGATGATTAGCGCCGACCTCTAACCTTACGGCGCCTGATAAGCCGCAGCGCTGGAAATGTGGAACTACGCATTGAGGCGTTGTTAACAATGCGAATTTCGTGCTGTGCACAGTCGCGATCCAAATTGGAAGCATCGCACACGTTGAGGCTCGGCCAAAATGAGACTATTGCAAATTGTGCTGCTGTGCCTGGGCCTGTGGCTCAGCCTGTGCCCGTTGCCGGGCAACGCTCGACGACTGCAGCAGCGTGAGGCCAGTGCGGCGCCCGAGCCGGCCCAGAATGCGGAGCTGGAGGTCGATGAATCGGGTCAGTCGCAGGAGTTTGTCTCGGATGCAACGACCACCGCTAAGCCGCTGGGCATTGTGTCCATCAAGTCACGCGCCATCGCCATGGATCGTGCCCTGTGCCAGGAGCAGTCACGCTACCATCCCCACTTTCCCAAGTGCTTTCAGTACTGCAAGAGGCTGGACCACTGGATTGGCCAGTGCTGGCGCGAGAGCTGCCACTGCATCTCTTGAATGCGCCGCAGACAAGCTCCAGTTCCAGTTCCAATTATATTTCCAGCCCATCTTCTGAGGCAGCTTCAACAGCTGATCTAGCTATAGCAGCTGCTCCAGCTCCAGTTCCAGTTCCAGCTTCAGCTCCAGCAACGACTTCTGATTCGACTTCTTCATCAACTTCAGCTTCAGTTCAATTTAGTTCAAGTTCCAGTCTCAGCTTCAGCTCATACTCGCGCTTCAGCAACGGCTTCAGCTTCAGCTGCAGTTCCAAATTTACTTCCAGCTCATCTTCTGCTGCAGCCTCAGGTTCAGCTTCTGTTTTAGCTACAGCAATTGCTTCAATTCCAGCTACAGTTCCAGCTGCAGCTCCAGAAAACGTCTTAAATGCTGTTTCATCTTCAGTTTAGTTCCAGTTATAGTTCCAGCTATGGTTCTAGTTACAGTACCAGCTCCAATTCCAGCTTCAGCGTCATCAACTGATAAAGTCTAATCCAGCTCCAGTGCCAACAAAGCGACGTGAACCTGAGCTCCACATCCTATTCCGGAAACTTTTCCAGTTTCCTGTTCCAGGTCCAGCTCATGCTGCTGTTCCAGCTTCAGCTACAGCTCAGCTGCAGTTCCAGCTTCCATTCCAGCACCAGTTCGATGTAGAGTTCCAGCTTCAGTTCCAGCTTCAGCTCTAGCTACAGTTCCAATTCCAATTGCCAGTTCCAGCTCCATCTCTAGCTACAACTACGGCCTCAACACAAGTTCCAGCATCAGCATCGACTTCAGCTTCAGCTCCAGTTACAACTCAAGCTTCAACTTAAGATCCTGCTCTAGCTCCAGCAGCTGCTCCACTTCCATCGTCAACAGTTCCAGCCATAGCTTCACTTTGCATCTTCGCCCTTGGCAGCTGCTCCCACTCCTGCTGCTCCAGCTGGCGGTCCACTTCTAAACTTTGTACTTACATAATTCTAAGATTTGTTTTATTAGCTGCCAATTACCCACACTTATCTGAGCTCGGCTTCTCTCTGGCGGCTCGCACTTATCTGTCCGTTTGCATTGGCACTAAGCCTTTAGCTTTAGAAATTTCAAGTTTTGCTGATTAAAGATGCAACAAATTGCGTTGGGTTCATTTCCTCTGCCTAATTAATAAGTTTAAGTTTGTTTTTATTTCATCTCTGCCCATTGGCTTGGCGAACTGAAGATGGCTTGATTAATTAAAAGTGAGTCGAGCGTGTTTAAGTTATGCCTCAAGCCAACTTAAACGTAGTTTCAGCTCTTTGATATTGTGAGTACGCCGTATGAACTGACTTGTGAACCAGTTCAATTGACAAATTTGAAAAATGGCACATCTGATTCCTGTGTTTCACTCTGACTGGGCTGGCACCTCTCTATATAGTATTCCGATTCTTTATGTATACTTTGATAAATTCTGAGTATGCCGTATGAACTTATCTGCGAACCAGTTCAATTGTCACAACCGTTATCTAATGGAATGCACCTGATCAAATGGCAAATATTATTCCTCTGCTTGGGCTGCCCCCTTCTATATAGTGTTCAGATTCCTTATGTATACTTTGATAAATTCTGAATATGCCGTATGAACTGACTTGTGAACCAGTTCAATTGACAAATTTGAAAAATGGCACATTTGATTCCTGTGTTTCACTCTGACTGGGCTGGCACCTCTCTATATAGTATTTCGATTCCTTATGCATACTTTGATAAATTCTGAGTATGCCGTATGAACTTATCTGCGAACCAGTTCAATTGTCACAGCCGTTATCTAATGGAATGCATCTGATCAAATGGCAAATATTATTCCTCTGCTTGGGCTGCCCCCTTCTATATAGTGTTCCGATTCCTTATGTATACTTTGATAAATTCTGAGTATGCCGTATGAACTTACCTGCGAACCAGTTCAATTGTCACAGCCGTAATCGCATGCTCCTGATCAAATGGCAAATCTTATTGAATATTTCAATGCATTTCTGTGTTTCTCTCTGGCTCTGGGCTGCCCCCTCTCTATATAGTGTTTCAATTCCTAATGTATACCATAAATATGTATGCATATGGTAAGTTTTTCATGAATTGTCTCAATGGGGCGTGGCAATATACTTTGATATGTGCATTCGTAAGTGTGAACAGAAATAAAAATCCGCACATTTGGCAAGTTTTGCACGAATGTCCAAACCCTTTCACACACATACACACACAGCAAAGTGTGCGTGTGTGTGTGAAGTGTATGTTGCCAGCTCTCTCATATGCTAATTTAATAGTAAACAGTGGCAAAAATATGCGCCCAGTACATAGCGGACGGGAGCTGCCCTGACCGAAAGTGGGGACATCTCTGAATGCGCACACATGTAACGAGTGACAGTTACTAATAGCACACACACACACACACAGCCTCTTTGCCAGACCTGTTAGTGGTATGCGCGCTGTTGTTGTGCCATAGTAAGCACACAATATGCATATTCATGAACTAAGTGGCTGCATTTTCAGCGCTCGCGCTTTTTTTCAAAAAGATTCTTTGTGCAAATTGCAAGCATTAAAAACAAAAACAAAAACAAAAGCAAACACAAAAAAAACCGAAACAAACAGCAAAAAAATGTTTTTGTTTTAGTTGCTGTTTGCATTTTGGTTGTCTCACTTTTTGCTGCTGTCGGTGCGGACTACAGTGCTGCCAAAAAGTATGCACACAGCGCGCCATTCTCGTGTAGCACATCTGACTTACATGATTATTAAGCTTTTTATAGACCTGTAAAACCAGTCTCGGACGGCAATCGATGGCAGACACAAGTGGCGACTGGCGACCAGTGTTGTAAAGCGCGCAAAATGCGACATTCCCCATATGTATATAGTGTTGGCTAACGCTTTTGGATTCAAGTATATTTGTTAAGCTAGTAAGTAAATCAGTTTTTATTTTTTAAATCCTGAACTTGTGAAAATTAAGAATTCCTTGCAGAATGAGCTTAGTTTCGAGAAACTTTACTAAAATATATGTCATGTATAGAAAGAGAACAGGATCAGTATCGGGCTCAAGCTCAGGCTTAGGCTCAACAATCGATTCAATTTAGTCCTATTAATTTTTCTGTCCATCCGTTTAATTCTCCTACCGCCTGTCCGTGCGTCCTTCCATCACTCTTTCTATTTGCCCGTCCGTCCGTCCTTACGTCCTTCCGTATATTCATCCGCGTGTCTGTTCGTCACGCTTGCTATCAATCCAATTGCTTAAATGCTTTCATCTTGGTACCTATTAGAAACTTGATGGATAGAGAGGTAGAAGAGGAAGTAGGGAGCTGAAGATCTGCTGTATAACCTACTGGAGTCAGACGAATATATGTCTAACTCCAGGAGATTATACACAAGATGTTCAGCTTCCTCCTTCCTCATGAGCTATACCAAAATATAGCATATTCCAGCTCTTCATTATTTTTAAAGAGCCCAGCATGGTATTCAGGGTATTTTCTACTCGGACACTGCCGTATCGCTGCTAGCATCGCTAACATAATCGATGCGAATCTAATCAATATCCTTCTGACAATTGTAGCAAAAGCTGTTGAAAAATTGAAGTGAATCTTGTGAGAAGCCGAGGTATTTGACAGTCAGTTATTCTCAGCTAGAAAATACATAAATACGTCTGCATAAATAGTTGAAGTGGAAGGCGTGGAGCGGCTCTTTCAGATAACTGTCAGCCGCTATCACTAGCTAGTATCAATTAAAGAGGAGTTCCAACAAATGATTAGCATCGTTTGACATTAACAAGGAGCGAATGTAGAAGGCCACATTATTAGCCTATTTGATTGATCTGATTGTCTCCCCATTCAAATTTAATGAGCTACGAGAAATGCCAAAAATATATGCTCAAACATGGGATATTCTGGGCTGCTCAAAGCGCGTGACATGGATGTGCGCCAAGCGAGCGCAAAATGTAAAATGTTAAATGGCAAATGGCAAATGGCAAATGCGAGTTTTATGTTTGCATACCCTGCACTTGATGCGCCGCCTAGCAAAAGCTGCCGAGCATGACGATTATGAATGAGAAATCTGCAGTTAATAAATACTTAAGATCTGAATACTTCATAAATTAGATAGAGACTGTGTTGTTATGACACTAGGACAGGGTATGCGCCAGTCGAGCAGGGCTCTGTTTGGTTCAGCATTTTGGGGCCGTGTGTTTTTCTTTTTTTGTTTTTTTTTGTTGTCTTTCTTGTGGGTCCGCTCAACTGATTTAGCTCAATAATGCGACGCGTCTCTCACTTTGATAAGGGTCCCGATGTCAACAAATAATAATGGCGACGGCAGCAGCAAAAACAATCAGTGGCAGGACAGCAAACACGAGTTCGTTATCTTTACCGCAATGTAAACAGTGCCACACGATTTTGCCGTGGTGGCAACGCTGCGCCACTCGCACCTCACAAAGAGCTGGGCAAAGAGCTCGCAGCTGGCAAAATGCAGACAAATTTAGATGAGACACTTTAGACTATGCTTTGCTTATGTAACTATATAAATAACTGCTTTTAGAGTTTATAATGAAATATACTTAAGCTCGTAGACTAGGAGAGAAAAATGCAATGCAAATTGGACTCATGATCATATAAGTGTGATGCACGTAGCCATTATTTTGATAAAAAATTTCTACATTTTGCAGGCTTTGCTTTGGTAGTAAAATGTCAAGTCAACTTCAACAAAAAGCAGCTATCAGCTGTTAAATGGGCTGAAAAATAATGTAGTGTAACCTACTTAAAATTGTTTACCTCTAAAAAAACAACCCTTATATAAACGTTTAAACAAGTCGCTAAAAGTTGACGTTCTAGCTGACAGAGCTTAGAGTTTCCAGCTGTACATCTGTAGAACATACAGATCTAAATAAATACACCATATATAGTGTATATATATATAGAGTATATATATATACTATATACTGTTTGCTGGACATAGTCCCGGGTGCTGCCGAGTAAGCGGGAGATGGCTACCTAGGCGATTCAGAAAGGCTTCTTATGATTGTCCATGGATGCAAAGAGGCGACTAGAAACTGTTATTCTGGAAGTGGACAACGAATAGAAGTATATATTAGAGTAGAAAGTGTCTAAACTGACTCGATCCGCGACATATACATAAACCCAAGTGCAAGCCTCTGGATTCAACACTGTCTTTTATTTACCAAAAATATCACGCCTCTAGTGAACGCATCTAAACAATCTGAACCTTTTATAAACTAAAGTTACCATGCAGCATATGTTGCAAATATCAAGTCTTTAGCTGCAATAGCAGCAGAGAGACAGAGTAAAGTACAGACAGCAAGACTGGCATAGCATAAGTATCGATAGTATCGAGTATAAGTTATCGATAACCAATAATAAACTCGTCCTGCAGGATATATAATGTGTTAGATAGGTAGGGTAAGATAAGATGAAATTGAATCTCTAACTTCAATAAGTGAAATGCCAATTGCTTCTTCACTTCAAACATGCCAAACTCTATCATGAGGTCGCTATATAGGGAATATAAAGAGAATCATTTCACATCAATTTGAGCCCCGACTTTAGATGTCTATGCTGAATATCTCGGATCTTGGAGCTGTGCCCTGCCCTGCAGCTGCCCAGGCACAAGAAGAAGGAGCAGCCAGCAAAGTCTTGAGAAAATTTGTTAAAATTTGTTTGTTGAGGCGTACTGAAAGTGGATATGGAAAGGGGCGACTGGGTATGTAAATGTTGGCCAGATACACGTTTACAAGGCATACATATCGTATAATTCATATAAATTTGCTGGGCACCAGAGCTCTCCCCGGGGTGCATTTAGCTAAACGCAGCGCCGGGAAGCCGGTTGACTACTCGTGGCAATTATAAATTGTTGGAAATAATTTCATTAAAAATGTAAAAAGCGGCATCAAATAGAAAAGTGTATTAATAAAAGCCAAAGTCCTGCTCCTCTTCATGCGGAGCTGGCGCTGGAGTTGGAGCAGCAGCACCGTACTGTAGACTAGCCAATGTTGTCGTACATTTTGGAGTCGTTGTCCGTATCCGCCGTGTCCGTATCCATGTCCGTGTCCGTGTCCAAGTCCGTGTCCGTGTCCGTGTCGGTGTCGGTGTCCATGTCGGTGTCGGCGTTGGCGTTGGCTACGTGCTGCCATTAACTTTGCTTTTGCCTTGCACACCTTCTCTCTCCCGCTCCCTCTCTCGCTCTCCCTTTATCTCTTTGTTGGCAGAAAGACATTGTCCTGTTATTGTCGTTGTTGTTGTTGTTCGAACTTTCGACTTCCTGTGCCCAAAAGGTTTGCACTTTGCGCCTGCTATTTGGTTTGCAAATTTAATGCGTTCGTAAATTTTCGACTGAAATTTCATTTGCGTTAGTTCATTTCGAGTGCTCCCTCCCTCACTCTCCCTCTCTCACACTCCCTCACTCTCTCTCTCTCTCTCCCCTTCAATCAACCTAACTAGAGTTCGGGCAGGCCCTGGCTAGTTACGGTTTTTAGTGCCATCATCATTTAAGCCTGAGAGAGAGAGAGAGAGAGCATATCATCCTTTCGTACGCTTCTGCCATTTGCTAAGAATGCGTGCTGCATTTTTCGTAAGCTCAGGAAATTAAGTTGGCAACTTTACATAAATCGTTATAGCCAACTAAACTTGGCAAACGGTTTCAACTTTGCATTTTCCATTTATGATTCTGCTATAGAGTAGCTAGCTACAGCAATACTAGATATATACCTAAGTAATGGGAGTATATGCGACTATATCCAAAGTTCTTGAAGACGAGAGGCGACAACTACTGTTTTATCACCAAGTTCTAACTTAACTTCACTAAGTAAACGTAACTCTCTTTGGCAACTCATTCAATATGATCAGTCTAAAGTTATGTGATCAACGACTGCGACGATCATCATGATCAAAGACATCTATCGTGTGTTTTTTTTAGAGTCCTATAAACTTAAATCAAAATAAAATAAAAAAAATATTCTTAAGAGCAATGAAACTAAATTTATTGTTTAGATACTTTTAAGACATTGTTGTTTCAATATAATTTCGATTACAATCATGATTGTTATCAAAGAAATTGTGCTGATAAAAATCATCAGAATTGTACGAGGAATACCTTCTTGGACAGGGCTGGATCTCAAGATTGATTCTATATTCAAAGTCAGAAGTCAATTATCTTTTCATATTTGGTATCCAAAATGATGTTCCATAATGGCAAAGAGGACCTAGTGCACTAGTGGGGAGTGACCGGCCAGGAGATACTCTGAACCCTGCTCAAAGCTACGAGCCCTGTTTTGCTATGCATTCAACCAAACTCGCAGACAAACAGATCGACTCAAGAATATATATAGCTCAAGAATTATATACATCTTCCGTCTGTTACATACATTTTCACACAAACCAATATACCCAGAATTCACAGTTTCACTGGATTTGCCATTTAATCAATCAGTTTTTTTCCATTGCAATTCCTTTGCACCTTCCCCTCTACCTTGTTAGCCAGCTTAAGACAACTCCCAAAGTTGTATTCAAATGACAAAGAGCACGAAACGATGTTCCAGGCAGTGCAGCCCTGGCCATCATTTATGTGTCTTTCTATTGCTCAGAGAGCAGCGCAAAGAGTTCCGCGTTTCGTGTCTTTAATTGAAGCTACATATTCGCGCCGTAATTATTTTAGCAGCGCTCTGTAACAATGCGAGCAGGAAGCAGTTAGCATTAAATTATTTCAACTAATTTGCCGTAAATGATATTTGGCAATGCTCATTATGAAAATGTGTGTGTGTGTGTGTGTGTGTGTGTAGGTGTGTGAGTGTGTGCCGCTGGCTGTGCGTGCTCATAAGTTTGACAGCACAAGGAGCAGCAGCAGCATCTGGGCCAACATGTGGTATGAGTGATGGGCTTCTAAATAATAACAGACTGTTTATTTGTGCTGTTTACCTGGCGTGGGCGAGGCAAAGGCGCGGCCTGCAATGTTTACTCAAATTTACTTCAAATGTAAATAATTAAATGCTTTGACGCAAATTAAAAGTCAGCAGAAAAGGGAATACTTCAACATTAGTGCTACTCCATAGAAAAATAAAAAAAATAATAAAATATTTCCTACTCAGAGCCCATTTATAATATAAATGAAATCGGAAGCGATGAAAGTTTTGTTCCTTCCGCTGCCGCATTTCGTTGGTTTTTTAGGCAATTTAATTACATTATGTCAGTGGCATTCCCAAAGCCTTTCCAATTATATATCAAATGAAAATTAATACAAAGCCAAGACAGCGAATAAACAGCCAACATGAACATGCATTTAACGAAATTGGGCTCACACATAAAAAGAGAAGAGAAAAAAATCCAAAATAAAATAAAATAAAAATAAAAATTAAATATATCTTTATATATATATATATGTGTGTATAAATATCTGCAAATTAGCTTAAATTTTGCACGCACGACTGAAACGCAGTGGCCCGCTCAGCTCAGCTCGATGGGAAGTGATATAATTGCTGGGGCAGGAAACGTTAACTGACTGAAAGAGTGACTCGACTCGACTCAACTCTACTCAACTCGACTTCACTCAACTCCAACTACAGCTCCCGCTGCCGCAACTACTACTCAGCTTAACTGGCAACGGGGATTCGAGCTAGAGCAGATGAGATTATGCATTGGGCAAGTGTAAGACCAGCGAGCTGATGCCTTACATTAATTTCGCATGTGAGAAAATAGTTTATAAATAACTTTTGCCAGAGCAAAGTTAAAAGAAAGACAAATTATGAAAATAGCAAATTAGAAAATGAATATACTCTGTCCACAGGTGGTACAGGGTATTAGAAAGAGCGCGAAAAATAAAATAAATAAAGTATTCAAAGTATTCAAGTTGGCGAAGCGCCCAAAGTGTTGCACACTTGACTGCGTACAGAGCCTGGAGGAGAGGGGCAGGGGGCGGCGGTGCGGGTGTGTGTGTGTGTGGTGGGAACGGAACCGAAACAGTCTGTGGGCGTGGCCAATGCCAATGCGGCTGTACACGGCCCCCATAGCCAGCAGCGTTTCGAATGATGAAACGGGAGGCGCCAGGCACAGATAAAAATTCATTTCACAAATGAGCTTTGCGTTGGCCAAAACCAAATTCAAGATCCATGTTAACTGGGTGTGGGTCAGCTCCTTGCTCTGCGGGAGACTGTCTATGTGTGTCTGCCTGTGTGTATTCCCATTGAGTCCACGTGTGTGCACACATATTCATATTTTACGCAGCTGTAACTTGCCGTTTCTGTGAATTAGCATACCCGACATATTAATATATTTATGTATGCATCAATATTAATATGCGCACAGCGACTAGGCCAATTTACTGGCTGAGAAGGTGGACAGATGTGCTAAATAATTAAGGCTGGGATGGGTGTTATCTCTCTCAGATATGTCTCTATACACGTCTGTCTATCACTTTCTATCTCTATTTATCACTATCTATCTGTCGTTCTCTCTCGCTGTCTTCCCCTTCTTCTTGCCCATACATCTCTGTGAATACTTTTCCCATTGTTACAATTTTCCTCTTTATTCATGGCCTTCTCTTTCTACTCCTTCTCCTTCTCTTTCCTCTTATCTCATTCTATCTTCCGTATTTCGTTCTTCTTTCTTTCTTCTTCCTTTCTTCTTTTTTCTTCTCTTCTTCTTCATTATTTCCTTCTTTATCATTTCTTTCTTTCCCTCCCTTTCTTTCCTTTCCTTTCCTTTCCTTTCCTTTCGTTTCCTTTCCTCTTCTTTCCTTTCCTTGCATCTCCTTCTCCTTCTCCTTCTCCTTCTCCTTCTCCTTCTCCTTCTCCTTCTCCTTCTCCTTCTCCTTCTCCTTCTCCTTCTCCTTCTCCTTCTCCTTCTCCTTCTCCTTCTCCTTCTCCTTCTCCTTCTCCTTCTCCTTCTCCTTCTCCTTCTCCTTCTCCTTCTCCTTCTCCTTCTCCTTCTCCTTCTCCTTCTCCTTCTCCTTCTCCTTCTCCTTCTCCTTCTCCTTCTCCTTCTCCTTCTCCTTCTCCTCTCCTTCTCCTTCTCCTTCTCCTTCTCCTTCTCCTTCTCCTTCTCCTTCTCCTTCCTTCTCCTTCTCCTTCTCCTTCTCCTTCTCCTTCTCCTTCTCCTTCTCCTTCTCCTTCTCCTTCTCCTTCTCCTTCTCCTTCTCCTTCTCCTTCTCCTTCTCCTTCTCCTTCTCCTTCTCCTTCTCCTTCTCCTTCTCCTTCTCCTTCTCCTTCTCCTTTTCCTTTTCCTTTTCCTTCTCCTTCTCCTACTCCTCCTTCTCATCCTTCTCCTTTTTCTCCTCCCCTCCTCCTCCCTTCTCTTGCAGGTTATCAATGCATACCACAATAAATGTTACTGAACCCACGAATCAAATGATTTATTTTATTTTTATCGCCTACGTAAATGCAGTTCGTAAATGTGTAACTAAAATGGAATACTTGCTTTGGGTTCTCGATTTGCGAAATGTGCAAAACTCGCCACTGCTGACCCCATCAATGGGTGCTGCAGCTTTGGTGGAGCACTGGCAATTGGTGCATCGTTTCGGGCTTTTATTTATTCATATTTGATAGCTGCGAGTTGTAGCACTATTTTCAGTTAAGCGCCCGCCTCATTGTTGCATCCATTACAGTCGGGCAATGCACAATAATGACCTAAGCTAACTTCCTATAACGGGGAGCCCCACAATTGTGTAGCTGCCTCCGTGCCCCTTCCCCTGGCCCTCTGTCCAGCCCAGGCCACGGGGAGAGACAGCTTGGCGGAAATTTTGTTGTGGCATTTCGTACTCTGGGGCGAGCATGGGCGCGGGTGCGGACGTGGGTGTCGGCGTGGGCGTGAGCATCTCGTACTCGTGACTCCTCAACAAATATTTATATTGCGCACTCGAATATTCAGTGAGCAAATCGACGCTTGGTCAGCAATTGCATTTAAATAGTTTTTCATTTGACTGGGCAATTCGAGCTGCTCTTATGCCCGGACCCAGCTTCATTTGGACCGTGTTTATTACTAGTGTCCCTTTTTCCAGTATTGTGGACTTTTGCTCTGTCAATGGCTAATTTGCAGATAATTCTCAATTAGTTCTTGCCTCTGAGAAAGTTTTTTTTTTTGGGACTTTGTGCATGGTTCAAGGTATTTAAAAGTATTTCAATTATCGTATATAGACTAGATGGAATCTCAACCCATCCAAATACTCTTCGTATCGGTAAATTAGTCAAGTGTTCAGAAGATTCCTTAAACGAGCTGCGAATTTCTCTATCAAAGTCATTTTTCACTCATTAGACAAGTGAACATTTTTGCAATTCAATGAAAATCGCATAGAAAACTTAATGAACAAGAGAGAAAGAGTAACAGAGCAAGCGAAAAGTTTTGCCTTAGGAGAGAGAGTGGACGTATTCAAGGCTTTTATGCAAATGCGGGTAGTTTGGACTTTGGGTACAAGTTTTCTGGTTTTGAGAATTGCAGAGAAAGGCGAAAAGCTGCTGTAGAATTCAACTGAAGCTGTTGTAGAATTTCTCGTGGCTTCGCTTAATCTCAAATTACTTTTACATAATTTCTCCATGTCTCGATCTCTCTCTCTATTTTACGCTCTGCCTGCTTTTGTATTATTTCCGCTCTCTTCTTCGCTCTTCCTCTTTCTATAGCTCTCAGTATCCATCTTCCTCTATTTCTTTCATTTTCTCTTTCTTCAGGTACTCAGTCGCTCTCTTCGCCTCTTTTTGTGGTCTCCCTCTCTCTCACTTCTTTCGTCTCTTCCTATATCATCTCTGACTCATTCCATTGCATCTCTGGCTCATCTCTATCTCTATCTCTTTATTGTATATAATTTTTCATATCTTTATTTCTTTAACACTAATTTCTCTCTCCTCTCTCTCTCTGTCTGTCTATCTGCCCCGCTTGCATGCTGGGTATCTCTAAGTTGAGCAGTTTCAACAAAAACTGTTTTGCAGAACTTTTGTTTTTTTTTTTTTCTTTCACAGCATTTTGCAGCGTTTTGTTTATTCCCTTGTCCAATTAAACGCGTTTTGCTGCCCGCAAAAATAACAACAAACTTTTTTGATTAAAATTAAAAAAAGTTTTTGTTTTTTTTACTTATTTTTTGCTTCTGTGTGTGTGGGTTTTTTTGGAAGTGGACATAAGTTTCGGCGGGGCAACAAGTGGCGTTGAGCTGTCGTGTGACGTTGGCAGGCGATCAATTCGTGTGGGTATGATTACGGGGTGGGGTGGCGTGTGGTGAGGTGGTTAGTCCACAAGTGCATAAGGCGCTACGTAAGCAAAAAGTACGAAATAAATTACAATAACAATAAAATGAAGTGGCTGCCTAACGGGCAAGTGTCCTGCCTCATCGCGTCGCGTCGCGTCTCGCCCCGCCGCGTGCCAGCGCCTGCGGCTGCTGCGTCTGTTTCAATTGCAACAACGCCTCAAGTTGTTTACTGGCAAAACTTTAACCAGAAAAATTACAGCATCGCCGCAAATTATCTGCGCCAGTGTCGCAGCTTAAGCAGCAAGCAGCAGCAACAAATTGGCATAATTTCGATGTGAAACTTATTCAAAGTCAATTGTTGGCAGGCGGCGTCGCAGCAGCGGCAGCAGCAGCCAACAGCGAGCGAAGGCGCTATGCCACGCCCCAACACCAAAGCGCTTCAATTGCGCACTCACATTCAGCGACAACAACAACAACAGATACAAATGAGCATTTGAAACATTTTCATGGAAAACTTTTTCTTTATCCACGTTCGCCTGCGCGCGTTTTATGTCACTTTTTTTTTTCTTTCTATTTTTTTCGCGGTAGCGCGGAAGTCGTAATGAATAATTTTGTTTTCAACTGTACGGATAGCCCCGACAGCGGCACAAAATCTGAATCCATACAAATATAAGTCTGTATATGTATCTGGTTCGGATCGTCGGCTGCTGGGCTCAGTTTTTGGCTTGGTTTGGTTCAACTTTGCTTCGATGACAACTCGCCTCAGCGGCCAAGGCAGAGGCTGGGGTGGCGGCAGAGGCGTAGGCAGTCGCTGACAAATGCACAGGGGTCCGCAGAGAAAGCGATAGAGAGTACGTGATGGAATCAGTCGAAACAATTGTCTCTAAATAAGATTTCAATTGAGACGACTTTAAAACAATCTGAAATTCCTTAGATTAATAAAGCAGTTAATTGTGTGAGTGTGAGTGTGAGTGTGAGTGTGAGTGTGAGTGTGAGTGTGAGTGTGAGTGTGAGTGTGAGTGTGAGTGTGAGTGTGAGTGTGAGTGTGAGTGTGAGTGTGAGTGTGAGTGTGAGTGTGAGTGTGAGTGTGAGTGTGAGTGTGAGTGTGAGTGTGAGTGTGAGTGTGAGTGTGAGTGTGAGTGTGAGTGTGAGTGTGAGTGTGAGTGTGAGTGTGAGTGTGAGTGTGAGTGTGAGTGTGAGTGTGAGTGTGAGTGTGAGTGTGAGTGTGAGTGTGAGTGTGAGTGTGAGTGTGAGTGTGAGTGTGATGTGAGTGTGAGTGTGAGTGTGAGTGTGAGTGTGAGTGTGAGTGTGAGTGTGAGTGTGAGTGTGAGTGTGAGTGTTGAGTGTGAGTGTGAGTGTGAGTGTGAGTGTGAGTGTGAGTGTGAGTGTGAGTGTGAGTGTGAGTGTGAGTGTGAGTGTGAGTGTGAGTGTGAGTGTGAGTGTGAGTGTGAGTGTGAGTGTGGTGTGAGTGTGAGTGTGAGTGTGAGTGTGAGTGTGAGTGTGAGTGTGAGTGTGAGTGTGAGTGTCAGCTAATCTCATATATTTGTATTACGACATCGTGTATATATATAATACTTTATATGTGATTTAATCCACAGGCAAATTTCTGTTCCACCACTGCCACTGGCACTGGCATTTTGTCATCATAAATGAAAATATAAATAGCTGCTATAGTGAAAATCTGGTTTTTCATTTCGGGAAAAAGAAACTACAAAAACAAGAAACAAACAAGCGAAAAACAATCTTAAGACTGAAATGCGCAACGCGAAAGCAATAAAAAAGCGAAGACAAAATTTACGGGAATGCGTTTAATATATGCGACAAAAATATGCCCCATAAAACAAATGGAATTTTTAATAATTAAAATAAAATCATATTAATTTAATAATCTATGAAAGTATAATCACAATTTTAATAATTATGAACTCATTTAATAAAATAGTAATTACCATAACCGGGACAATTCTTCTGAATGCTCCAATTGGGCTTTAATACGTTGTTTTATTTAAAAAGTTTAAAAGCTCGCTTAAAATATGATACGTTTTTGGTTTATTGGCATAGTTTTGTCTACAATATAAATAATGCTCGTTTATAACTTTAATAAACTTTCAAAGCTTCATTTTAAGATCACATACATTGAAGTATTAGTAATGCCTTCAAAGCCCACTTAAAGCGCTAAGTCGATGTAAAAGCTGATTGTTTAGTTTCCGATACGCTTCATCATTTGTTCTAGCAGAAGCATAAAATAGCTTCAAAACAAAATATTATCAATTCCTATTTTAATAAAGCTTTAATATGCTTTTAACGCTGTGCCAAGCATTTAAGGCTTTGTCAACTAGTTGAGGCTTATTGCTGTGGTAAACAAAAGAATTGTATGCCTCTACGAATTCAGGCGAAAAGCTCTCTCTTAAGTCTTAATGTGCTTTTGAAGCTTTTTATCTTAAAAGTAGCGCATTTTGAGTTGTGCCTATGGCCGACAACACTTAAAGAAGAAGGCCAAGTCGAGCTGACGACTTGACCGCATAGTCAAAGCCATTTAAACCAGTTCAACTGCAGTCACGCTTTACCCTGAAGCCGGTTAGCCAGGCGGCTCTACACCCATTGATGCAACAGCAGCTGCGTTTCCGTGGCAATAAATGCGCCTGCTTCCTTTTTGGCTATCACAAACTTGTTTTGCTCATGCATCAACTTCAGCTGCATCTGGATCTGGACTAGCTGCTGCTGCTGCTGCGCTGATTTAGTTTTGTCTACCCACTCGCAGAGCAATTGCATAATGCGCTTTCCATGCGGACTCACGCATCGCACTTCCTGGCATGTGTGCATGGAGTCAATGCTCAATGTATTGGGTGAGCTAATTAGTTGCCAGGCAGACAGACAGCGGGACAGAGAGACAGAGAAACAGCGAGACAGGCAGCCAGCCAAGTGGCCGCCTTTTTTGGCCAACTCGCTTATGTATATAGTTTTATGGCCAGCTAACTGGGCAAGTGTGGCCAGCATAAAAAGCCAAACTATTCATCATGAAATACCATTTTGTGATTATGAAATGACATTAAATTTAATGACAAGCCAAACATTTGCACAATTTGATTTTTCGCAATTGCAATGCCCCCCTCTGCCTCTCCCTCTCCCTCTCCCTCCATAATTATACAATTTCAGTGAAGCTTTCATATTTCGACAAATATTTCCAACTGTCAACAGTTTTAAATACATATTTTTGGCTTCCAGTATATTCGATTTGTGATATCATAATCAGAGATATTTATATAATTTAAATTTTTGGTAATTGTGCTACTGACTCATTGGACCAAATTGGCAGCAAACAGTGTTTGGCTGTTCAAATTTATTGCTCATTCAAATTCGACAACTTTTGACATTAAAGCACAGCGACTTAGGAGACCTGTTTGATATAAACAGAGTCGCTCCAGTGCGTTCTTTAAGCTGGGCAATTACTTGCCAACTACATGGTAACTAGTACCAGGAATTGTCTTTCATCATGACCAAACTACATACACATCCTTGTTGACTCCTGCCTGACGAGTACTTTGACTGCATTCGCAGCGCTGCTCATACTCAATTTACCTGTTTCTGCTGAGATGCTAAACTGGGCCAACAAATGCTGCGCGTTGGCAATTGAAGGTACAAACCAGCAAAGGCGGCTCGAGTCGAGTCGAGTTGGGCATGTTCGACTAGCAGTTGCTCTGACTACAGGGCTTGTACTATGTTTCCAACTCTATATATTGGTTATGATTCTAATTATTATTAAACAAAAATGTCATCAAATTTTCTACCTTAATTTGCATGTTTTATTGCTATTAATAATATATTTACTTGCTTCGTTATGCCTTAAACTTGTCTAACTCTAAAAAAGACTTAACTAAAAGCGCAGAGCTTCGATAATAAATTTGCTAAAAATACAAAATCGATAATTATCGATTAAAAAAATATAATTAAATTGATTTACCTCTGCTTTAAGCTTTCATGAAGCTAGCTCATTATGATCAGGAAAATTTAATGGACTCATTGATGCTTCCTCTTTGAGCTGCTCCACAGCGCACCATAAATCCAAGCCACTCAACTTAGTGTTAATGAAAGCAGCAACTCAACAGAGAGCGAGAGAAAGAGAGAGAGATAGAGAGAATTGCTGTTGCAGCTCTTTCTAAGCCCTGTTTGTGGAGGCGCAAATTAAACTGTGTCGCTCGAGTCATAAACAGGCGCTGGTAGCTCGTCAGCAGAACGAACCGCAGCTGCTGTTAAAGGATTTTTGTTCCTTTTCTTTTTTGCATTTCAGGCAACGTTTGCACGGCTAATTATAACTGTTTTACACCGGTGCTTGGCCACTAACAGCAACAACAAGAACAGCAATAACAATTAAGGTTGATCGAGGCCAGGCACACAGCAACCATCTGATTCTTTATTCCTTATGTGGCAGCAGCTTTAAACTTGCCACTGCCACACGTAATGTGTGTGTGTGTGTGTGTGTGTGTGTGTGTGCGTGTGTGGGACTGCAAATTGGGGCTTTCATTTGATGTAACGTAGGCATTATGGACATTCATTGTTGTTTCTGTTGCTGCTGCTGCTGCTGCTGTTGCTGTCGGAGTCACTGCTAAGTTTTACTGAAAGCCACTTGAATTTATTAGGAACACTCATAAAGTCATTGCTGCTCTTGCTGTTGGCCAACGGCTGCTAAGTGGGGGCACGCTGGAGCTGGTTTTGCTGGGCAACGCTTGCCAGAGGATGGTGAATGTGCTCAGCTGTTTTTATAGTGCCAAACTCCTAATGGATGTCAAATTTGCCATGCGCTTGTGTAACAGCAGTACGATGTGCCGCAAGTGAAAGGGAACTGCTCGACTAGGAAACACCCTGCAAGCCACAAATGCCACAATCCGAAATGATGAGCCAAGCGCAGATCGAACAGGCTCTTATAATACCACTTAATTGGACTAGGTCCATAGAAATGACTGGAAATCCATATACCATGAAAGTGAAGTGTCTTTCATCTATCTACCCCACTTCGAAGCACTCTCAAGGGCATTGCAGGGTATGAAAAACGGGCAAAAATTCCCATTTAATTGATTAAAATATGTAAAATGTCGATAACTCGACTGCTGCTTTGTCCTCAAGCGTCACTTGAGCTGCTACACTTGCCTTTGTCCGTCCTCCATGGTCAATTAGTTGGAAGAGAAAGATTACAAAGCAAGTTCACCTTGGTCACTTGACGCAAATACACTTTGGTTTTGTCTTACCTGAAGTCTTATCGTCCTTCCCACATGTCCTATATGCTCAGCTGGCTTGCTTTGCTCACAGACTTTTATGTTTACTTTAGTTATGGAAGAGCATGAATTCAATCTGTACTCAATGTTGGAATATCTTGACACCTGCCAGCGCCAAGCTCACGCTGATTCTGCTTTATTCTTATGCTCTCCATGCTTACCTGTCCTTCAGTTCTTTGATCTGGCTTATTTGCTCTGCATCCTGCAACCCGCCCACCCCCCTAAAAACTGTTTAACTTTGTTTAAAGTGCATTGAAATCTCTTCTCCATGTTTACTTTAGCCATGCAAGATCTTTGCTGCAGTAACTTGACACCTGCCAGCTCCAAGTTAACTTTGACTTTGTTATGATTCCCCTGCTCTCCATGCTGACATATCCTCCACGCTCAGTAGATGTTCACCAAGTTATCCAAGCAAAAAGCTAAACAGGCGCTAATTAAAGGGGAAATGGGCGAGCCTTTGCGGATAAGGATTAATAAATAGAAGCTGAGCACGCAATAAATTCCAATGCAAATATGAAGCACAAGCTCGTAAACTAGAAGCAGACGTTAATGGCAAAAGGATAGCAAAGCCACAGAGCCAGGGGCAAAATGAGAAAAGAAAATGGGGCTGCAGCTGCAGTTGGTGGCAGGAACAGTGCCACGACACGGATGCTGCTGCTGCTGCACAAAGAATGACAGCAACATGGCCTGCAACAGACAGACAGGCTGGCAGGCGGGCAGGCGGGCAGCGCCAGGGACACGGACATGGACATGGACATGGCGGGGCGTTGTCGTGTACAAAGCAAACTAGATGCAGCTTGAGGCAGCTACAGCGTTGCCCATTGCCCGCTGACCAGGCTAAGTCTTCATAATGTTTGTTGAGCAGAATTTGCATTTTGCGGGCAGCAAAGTGAAAAACGAGAAAACTCAGAAAGCCCCGCCAGCGACAGCTAATTGGTAGCAATTGCTGTTGCACTTGATGCTCCAGGCAAGGCAACAGCAGCTCACAGCTCAGAGGCGCTGACAATGGCCAAGGCCAGCTAATTATAAGCACTCGATTATGGTCGCGATTATGCAGCAAATGAAAACAAATCCCCGAAACGAAAACGAAATGAAAACGAAATGAAAACGAAATGAAAACAAACAGCTGAATAAACGCTCTTGTTGTTCAGGTGCTTGCACCCATGTTGCAAGCTGCATGTTGCATGCTGCCACAGTGCCTATAAAATGTGCTGCCGTCGCATTGCCAATTTCACTCTCACTTTGTTAGCTAACACGCCAGCAGCAACCGGCAGCCGGCAACGAGCATCGAATCGCGCATACGCCGCGTATACGTAATATTTAATTACTCGCGTCGCCCGCTAATCATATTGAATCTCAAACCAAATCCGTTTTTAATACAGTGTGAATACATGAATTAAAATTTTTTGTGTTTGTTTTGTTTTGTTTTTCTTTTTTTTTTTTTTTTGTCGTTGAGATACATTTAAAACAAACTCAATAAACAAAGCGTCCGTAAACAATGTCGCTTTTAAAGGTGAATACGAAATGGCTAAAAAAAACTGTAAATATTATAGCAAACCACAACTTTGTTTACTCCATAATTCGCGACACTATTTACGCTGATTAACTTGTGATTTAGTTTATAAATAAATTTATATATATTTATTTATTTATTTATTTAATGTGCTTAAATTTGATTCCAGCCTTTGCGCACGAATGGCTAAATGCTTCATAATTCTATTATTTATTATGCAAAAATCATGGCAAAAAAACGAAAATTATAAATTGAACAATATTTATGTATATATAAAATTATGTGTTTGCACTTAATTAATTTTTAAACTATAGATAATTAATTTTAAATTTAAATAGTCTAGCATTTCAGAGAAAGATAGATTGAAAGATGGAGAGCAAGAGAAAATAAATTAATAGTTGGATAGATAGATATATAGATAGATAGATATATAGAGAGATAGATAAAGAGATAGATACAGATATGTAGCCAGATAAATAGAGATAGGTAGATAGATAGATAGATAGCTAGATTGATGGATAAAAATATAGATAGATAGATATATATATACGTAGATTGATAGATTTACAAAGAGATAGATAGATAGAAGGCTATATAAATGGATAGGTAGATATGTAGATGACTAGCTAGATATATGGATAGATATAGATATATATAGATATAGATATAGAGATAGATAGATAGTTAAATAGAGAGATAAATGTGTATATTCCCATATATATTTAGCTACATATAACCTTAAAGAATTTGGTATTTCAACTAGTATACTCGCTCGTCAAATGAAAAGAGTATATTGGGCTTAAGCAATGTCAACCTAAAGCCTTGAAATTTGAAATTTATACGCGTGTTTATTATTGTCTAAGATTTATATTGTCTAAGATAATTATATCATCTAAATATTAGACAAATCGAGAATTTCGACGATATAATTTGTGAAATTTGGAAGGTTTAATATAGATTCAAAATGTTTAGGCTTTTGTTTCTTACTATGCAGTTGCTGTAGCGACTTGCAATGGAGTATTGGATAATAGGATATAAAACTAGACTTATTTCTTCGGGTAGCTCGGGTAGCTTCTATATTAAAAACTCCCATTAGTGCCATTGGTTTATTCTCTAAATTCTTTCATGTGTGGCAGAATCTTCTGGGAAGTATGTTCGGTTGGGAGCACCGCTTGTAGAAATATGTCTCTCTAGGCTCATAAAATTCTTCAGGCATCACTATTGAACTGCTCCACATCAAGGCCTACATAATATATGGAAAATATTCATGCTTCAGTGCCGTCAGTTATTTACTGAGTCATAGGCAGTTCACGCTAGCAGTCAGCTGCTCAAACTATAAGCAAATGCCAAAGCTGAATATGATAACTTGAATTTTGCTGAAAGCAACAAAAATCTTAGACATAAACATTTGACGGCGGCCAAGCCTTGGCTGCAATTGAAATCAGATGCAGATCGGACGAGAGCTGCTCTGAGAGAGTTGCGAGCTCTAAGCTCTTTCATTTACTCAACAAAAAAGAGAATCTTTAAAGTACTTTCACTCCTTGGGAGGGTCACATGTGGCATGTTTACACTTTTGTCTCTGTGGATTTGTAATTGAATTGCTTTGAGTTGTGCTGGGCTTATCGCATCTTGTATACGATTCGAATTTATGCGCAGTTTTCGTTGCTTGAACATTTGTTTTCAATGCCCAAATGCCGTGTCAATTGACAGAATTGTTTGGGTTAATGAAATTTGCGCATTGTTTTAGCAGAGCTGTGTTGTGTGTGGTGTTCACGTGATTTGCTGTCACAGGCTTCAGTTGGCCATAAAGTGCATCTGGTCGACAGGTCGACAGCAACTTGGCTCTGGGCTGAGCAAAAACAATGTTTGAAAACTAATTACAATTACAGCTGCTAAACAACTTGAACTGCGATCAGGTTCGTTGGCACGTGACACTAGACTCCATGTGTGTGTGTGTGTGGCAAGATAATTAATAGTTTTTAATTATGTTTCACAGTGCAATTATGATTGTAATTTCAACAGCAGCGGCAGCAACTGCAACAACAATTTGCTTAATCGTGTGCGCTGTCGCAATTAAAATAATAATTCAGGTCAATTTAATAAAATTATTAAATGAAATTACAATGCAAAATCAAATAGTCAAACTTGCAACGTGCAACATGGCCTCAAATGCTGTTCGACTCTCGCTCTGTCATGGAAACGTGCATTAAAATCTTATTAAAACTGTCATTTTGAATGCGCTTAATGAAATAATAATAATTTTTAAATCTGTCTCTCTCTCTCTCGCTCTCGCTCATTCTCTCACTCTCTACCTGTCAGCTTGCAGTCTTTGCGCTGTGCTGCTTCCTGCTTGGTCATGCCGCCGAGCTGGAGACGAAGCCAGCGGCTGAATTAGTCCAAGCTGAACCCGTTGCTACCACCAAATTAACGCCCAGCGTCGAGGAGCCAAAGAGCAAAACCGAAAAACGCGATTCCTCGGATCAGACAGGTGAGTAAAGCTGCTAAAAACTCTGAACATTTCTATGCTTAAGGCCTTGAGCTGCAGCTAAGACATGTGATGTGAAGCAGGCATATAAAATAACAAACTATATATATTTCTACTATATATATATTTTTTTATTTAAGCATTTGATAATTTATATTCAAATGGCAAGCCTTATTGATTATAAAAACATCTAATTTTTAACAATAAGTTAAGCAACTGTTTAAATATATTTATCAGAAATAGTATCACTCTAGCTGGGTCACTCTATGTGAGCATAGATAATGAAGCATTGCTTACCTAAAGCTTAGCAGTCATAAAATAAAACAATCTGATGAATTCATTGTTTCACTGTTTCACTAAAAATAACATTATTAATGAAAAAAGTTGAACGTTTCTAAATATTTGTTGGCTTAGCCAAAAGATTTTAGCATTCAGGTTTAGTTCTAAGTCGAGATTAACAGAACTAACTAAACGCAAACCGAACTCTACTTTTTGCTACATCTCAATCTAAGCTCTACTTTTGAATCATTATCTATGAGCAGAATAGTTCTGCTGCTAGTCAAGCTTTGATTTACTCCAAGGTGCGACAACTTGATATTTGAGCCATAATCTTTGCTGAGATAAAATTTCTTCTGAAAGCTGTCTAAATTGCATTTTGTTGTGCTTTGAAGGCGCAGCTAGCGTATGCCATTATAAGCTGTAAATTACAGGGTATATTTAGGTCTTCTTATGATAGTTAAGCCAACTTTTGCTTTAATTAATTTGCTTGGCTCTTGCAGCTTCCGTTTATACAAGCAAAGCAGCCAAGGAGACGGCCTTTCGACCCATTTACCCATCGGCCGCCTACTATGAGGCCGCCGAGAGTGGGCCAATCTTTGAGCCCACGACAGTGCGCTACACGGCAGCCGATGCAGCACCACAGGTATGCAGCAGCAGCAGCAGCAGCTACAGCAGCAACAGCAGCAGCAGCAAATGCATTTAATTAACACAACACTTGCAGAGCTACTACGATAAGCCGGACATACGGTATGTGCCGCCCACAGCCGTGGAGCAGAAGGGTAGCTTGCCAGGTCCATTGCAATTTGCACCACAGCAGCAGCAACAGCAACAGCAGCAGCAGCAGCAAATTCCGCATCGATTTAGATTCGCTGTGCCGCCGCAAGTGGAGCTGTATCAGCGAACAGCGAATGCCAAAGCGCCGCAGAGTCCAAGCTACAGCTATGTGGAGGCAGAGCCAAGCATTTATGAGCGCGCTGGGCCACAACAATATCAATATGCAGCAACCGCTGCACCGCAGCAGCATTTACCACTGTCCGGGCATCGCATACAGTATATTATCGCCATACCGCTTTCCTATATGCGGCAGCTGCAGCAGCAATTGAGCGCCGGCCTGTTGCCAGTGGCGCCTAGCACCGCGGCCAGCAGCACCAGTCCCAGCAGCAGCACCACCACCACCACCAGCACCACCAGCAGCACAACAGCGCCGCCAGCAACAGTTGCCTCCGCTGCCAGCCAGCCCATCATGCAGCTACTCGGGCCATTGGCACGCGACCATCAAGGCATCTACAGACCATATTATCAGTCGGACTTAGTTAGTGCTCCCTCGGCAGTGCCCACCCCAATTGCCGCCTATGGGCAGCATTATTTACAGATACCTGCCAACGTATTGCTGGCTGCTGCACAGCAGCTTCAACAACAGCAGCAGCAGCAGCAGCAGCAGCAGCAACACCAACTGCAAACTATTTATCCGAAGGCAGCTCCAACAACGGCTGCTCTCTATCAGCCCATCATTTATCAGCAGCCGAAGCTGGGACCTCTGCACCAGCCCCCACATCAGGCCCAGCCCCAGCTGCACCTGCAGCGCATCTATCAGCAGACCCCAGCGACCTATGTCGAGCAGCCGGCGGGCCAGCAACACTCTTTATATGGTAGGTAAACTACTATCTAGAAAGGGAAATGATCAAATCTCGAAAACTGTTCATGATGCATTCAGTTCGTTCGTCCGTCCCTCTCGCCCGCCCTCTCTCCGTTTGTCCATCCGTCAAAAGTTATAGACTTAATATTCTCTGAGTAGACGCGTGCATGCCCTTCGCACAACAGGAGTCAATTTTTAAATCTCGAAAACTGTTTCTTGCTGCATTCTGTCTCTCCGTCACGCTGTTCGTCCGTTCGTCCGTCCGTTTGTCCATGCGTCAGTCTGTATCCAAAAGTTAAAGACTTTCTATAAATAGATTCTTGTAAGCCGCACGCTTTGCAGCATTGCATTTCTATCGATAACTCGTCACAAGTTCTTAGTATCGATAATAATCGATTATTTACTTTGACTTAATAAGCTCAGCGAAAGAGTTGAATCTACAGATTATGCTTGCTGCTTATTTAGCTCTAACCAAGCTAACCAGCCTCTGGGAGCTCAGAGTATACACTATAACAGTAACATTTTAGGCATAGCTCGAATACTCTTAGAGCTAGAAAACCTTAATTTGGTTTATAGCTAGATGTGAACTCTAGGCAGACTAAGCATAGCTCACTTTTTGGGTATCTGCTTCATTTGGTTTAAGTTCATGATGATAAAAGGCCTTAAATAGATTCCATATCCAAATTTGAACTGGCAACATTTGCAACTTGTGCCCTGGTCTGCCGTTGGTGTCTGGGGCAATGTGTCGCCGGTTCATGCAGCTAGTCAATGGAACATGAATCGCAGCTAGGGTCAAGCCACGGCATTTGTGTTCACTGTCATGAGACAAAGTCGAAAACTAAACAGCGAATTACAGGCATGTTGCTGCCGAGCGGGAGGGCAGCAACATAGCACAACACAACCGCATCGACATTGCAACTGGCAATTAGAGTGAGCTGAATGCAGCCTGGTAATGCCAGCGCTAATTGAGCCGCGAGTGAATTGCCTTTGGCATCGAGTGCTGACGCTGCCGATGACAACTACAACTTGCAGATGGCTGGTTAACGATTTCAACAATTTTTCAGCATATCCGCTGCACCAGCAACACCAGCAGCAGCAGCAGCAGCAGGCGCGACTATTGCGGCTAGGGCTTAAGCAGGCGGAACAGCAGCATAAGTATGCGTCGGCACCGTCAGCAGCAACGCCATCCGTTTCAGCGCCAGCAGCAACGGCACCAACAACAACAGCAACATTGGCGCTGCCCACACCAGCAGCACTGCACGGCCAACAGCAGCAGCAGCAGCAGCAGCAGCAGCAGCCCATTGTCCACTACAATCCAATTTATGTACAGGCGCCAGCCGAACACCAACATCAGCAGCAGCAGCAGCAACATCAATTTGCAATATTGCCACGTTTTAGCAATAATAACCCAAAGGCGACATACAATCTAGGACATGAATCAACGCCGCCAATTCATGTTGTCAGATTGACAGCAGCGAGCGCATTAGGACACCAGCAGACGCAGCCGTTACACCATTACCAACACTATCAGCCAATGCAGCAGCAGCACTTCTATCAGAGCCATGCTGGGCCCTTGGCCAGCTTTGTCGAGGAGCAGCAGCAGCAGCACCAGCAGCAGCACTCGGCGAGCCCAGCCGTAATACCATATTTTAGCCATCCGGGCGCTGTGCATTATGGCACGCATTTATATCATCCGGCCTCGGCAGCAGCAGTCAGCACAAAGCAACAGCAGCAGCAGCTGCAGCAGCGACTGGCAGCGGCACCAACCGCAACAAGTGGAAGACTGGCAGGTGACACTGGCGCAGGTGCTGCTGCCAACAAGCAGGCAACGGCCGCTGCGAATATTGTGAAATATCCCGAAGCGACATCAAAGGCGGCAGCAGCAGTCCCTCATTTATGATAGTGTGTGTGTGTGTGTGTGTGTGTGTGTGCGTGTGTCCATGTGTGTGTGTGTATTTTTTGTGCAGTATTTGCTGCGGTTTTTTCTTAATGCTGCTCATTGCTAATCATTTGGCATTATCTTTCAGCTGCACAGATTTTATTATTATTTTTTTATTTTGGTTTTATGTTTCGTGTGGCTCTGCTGCGTATAATTAATAAAGTTTAATTGCCTTAAAATATTTTTTTTTGATGCTCTTTAAGTTCTGCCAACTGTCGCTGTGGTTTTCTGTGTAAATATTTTAAGCCTCAAATATACTCGATATGTTTATAAATAATATTTGCAATTTGTCTTTCATTGCTTTATGTTTAAATATCGATATTGTTAATCAAACTATTTTTTTTGCAGAAATTAAAGCTTTAAAGTATTCCATTTAATGTGCGCTGGCAAATAAATTTGTTTCAATTTTTTCATTTTCCACTTATATTCAATTTCGCTCAATTTCACTCATATTTCACCTATCTAAGTGACTCACTCAACTCGAGCGAATTACTCAGATATTTTTGATCCAGAACTTGAGAGCTTCAAAAAAATTAGTCTGGCCTTACTAGCTTTCCGCTCTTCTTCCACTTTTAGCCGTGGAAATTGCATATGTAATATTTAATTTATTGCAAGTTTGCTCACTCGAAAAGCTACGCTTGTATAACTACTCTATAGATTTTGTTGGCTTATGCTCTAGAATTTAACTTTAGTCCAGAGAGATATATATTCTTGATCAAGAATATCCGCATTTTAAATATATTTTCGACAAAGCAGACAAATGTGTACTGAAGCTCTGCTTACCCTAAGGAGACACAACTTTATCCTAGTGAAATTCTCATACTCAAAACTTAATATAAGATACACACTAAATGTGTATATAGAAATATATATGTATATATAAAATGCCTCGGCTTATAGTGTACATGATTTAAAGTATCTTATGGATGCAGAGCAGCGAATGGCAATCGTAGACAGAGCCATTTTAATAACGCTGATAATTTATTGGCAATGACAAATCGTAAATCGCATATCCATTAACCGACTTATGCGGGCTTTGGCTGGGGCGCGTCTCATTGTCGTTTAATTGAAAACATTTCTGCAAATGTGATTAAGCTGAATGCGTAAGCTCTGATTTGGTCATAAGCGGGATGTCAACCGCAGCAGTGGCATCAATTAAAATTTTTGCATTTAATGAACGCCGATTGAGAACTAAAGCAGATGCCATGCAGATGCAGCGTGCTGCTTTTCTTTTTTTTTAATATCCTGTAAATTCATTTAATAATGAGCAACGGGATTATGTAATAAGCGCTTCAAAAGTCCATGGCCGGTCCATTGCGTCGCTTCAGTGTCAGTGTCAGCGGCTCATAAAAGTCACAGACCCGCAAATCCGTTGACAAACACAAGCAAAAAAAAACCAAAATAAAAAAATGAGCACGGATAAAAGGGCTAAAAAGGATAGTTATCTCCGCCTGGCCAACGAAGCAGAAATGGATATTATCTGTATACGTTTTTATTAAAATCAGTTTAAAAAGTTCAATGCAGCTCAAGCCCAATGACAGACAGATCACTGACTGCGCTACACTCTGAGCTGAGCTCACAAATGAAACTTGCCTAATATATATATTAGTATATAGAACTGCAGGTAGCATGTAAGTCTATAGATGTGCAGCTCTGACTGAGGTAACAGAGGTATTCAAGTCGTATATAAAAACTCAAAGTAAGAGTAAGACAGTGAGAGAGAGTCTGACAGAGAGGGAGAGTGTGTGAGAGAGAGACCAAATATATTTCAACTTCTTCATTTTGTGATTGGCCTGGCCATAATATTTTCAATTTCTTACTAAGCTTTGCCCTGATTTTTAAATTCTCTGTTTACTGACAATCAATGCTCTGCTCTACCCAATGAAATCAAATACAGTTTGCTAATAAATTTCATTTTTTTTTTTTTAATAATTTTTTTATTTATTTTTTTCGGCTCTCTAAACTTACTTGCTTATTCGTACTTCTCTTCTTTGCATTCCATACTAAACTAAAAGTGAGCTTCCTTTTATTTTTCCACAGAAAAACTACGCTTTCCTTGTCTTTGGCTAAAGTTTTCTACAGTGCAGCACTACTGTTTTCATGAATATATATATATATATATATATATATATATATATATATATACCTCATTTATATGACATTTTCATAATTATATATTATCAACTGCTAGGGTATTCGCCGCGTTGCTGGCGGCACTGGCATAAGATAAACAACTTCCGCTGGACGCCATTGGATGACACTTGCATAAAATGCGCATTTCCGTTTGCAGCTGAATGTGAAAATGGCGGCGCGAGCTCGCACGCATGCACTGGCCGGAACGCAGCCCGTCGATGGCCATATGGGTGAGCATTCGCCTCAATGGACTCGCATGCCCAGTAGGTGAGCTCAATGTGGGGAGTAATGCGAAATCTGCCCGGATATGTGACAAAAGAACGAAATCAATTTCTGCTTCAAGCACAACGAGTATCGATATTTATCGAGCTTAGCTTAGATCTAGTGGCTGAAGTAGCCTTGGTGCTCTGTGCAAGGTATCTTCTAGTCGATAGCAGTCCTACCTTTAGCAGT
This sequence comes from Drosophila hydei, assembly GCF_003285905.1. NCBI lineage: Eukaryota > Metazoa > Arthropoda > Insecta > Diptera > Drosophilidae > Drosophila > Drosophila hydei. The sequence continues at coordinate 115,626 of NW_022045726.1, read as the reverse complement.
GCGTGCCAAATATTTTAAATAATATAAAGTCTTGCTGTGAGATTGTGTCTGTATCTGCGTATGTTTGTGTGTGTGTGAATACTCTCCAATTTTTACAAGGCTTTACAGGCATTTTGCCAGCTTCACACGATGCCCTTTAGCTCTTTGATTTGGCTTCATTCAACAGCGTGAACATAGTATAGGCTCCCTTGATAACCTGCAAAAGAAGCAATAAAATAAAACAAGATTAAGGACTTAGCAAAGAAATTAATATATTATATAAAATATATATTTCGTTATAGCATGTCCGATTTGCTCTGTAATATTGTATAAAATTGTCTATATTCTTGTCTGTTCTTCTGGTTGGCCGTCTGTCTGTCTGTTCGTCCCTAAGTCTGTTCCTTCATCTGTCCATCTGTCTGTCCGTCCGTCCATATGACCATCTGTCCGTCTTTCCATCGGTCTGTCTGTCGGTCTTTCTGTCCGTCCGTCTGTCCGTCTGTCCGTCTTTCGGTATATCCGTCCGTCTGTCTGTCCGTCCGTTGCCCGTCCGTCTGTATGTGCGTCCATCTCTCCGTCCGTCTGTCCGTCCGTCTGTCCGTCTGTCTGTCCGTCCGTTACCCGTCCGTCTGTCCGTCTGTCTGTCCGTCCGTCTGTCCGTCCGTCTGTCCGTCCGTCAGTCTGTTCATCCGTCTGTCCGTCCGTCTGTCCGTCAGTCTGTTCATCATATTCGTCTCTCCACTCTACCTACCGCGAACAGTGTTGTCATGCGCACAGGCAAAATATTACCAGCCACAATACAAATGGGGCGCTGGGAACGCATTAGCATGAACTCCAAGTCGCGACGGAAATAGACGGGCTGATTGATCCAATTGGTGTCATAGATCGCATGGGCCATCTGCTCGCCCTCGTGGGTGACTTGCTCGGAAGCATAGCATATCACCAGCGTTTCGATAATGATGCCCACTAACGTGAAGAACACATGAAATATCCGCAAGAAGCTCATCTCCATGTAGATGACTATAAAAGAGAGCGTGCACAGAGCGGTAGCCGTACAAACGAACTGAATGATGCAGGCCATAGACAGCGAGGTGTTTAAGATGTTCAACAATCTGTGAATGGATGACAAGCGCTAAATATATATGTAATATAATATGCAGCTGGAAATATATTTACTGCAATATGATCTGATGGTCCTTGATGCACTCGATCAGCTGCAGATGCGTCTGCTCCTGCGTCGTACCCATATAGCCCAGTTTAGCAATACGCAGGGCCAGCGCCTTGCAATGAGCTGCGACCATAATTAGATAGACCACCGGATACGTGTCGTTGTTTGCGGCTATTAGTGCTAGCAAAAATATTCCCAAGCTTTGCATTGTAAAGGTTAGGGCGTAAGAGCTTTGGGATTGCTGCCAGTCCCACGGAGTCCAGGACGGAAAAGGCAATTGCCGTTCGGGCCCAAAGACAGCAAAGCAAATGCCACTAGCAAAGACCGCCAAAAACAGCCTCAATACATAAAGACAGATTTTGTTCGACTCATCGATTCTATCACATATAACTTGACGCTCCGATGACGACTGTAGACGTCCGTCCAACTGGCGCAATACGCCATGCATCTCCAGCAAATGGCCACGCACTCGAATCACATTGAGCAGCTTCAACTGCTGCACGAAGGTTATGGCGGCCAAATAGAACGCCTCGCAGAACTCGGTCAGTGAACGACTGAAGAAGCACTCGAAATAGAACGATACGGGCATACACATCGTGGGCAGCACATTGACCACAATGCTGTAAGCCCCATATTGACGTGCCCAGAGCGAGTCTCCTGCAGGCGGATGCAAGCCAATCAAGCGCCAGAAGCACCACTGATACTGAAAGGCACGCGTCGAGTCTATATCGCTCAACATCTCGTCTGCCATTGCACTTTGCTCTGCGAACATTAGCTCCTTTTTATAGCCGATCCGCAACGCTCCTGATTTATGCAAATTGCCAACAATTTGACTGAGACCCTTCTCCGTCCATTGTAATCGTCTGTCATCCATTAATGGCCACAGTTTAAGTGCATCTATTTCAGTTCTCAGAGCCTTTTCTTTGAGCAACAAATTATCGTGGACTTTACTAAATTATGCATACCAAGTAGCACCTATAATACAAATGTTCTGCCCTTTGAAAGTGCCGAACTCAATTGTTAATTCTATTCCATTTAACATTTGTACTCTAGCTACATATATTCATGGTGCTAAGTAAGGTTGCTCTAATCGATAGCTTGAAAGTTTGCACATGGAAGGAACGGATGAACTGAAGCGTCCGCACAACGCCGGGTTATTTCATAAAAGTATATGTGGGTATTTCTATGAAAGAGTTGTGAATGCTCCCTCAGCTTATGAAGATCACTTTATCGAATCATTATACGATCTATATAGTTGCTATCAACTATACCAAAATTAAAGACATTTTCTTAAATATTCTGATATTCTGATATGTACCTAATCGATTGAGTGGTTAGGATCTACAGGATCTGTATAGGTGCAGGTATTTTTTAAGCTCAGCAGTTGGGACGACAAATGGATTTTAGAATAAATATAGTTCTATGATCAGATGTCGTAGCTGTTAAAGGATCTCAAGGATAAACATAAAAAGGGAACTAGTTCAGCTTAAGAATATAAAATCTATAGAAAGCCATAGATGATAGGACTTTAATGGCTTCCGAGTTGGATATGGCAGATGAGAAACATTTAGAAGATTGTTGGCTACCGAGCTCAGGCAACAGTCAAGATTCGACTAAAAAAAGAACAAACTAATTACTAAAATATGCATAAATAAAAATAAATATACTAAATGCATGTAGAATAACTTTTTCTTTAATTAAGAACGCCAAACCAGTTTGTTGACCAAATTCGAAACGTTTTATTTGGCGATTGTGTGAAAGCAATTGTATTAGGAATTGTGAATTGTGAATTGTGGGCGTGGTCTGCATTTGGAGTTGCTCGGATAGAGAGCTGGCTGGGGGCGGTGGCGTTGCTTTGGGCTGCTTGCACAGGTGTCAGGCGAGGCGTGTATTCAAATTAATAATGCCAAATTGATTACATAACATTTGTCACTGGAAATCTGGTTTTCGGACGAGTCTAGCATGGGCTTAGCCCATCCGTCAGATACACCGCAGAGCGTCATGATTGAATATGATTGATTTAGGCGGCATAAATTATGAATAGGCCAGGGGTCGACTCGGGTTGCCTCGGGTCGCCGCAGTGCCGCAGTGCCGCAGGTATTCTTGCCACTCGCCTCCAGTTTGATTTTGTTTGCCGCCCGGGCCAACGCGACCTTGGGCATTTGACAAATGAGCTGCGTAAGCCGTAAGATTTGCACAAGACGCACAATTAAACGACTGCCAGGCGGCAAATTGACATTGGCTGTGCAAAAGGACACAAGTGCCCAAGGCCAGCAGCTGTTGGCCACCTTTTGTCGTGTCGCGTCTCAATTCTCCAAAATGAATAATGTCAATTGCAGGTCAATTATTGGAAATCGAAATATACTTGTGAAACTTAGCAAATGGCAATTTGACAATTTCAAGGCGATTGCCAATTGGCCCAAACGTGATTCACATTCAAAGCGTCTGCATTTCAAGCAGTTGTCGCACTGCCAATTAGCCACGGGGCACGCTTATCGGATTGAGCAAAAATTATTCTACAAATTATAGAAACCCTTGAACTTGCCTTGAACTACTATAACATAGACTATAACATATTTATTAAGAGTTAAGTATTCTTAACTGCATCTGTCTAGTCTTATTTATACATAATATAATATGGACTTATCGATAATTTTATATTGCTTATCGAAACTACATTCACATTATATTGACTCACAATAATTACAAAATATAGCATATTGAATAAAAGGTTTGGTGTTACTAGCTTCTATTTTTTGTTATCGATAACATCGATTAACGATTAAGCAGAATCACAATTGCAGCTCAAACTCTTCATATAAATATTTATTACTTTTGTGAAATTAGAACTAAGACGTCCCATGCCACAGCTTGCAGTAAATTTTATCTATAGCAATTATCGATTAATTTATCATATATCGAAATGTTATCGATAGCAAATACCGGCTAACATAATATATGTAATTATAAATTGCATCGATTTATCTTGGCTTAAGTGACTTACTTATCAAAATGAATAAAGTTTCAACAAAAATTTGATGAATAACAACGATAAATTCTAAAGTTGATTGATAGACAACATATCGATAACTGTGAGTTGTGCCAGATAATAACATAGTTCAGTTAAGCGGCTTACTATAATACAGCTACAAAGTGAAGTTCTCTTTCGGTCTGTTAAAAATCATTAAAAATTATTTAAGCGCGTTTTTTCCACAAATTAATTTTATTTAGAACTTTTTTCGGGCTTTATTTGCTTTTGTGCGCTGACATTTCAGCCAGAAAAAGTTTAAAAATAAAAGCGACAAACCTAACAAGTTCCATCCACATTTGCTGTATTTATTTAGGCATTATTTTCATTCTTTTTTTATTTATTTTTTATGAATAGATATTTGTATAAATAATAAAAAAAATTCAGAAAGCAAACTTTGTCTTTTGGGCCGACGGAAATTAAATATAATGAAAATGAACAAATCTATTTACAAGCAAGCCTACATATTTTCTGTTTCCTACAGACTTCCGCTCGAACTTAAATTAAAAACAAAGCTGAATGGAAAAAGAAGAGAGTGCGCGACTAGGGAATACCCTACAGACCGTGTCGTGCACTTGGCTATGCAAAGAGGGTCAAGAAAAGTGGATTACTTGTGTCTATATAACTAAAGATTGTTATCGATTTATGTGATATCGATTATTTAATAAGACTTAACTTCGAGCTTACCTATAAATATAATTAGAGTCCGATCTCATTGCTCCTGATCTTGAATATATCTATTAAGGTATTCGTCACGCCTCCCCCCGCCTGTTAGATGCATTTCACTCTGAATTTTCATTTTCAATATCCACACGTGTTCTCTAAACCTCTCGCCATCAATGAAAATATATATTTAAATGTAATTAGCTAGTTATACATCTAAGTATATATATATATACATATATGATATGTTAAAGAGATACGAATCGCATCTGTATATCGGCATTTACAAGCCCCGTGTTTGGATACGTGGAAAGGAAAAACAAACGCCTTCGTTCAGCTACAAATTGCTAGCATGTAGGCATTAGCATATGTTGATAATTTAGTATACACCTGACCATGTTTGGCAGCTGTGTAATTAATAATGCGCACCCAAATATATATACTATATACATATATATATTTATGTAGCTAAGCAATCAAAGGAATGTCTTAACTATATCAAATTAAATTACGAATCGCCAATAAATTAATTAAACGAGACGAACTTTTGGCAATTTGTTTAAGAAAAGCCAAAAAAAAAGCAGAGCTATGAGAGACTCTTGTATACCCTGTAGCAGTTATAGCTTTTAAGCCAATGATGCAGTAACATAGATTTTCTAATACAAAACAATCTTACTTCAGGGAACTTCAATTAACTGTGAGAAATTAATATATACTTTATATAGTAGTTCGAAATATAAATATATAAGCACAAGTCTAAAACGCAGCTAGTTCAGGTAATACATAGCTGGAGAGAATGCAAAACACTTCAAGTAGAAACATAGAGACCCAAGTATGACTTCATTATAGCTATAGAAAAATATATATGAAAAAAGTACAAAATATAGTTTCCCTAACAAAAACTTATGATTGCTTAAAATCAATTATACTCTCTTCTCTTTCTTGTAGTGTCTTCCTCTTTCGTTATATACCTCTCTCTCTCTTTCGCATTCCCTTTCTCATTCTAATTCTTATTCTCATTCTCATTCTCATTCTCTTTCTCTCTCTCCCACACTTTCTATTTCTTATTCTGCTTGTTCCACTTTCGCTCTTTTCTCATTCTCTGTCTCTTTCTTCCTCTTTCGTGCTCTGCCTGTTTCACTCTTACTTGCTCTAACTACATCTCTCTGTCTCTCTCTCTCTTAGTAGCTTGCTGTTTTGCTCTCTCTCTCTCCTACTCTCCTTTTCTATCCATCCCTCTCTTCCTTCCTGTCTATTTCTCTCTCTCAGTCTCTCTCTCTATCTTCATCTTGATCTGTCTCTCCCGCTCTCTTCTTCTTTCATCCTCTCTCGCTCCCTCTAATCATATGTTCTCCTTGAGTTGTCTTAAAGAGCAGCAACTACAGGGTATCTAATAGCACACCACATTTTGTTTAATTGTTTCTTTGAGCAACTCATTAAGACAATGTTTGTCTTGTCATTTGTAATGCATAATTTTATAATTTCTTAAGCTTAAACAAAGTTAAATATATATGAGAAATATATATTCTGTACATAAGAGCACATAGGTTGATATAACAATTAGTCTTATTAGGTGCTAGATGGCACAAAGCCAGTTTTGAGCTTATAATACAAAGAATATGAAATAAAGACGCCCACGCATATGATGAGAGCCTCCTAACCAGTCCAAAGTTGTCAAGTACGCGCTTATAAATAACCCAATGGCTAAGCTGGGCGCTTCACCTGGTTTAATGAATGAACAAGCAAATGTGAGTGAATGGCTGACTGACAGACGGACGGACTGACAGACTGAATGTATATTCGCAAAGAAGCAGCAAATGTGATTTTCAGCTCAGAGCAATGCTGTTGCCATCGCAGTCGGGCGTAACTGACTGCAAAACACACGCCAAGAATAGCTCAGCTTAACTAAGAATCCCAAAATATGCCTAATTTGCCACATTCTCAGTGGGCAAATTCCATAAATCGTAAGACTTTATCAGACGAAGGCGAAAGTACGACAAACCCAATATGCCCGCTTCGCCACATGATCAGGCATTCAAGCCAAACAGAACGACAATAAAAAGCAGTTCCGACTGTGGCAAACAGAGGCCCAAGTTTGTCAAGTCAACTGAGTCGTGGATTGAGTCGATGACTGACGTCTGGATGACGCCAACATTGTCTCAATTCTCAGCTGTTCTCGGCGACCTTTTTGGAGAATGAGAGAGTGAAAGAGAGAGAGAGAGAGCGGGAGAGACAAACTGAGACTGAGCTGGACGGAGGCGTTTGCCTGGCCTGGACAGAGACTTATAAATAGCCCAAGTCCGTCTAGCAGGCGCTTCAGTTCAAATTTAACGCTTCGAGTGGCATAAATATTTAATATAACTTTTGTTATTAAATAATACTTAAAAACACATATATATAACGAGTCTTTTGTTGTTCTTAAGAACTGTAGCTAGAAAATGGTGAGTGCCAAGTACCAAGTGGAGACAACGTTTCAATGTAAACAAAACGCTTCAAAATAATGATGTTGATTTTTTTTTTAATTTTTTCTTATTTTTGTTTTTAAATACAACACAAAGACAAGACATAAAAAATGCATTAACTACGCTACGTGAGCAATATATTCAACAATAACAACAACAACGATACAAATAAATAAATAAAACGAAAACAAAAAAAATATTCAAAGTCGGCGTCACTGGAAAATCCCTCAGCTCGAGTTCTATTTGAAGTGTTTACTTCCGGCTAGGGGCGAAATGCCAATAAATTAGAGTGTTAGCTTAATGCCAGCCTGCTAAACAGAACAATTAATTTAACATGAATTGGCCAAGTTTAGCAAATTGTCATATTCCAATCGTAGCTGCCTCTGTGGTACGGCCCAGCAGAGAAGAGTTCTATAGTTCTTCCTCAGATTAGAGAAAATCTAGCTATATATATATATATATATATATATATATATATATATATATATATATATATATATATATATATATATATATATATATATATAGATATATGTATATATATATATATTTAAATATATATATTTTTTTTTTTCATTATATTGCAAAGAACTTTTATCATAATAAAATAAAAAGTAAGAGTGCTCACGCTGGGAGTGCCCAACGAGCAAATACCCTGAAGCCTTTGCCATGGCGATTAAGCGATTATCTGACTATGAAAAAGTTATTTAAAGAATATATATATTTATGCTAGATCAATTTATAAAATAAATTTGTTATCTTTGGGTGTTGAAACATAGGAAATGTGCTCAAATAGGTATAGCTTAATATCGATAATTATCGATTTCATTGTTCCTGCTTACAAACAGATATAAATCGGCTAAGCCATTGATATTGATCAATATATATATACTTAACATATATATGACTTTGCTCTAAGTAATCAGCCACGCCCCGTTTCAGATAAAACCCGTGCCCCACTGCCCTCTTAAGGCAAAAATGAGTTTTATAGGAAAGCTTGTAATACTCCTAACTATTTATTTGTATTGGCACTTCAGCAAATGACTTAAGCTCAGTTAGACCTAGGCGAATCTATCATGGCAGATCAGCAGATTTACGCTTCGTAGCTTACGAGCCAATTAGATCAGAAGCATGGCTAAAAGGTGTTACCGAGCTGAGATCAGTTCGAAGTGCCGATAAAATTTGATATATGGTACACAATTGAGGAATTTCATTGGAATTATTATCGAACGCCCACGCTCTGGTAATTGACCTTGTGGCAGCTGCCGTACAACTAAATTATATTCATGCCCAAACGGGCCAAAAGCGATTCCGTCAACCAGCTGCCAATTTGCATAATCTGGCCAAAGTGATTTGATTCATATTTAAGCTGAAATCGAACAAGTTTCACTAAATGTGTCATGCGCCAGGCAATGATCAGCTGTGTGTGTGTAAGTCAAGATGACATTTCTATATAGGCCACAGAGCAATAAAGCCATCCCAATTGCCCCAGCTACCAAAATTGGTAGCAGCTGCTGCCCAAGCGCAAAAGTTTCGATTTCAAGTAGCCCAGCTAAATCGTAGCATTGCCTTGGCCGGACATTGACTAAATGTTTAATCGTCGATGACGTCTTTTTTCGCTTTATACATACAAATATATATGTATGTAGGTATGTATATATATACTCTTTCAGCGGGCATTATGATTCAAGCAGAAGCTTATCTCTAGCTAGCAAATACATCTTAGCCACATTAGTCCGTAGGCTGACCAAACAAGTCTGATACTATTTGCGATAACTATATTTTAGCAGTTGTTAAAGTTATCGATAACAATTTACTTTTTAAATATTCAGTAAAATTTGCCATTTGATATGTTTGTATTATTATACTTATAGTACTTAAACGAAATTAAATAAAATAAGATTACCAAGAATCAATTCAATGCCAAATTGTCATACATTTGTGAATCTGGCACCTGAAGCACTCGAGCACTGCCAGCTAAACTGATGATGGTTTTTGAGCTATATGCAACTTCATACATAATGGCATGAAAGAAGCTTCAAGATATTATAGACACCAAAGCAGTATCTTAAATCAGACTGGCTCTCTTGTAAATTATAATCCTATCGCTCTTAGCTGGTCAACCTAGATAGTCACAAAAGGCATTTGTGTATCGAAAGCCTTAGAGTTGAGGGTATCTAAACTTCGTTCGATTGTTTTTTATATTTTGTTTTTGCTTTTTAAGTAGATGCGGTTGGCTCTGGTCAATCCCATGACGCATTGCGTCGCACGTTGAGCGAATCGACGAGTCATACTATGTTATAAAACCTGATCTTTGACTAGAGACACTTTGTTAAATATAAACAATATAAAATGGAATATTTAGAGGGTATGTGCCAGTCGACTGCATAGAAATCGCTGCTAGAGTATGAAAAAATGTGAACTATTCCAAAATTTTAATGCCTCTTTCTCATTCTTTCTCTCTCTCTCTCTCTCTCTCTCTCTCTCTCTGCAGCTTCCACAGCCATCTCAGCTTCTGGGCGTGGCATTGCTACTGCTGGCCCTGAGCTGCCAGAGTACAGTTGGGAAAAAGTTAGAGAAACGCTGTGTCAACTGCTCATATCGTACGTATTATACCTACGGCGATGGCCGTTCCCTGCAGCGCGTTATCTATCAAGATCCGGTCTACACTCGTGGTATTTAAAGAACAAAAGCAATCCAAGCACATGTCTTACGTCTATGCTAACAGAACAGCACCAACTACTGACCCAACCATGTATCTGTGTGGCAACTGTATCTAAACTATTTGATATACCTAATGGAGAGCAGGAATTGTTGTAGTTACCTAACTCAGCGAGTAGCATCATTAACACACGCACACTTCCTCTCCCTGTCGCACTCTCTCACACACAACACTGACCCCACTTATATGCCATCTAATATGTACATACGTATAAAATCACATAGTATAAATTAGCATATCACACAATGCACACGAGACACGTTTATGCAATGTTCCACACCTTCTTCCCACTCGTCCTTGGATTGGTGGTCCTTTAGCTGCCCAGACTTACGGCTGCAGTGGAAGTCCGTGCGGCGTGAATGCCGTTTGCCAGGAGGCTGCCGGCGGCCGTCCGGTCTGCTCCTGCCCGCCCGGCTATAGCGGTAATCCGCTTACGCACTGCAATCGCGGCGAATGCCTCGACAACGTCGACTGTCGCGGCGACCTCCAGTGCAAGGATAATCGCTGCGTTAACCCTTGTGTCGGCGCCTGCGGCATTGGCTCCAACTGTGACGTGAGTGCCATATCGCCCTCTGACCATCCATTGGCTAAACCACAAACTATCTACCTTTTTCTGTTTTTTGTTTTTTTTTTTTTTTCTTTTTTCGCCTTTTCTTCTGCTTTCAGGCCAGAAATCATGTCGCCGTCTGCAGCTGCCCCGCTGGCTACAATGGAGATCCCTACACCGCCTGCCATCTGAATGATCCAGGTAAGTTTGTCTATACCTTCAGCACTTGATACTCTCTGCTAACAGATCTAGGCTGAGTTGTCTTGACTCATTGATCAGATAAGATCTTAAGGGCAAACGAGCATAGCTTCGTATAGCTAGAGCCCCAGAATTGTTAATAGTGCGCTAAGATCTGTTAGAATTAGTAAGGGAATTCGGAAAAACTTGTATTAGTGAGCTAATGATGACCCTCTATCATATCATATATGCCTCAAACTACTCTATGAAACCAGCTCTATAGATTGACCTATATATTAAGACAAAGCACTCTGACAATATCGCTCAACTAAACTCGTTTAGATTCGAGTCTTCTGCAGTCCACTAAATAACTTAACTTGGCTAATATGGCAAACTGCTAGCTAGATACTATAATATACTACAAGTATATATAGTATATGCCCTGCTATACTACAAGCATATAGTATCTACCTATGGCGATTCAGTTCAGCTAACAAAATAAGTTTATCAAAAATAAATAAATAAATAAAACAAGAATCCGGGTTCAAATCCCAGCTAATAGTTGAATTGATAGCTTGCACATATCACCCATATCTATATAGACAACAATAACTTGTCGTTATTGTTGTTGTCAATTGTTTTAAAGTCAATTAACTGGTTTCGACCAAAAATCGCCTTCTTTGGGGCTAGGTCGCAGTAAACACACTTCGTATGTAGGTTGGATCTGCTGTCATGCATAATAACAACAACAACTATAAACGCCCAATGTGAAACGCACTTGCTCTTTGTAACTTTATGGTAATTAGCTGGGTATTTTGTTTCGTAATTGTCAAGATCAAGGACAGGCCAAGTAGGCGAAGGCGACGCCACAACAGCGCAGCAAACCAGAAGCGAGCGCGAGCCGCGTTACGCGCTTCAAGCAGCTAGCCAAAGGTATAGCTGAAATGTGAACCAGTTTGAGCACATGTGACGGAGCAGATAATATATATATATATAACTATATATATATAAAATAAATTACAGGGTATCTCATAGTCATTACGCTGCAGTTACTGGCGCATGTTGCAATTCCAAGCGATATGAGATTAATTTCTAAATAATTAAAATAATATAATTATCAAATTGAGCATCGATTTCGACTTTAAAACTGTATTAAATGCAGGCTTAAGCAACATCGATAACAGCTATGGGAATCGATAATTGCTTTTATTGAAAAAAGCATTGAACAAAATACAGCAAACAGCGAATACAGCCGATTGCAAGCTTTGTTAGTAATTACCGATAATTACGCCTATAAAATGATCGATAACAGCATAATTTAGCTGAAGTAAATCAACACAATTTGAGCTTACTTCAAATTTGTATGTTATCGTTATACATCAGATAGGCCAAGCTGCTAATTAATCGATACGTGTTCTAAACACCTAACGATAGTTACATTTACAAACTAAACTTTGCAATTATCGATAATAATTGGTTACATAACTAAATGTTAAGAAAAACTATATACAAATATATATGAGTATAAGCCAGATAGTTTTTACCTAACATATATCGATAGATTCCATTATCGATAACATTGCATAGAAAAAGCGGCTCAACTGACTGATTTTATATAGATGTACCTGGAAGTGAGTTAGGTACTCAATACTTGTCGCCTATCGATAACTGCACTTATCGATAACTGCACAAAGTAAACGATTGTAAAGAGAGGTCGCTCCTTAATCTACATATATCTGAGACCTTAAGCCTAATGACAACAAGCCTTGGCGTTGCTTTCCCATTGTAGTGTATAACATTAACCGTAATTTGAAATTTGATGTTGTTGTTGTTTTCGTTGTTGCTGTTGTTTGTTTATTGTGTGATTTATGCAGGTTCATGTTATGCATATACAGGTCTTCGGATGCCTGGCATTGACCCCTTAAGGACGCCCGCTCCACGCTCCAAGCACACACCTCGCTCTTATCCTCACACGCACTTGAGCATAACAAGAAAGCGCAAATAATTGTTACTGGGGGGAGTAGGAGTGGCAGTGGAAGTGGGAGTGGGAGTTGCAGCTTTAGTTAGGTGGCGTCCCACTTGAAATGGCACTGAATAAATCGGCATTGAGGCCATTCCCGCACATTCTGACCCTGTTCAAATACATAAGTAGTCAAAGCTCATTTATGCGCATAATTTTTACTTATAATTTACTTTTTCCTTTCCTTTCGGCTCCTTTCCAGTGCGTAGCCAGTTGGAATTTTCTGTTCCTTAGTTCCTTAAGCGCTTAGTTCGTTTGTTCTCTGTATGCGATTCATTCATTCATTCATTGATGATGATGATTATGATTACAATGGAGGCAAGTTTCTAAATTGGTATTTGTTGCCATGACAAAAGTTGTGCCATAATCGCTGCAATGGCTAAGAAAAAGTCAACTAAGAGCCAAATGCTTATATTTATTTATAGAATTCCTCAATTTGATACGCGCTGCCCAACTGCCAACTGCTTCCTATTCAGTTGCCCCAGCTGCTCAGCTTGGTGCCCAAATGACTCTGGCAGCCGCTAACTAAACTATTCGCAGTTCAGCAAGCGGTCAATCTCTACATATATATATATATGTATATATATATATATATATATGATTTACATAATATGGCATATATATATATATATATTCATTTATTTGTTCATATATTTTCAAGCCCTCAATTTATGGGCTTAAGCCCAATGCTAATTGTATATGCTAATAAATCAGATTTGAAATACATTTTCATGCAAATTGGAAATTTATTTAAATGCTGTAGATGCAGGCAAGCATTTCATATATATATATATACATCGACAATTATATATATATATATATATATATATATATATATATATATACATATATATTTAACAAAAATAAATCAATTATTCACTTTGCTACAAAATACGTTTTCAATTCTAGAAAAAAAATATATAGATATTCAAAATGTTATTGAAATACGAAACAGGCGAACTACGGGCCGACCACATAGACGTTATAGTAAAACAAATTACAATAAAAACATCTGGAGCTAACATCTGACATTATTCTCTGTACTCGTCTCGTAGCCTCATTCATGCTTTTTTAGAGCCAACTCAGATCCATAGTTCCAAAGTGCATGGCTTAGACTAAAGACTACAAGTTAAGGGACACCAATTCTCAGGCTCAGTATTAGATCCTCGTGCGGATGACTGCTTATGGGAATATTTTCAGGCGCAGGACGATTCAAGATCAAGTGGCAAATAGCTAGAAGATATCGATAACTGAAACAGCTGCAGAAATATAGTTATCGGAAATAGTAACTCAAGTTATATGGCTATAATTATAGTCGATTATAAGAAAAGCTATCGATAACTGTTGACATGCAATTATCTCAAATAGTGGCTGCTCTAGGTATAACCGATTAGAATTAAAGTGATCGATAACAACGGAAATGTAGTTATCGAAAATAGTATATCAATGCATTTGGGTCCTCTAAGTATAATCGATTGGAATAAAAGTTATCGATAACTTATTACATATAGTTATCGGAAATCATATCCCGATATATATAGCTGCCATAAATATATAATCAATTATAATATAAGTTATCGATAACTTAAATATAGTTATCGGAAACTGTATCCCGATATATGTGGCTATATGTGTAGTTATCGGAAATAGTAACTAGATGTATGTGGCTACTATAGGTCTAATCGATTATAATGAACGATAACTACTGAATCTTGGTATATTCCTTATAACTATCCACCTGCTTTCATACAATTTAATAATTCTTTGCAGAGGAACAGTGCCATCCGAGCCCGTGCGGCATTAACACCAAATGTGAGATTATTAATGGAGTGCCCACCTGCTCCTGCGTGCATGGCTACCTGGGCAATCCGCTGAGCGGCTGTCGCCATGAGTGCGAGCGGGACAGTGACTGCGGCGGCCGTGACATGTGCAGCAATTTCAAGTGTGTGCCATCGTGTGGCCAGTGTGGCATTGGCGCCAACTGCCAGTCGGTGTCGAATCATCGGGCACTGTGCGAATGCCCCAAGGGCTATATTGGTAGTCCGTATACGGAATGCCGGCCGGAATGTTATGGCGATTCGGATTGTCCGGCTGGCCGACCGGCATGCTTCTATGGCATTTGCAAGAACACTTGCGATGGCGCCTGCGGCGTGGGCGCCGATTGCAATCTGCGCGGCTTGACACCCGTCTGCAGCTGCCCGCGGGACATGACCGGCGATCCATTTGTGCGCTGCCGCCCCTTCACCAAGGAGGATCTGTGTGAGCCGAATCCATGCGGCACCAATGCCATTTGTGTGCCCGGTCACGACAACACCGGACGCGAGCGACCCGTCTGCAATTGTCTGCCTGGCCACACCGGCAATCCGCTTTCCCATTGCTCACGCGTAAGTCAATAGCCCAATAGCTGGCAGAGCCCAATAACCAAATCTGTGTGTTCTAGGGCGAGTGTCTCAGCAACAATGAGTGTCCGGACCACAGAGCCTGCATTAATTATCAGTGCGTCGATCCATGCATTGGCAAGTGCGCCACAGGTGCCAGCTGTGAAGCGAAGGCACATCTGGCAGTCTGCCGCTGTCCACATGGACAGACGGGTGATGCGCTTGTCTCCTGTCGCCAGACACGCACCTTCCCAGTGGCCAAATACCACTAAGCTGGCCCATCATCTATCTGAGTGGTTGGATAACAAACGCCGGCCGCACTGCCTGCCAACGCACTTTACACTTGCAGCTCACAAATCAGCTTACAATCAAATCGCAATGAACGAAATCTTAATTTAATGCACCTAATTCACTGACAATTTTCGACTTACACTGCAATAAAATGAGCTACATATTTATGTTTTATAATAAAAAAAACTGTTATATATTATTTCTTGAATAGTAAAGATTAGGTATGATTACATAAGCTGAAAATATATAGTTCGTTTAATTCAAAAATGGTGCCCATTGTCAGCGCACATTCGATACACAAATATGGCTGGCTAATGTTATCGATAGGTTGCCAATATCGCACAAATAGAGTGCTGCCACCTATTGAAAATCGCATTTAGAAACTGAATTCATTCAAAAATGTATATATATATATATATATATATATATATATATATATAAATGAAAATATATAAATATATAACGACAACGGAACGTTCTTTAAAAATTGAATTAATTTTTATTATTTGATAACGTTCATATCATTTTTTGTGTCCTTTTAATATGTATGTATGCATGAATTCACATGTATATATATCTACATATATACGTATACAACTAACCCTAGTCAAGTACTACATATATATACATTTATAAATATATATATAGTATTTAACTGTGCACTTTCTAAGTCTGTCCTTTAAATAAGTATATTTGGTGTTGTAACACAACAAATATGTATACGATTTTCGACTTTAAATTTTTGATGAGTCTATATAAAAATATATATAAAATACGCTCTCATATACAAAAAAAAGTATATATCAGTTTCATATCTAATTGGCCTTTCTAAATAATTTGCAAATTAATTTACAGTCACGAATACGAAATGAATCTGCAATTGTAATTAATTAACTAAATGATTAGTGAACTGAGTTATATGGAAGTCGATTAGCAAAAATATGGAAGTTCTTAGCTATGATCTATATATATATATATATATATATATATATATATATATATATAAGTTAACACAATTGATCAGCAGAACGTAAATATTGAAGCTGACCATGCATTCTCAGCATAAATGCTTACGACACCAGCTGTCTCAAGCGGACATTGCACAACAGCGGAAGCGTCCACGCGCAACAATGTTGCTGACCAGCGACCTAGTACTGTATGCAATGCCAGCGTTTTCAGGGCTTAGGGCTAGCTTCTATTATAAGAACGATTGTCAAATAGAGTTAGTTGATTTTTGGAAATAAAGAACGTCGGTCATCGCCACGGAATTCACAAAGTCTTCTCATTTTTCGAATAAGTGTTAACGCCGATACTCCGTACGCGCTTAACATAATTTCGAAATCTTAAAATAAATAACTGGCGCCCAACGAAATCGGAAAAAAAAAACCCGAACTCAATTAAACAAATATTCAAAAAATAATTTGTGAAAAAAACCCGAACTCAGTTAAACAAATATTCAAGAAATAATTTGTGAAAAAAAAAAAAACCCGAACTCTATTAAGAAAATTTCCAACAAATAATTTGAAAAAAACCCGAACTCAATCAAACAATTATTAAAAAAATTTGTGAAAAAAAAAAACCCGAACTCAGTTAAACAAATATTCAACAAATAATTTGTGAAAAAAAAAACATTATAAATTACAACTAATACGCAACAAAAAAAGTTCACCGAGGGATTCATCAAACCATCAGCTCTACGAAAATAATATAAGAACATGTAAGTAGGGTGTTCAAAAAAAAAAAAAAGAATAATAATAAATAAAAATTGTAAAAATACAATTCCAACTGTTCAACTAAATTTTAATTGTATAAAAAACACTACACATATCTTATTTGCATGTTATGAGTGATAGTGAGATACAAGATTTAGTAAAAAAATTTCAAAGTATAGATACAGGTGAAAAAATAAAAATGTCTTTATCTAACGAACAGTTAAGAGCGATTGTAGAAGGCGCAGTTACAAGCGCATTAAGAACCCAAAAAGAAAACTTTGATCAGAAATTACGCGACATAGAACAACGTATTGGTTCTGTACAAGTTAGCACTCCTGAAGTAGAAACATTTAGAGAGGCCGAGATCAGGGCAAGCGTCATTTGCAATGAAACCCTTGACATAATGAAATCCCTTCCAGAATTTGAAGGAAAAAATGAGACTTATGTATCATGGAGGAAAGCTGCGCATACCGCATACAAAGTATATGAAAAATATGATGGTAGCTCGAAACATTATCAAGCTTTAGGAATATTAAGAAACAAAATTAAAAACGCCGCCGATATGGTACTCTCTTCGTTTGACACTCCTCTGAATTTTAGGGCCATTATAAATCGGTTAGATTTCACGTACGCAGACAAAAGACCGATATACCTAATTGAACAAGAGCTGTCAACACTCCGTCAAGGAAATCTGACACTACTACAGTACTATGACGAAGTGGAGAAGAAACTGACTTTACTCATAAATAAGACAATCATGACCTATGACGCCAACGTTGCCTCTTCGTTAAATGAGAAATACAGGGCAGACGCTCTACGAGTATTCATCTCAGGTACCAGGAAAACTTTAAGTGATGTCCTATTCTCAGCTAGACCAACTGACCTTCCGTCTGCACTGGCATTAGCCCAAGAAGTCGAGTCTAATCATGACCGGTATATGTTTGCCACGAATTTTGCACGTAGTTTAGAAGAAAAGGCTCAGAGAACAGTACAAAAACAACAAGGCAGAGATAGGAACCTAACTCAAGACCCAAAATACAACCAGCCAGGGAAAAGCCCATATTATAAGAAACAAGAATTCTCACCACGACGAGAACAAGTTGAACCAATGGACGTTGATACATCCGCTCGCTTCGGACAGACGACCCAATACCAGCAAAACACGGCTCCCTCAAAGCAAACTCAGTGGTCGACTCAACAACAAAACACAAAATATGAAAGTTACAATAATCAGGGACAAGCAAACAAGAGACCAAATAATAGTAGTGCACGACTCACAGGACCGAAGCAGCAAAGAGTTAACTATTTAGAAGCAAGAGATTCAGAATATGAACAGGACGGTAATAAATATCGGACCATCGCAGAAAATGAGGCAGAAGACATTGAAGACGAATCCGACGAATATGACCAGGTCCATTTTTTAGACCTGGCTCCCTGCTACCGTTCATAGAAAGATCAGTGGCAGGAAGGACAATAAGATTACTTATAGATACAGGGGCCTCTAAAAACTATGTTAAACCATTAAAAGAATTAAAACATATTAAGCCAGTAGAAAAACCCTTTCGAGTAAAATCAATTCATGGCTATAACGATATTGACAGGAAGTGTACAATGCATCTTTTTAACACAAATACAACATTTTTCTTACTACCAAACCTTACGAAATTTGACGGTATAATTGGACTTGATTTACTAAACCAAAACAACGTTATATTAGATTTCAAAAACAAGAAGTTAATAACAAACTGCACTTCCGAGACTATTAAATTTCTAAAATGCCCAGCCGTAAATTTTACGGATGTCAAAGAAATAGAAACCCCTCAAGCCATAACGACAAACTTTCAAACAATGCTCAAGAAACGAACAGGAGTCTTTGCGGAACCAAATGAGGCACTCCCGTATAATACCAACATCATTGCCACCATTAGAACAGAAAATGAGGATCCCATATATTCCAAACTATACCCATACCCAATGGGCGTATCGGAATTCGTAAACGCAGAAACTCAAGACCTGTTAAAAAACGGTATAATACGTCCATCTCGTTCACCGTACAATAACCCCGTTTGGGTTGTAGATAAAAAAGGTACTGATGAACAGGGAAGGAAAAAGAAGCGTTTAGTCATAGACTTCAGAAAACTTAACCAAAAAACAATAGACGACAAATATCCAATCCCCAATATTGCCTCTATCTTATCCAACTTAGGAACAGCAAGGTATTTTACAACCCTAGATCTGAAATCCGGATTTCACCAGATCTTACTTGCTGAAAAGGACAGAGAAAAGACAGCCTTTTCTATAGGAAGTGGAAAGTATGAGTTTTGCAGGCTCCCTTTTGGCTTGAAAAATGCACCCAGTATTTTTCAAAGAGCCATTGACGATGTGCTCAGAGAGCAAATCGGAAAATCTTGTTATGTTTACGTCGACGACGTAATAATTTTTTCTGAAAACATGGAAAACCACGTCAAACATATCGCCTGGGTCTTAGATAAGCTATACGAGGCCAACATGAGAGTTTCGCCAGAAAAATCACACTTTTTCAAAGAAAGCGTTGAATATCTAGGTTTCGTGGTCTCAAGTAAAGGTATAAAGACATGTCCAAGTAAAGTTGAAGCGATTCGTAACTACGAATTACCAACAACTCTGTTTAACGTCAGATCATTCCTCGGCCTGGCAAGCTACTATAGGTGTTTTATCAAGGACTTCGCATCTTTGGCAAAACCTATAAGCGACATCTTAAAAGGCGAAAACGGCAAAGTTAGCGCAGGACAATCAAAGAAAATACCAGTAAAATTCGACGAGAGTCAACTCACGGCATTTGAGAAACTAAAAGAGGTTCT
Source organism: Drosophila hydei (assembly GCF_003285905.1). Taxonomy (NCBI): domain Eukaryota; kingdom Metazoa; phylum Arthropoda; class Insecta; order Diptera; family Drosophilidae; genus Drosophila; species Drosophila hydei. Next base: position 95,639 of record NW_022045726.1, on the reverse strand, counting down.
CGCATCCGAAAATGTAATGTTACTCTACCCCGACTACAAGAAAGCGTTTGATTTAACAACTGATGCTTCGTCCTTTGGTCTAGGGGCAGTCTTATCCCAAGGTGGAAAACCAATCACCATGATATCAAGGACATTGAAAGATAGGGAACTTAGCTTTGCAACAAATGAAAGAGAATTACTTGCTATAGTCTGGGCCTTGAAAAGCCTCCGAAACTATCTGTACGGAGTAAAAAATTTAAATATCTTTACGGACCACCAACCCCTGACGTTTGCAGTATCTGACCGTAATCCAAACGCAAAAATCAGGCGTTGGAAAGCTTTTATAGACGAGTATAATGCAAATATCTATTACAAGCCAGGGAAGGAAAACTACGTTGCTGATGCGCTATCGCGGCATAATATTCATGCCTTGGAAGACGACGCACAGTCAGACAGAGCTACAATGCATAGCGAAGTATCACTCACGTACACTATAGAAACAACAGACAAACCAATCAACTGTTTCCAAAACCAAATTATAATTGAAGAAGATAGAGTAGCCTCTGATCGTACAGTCATTATATTCGGTAAAAAAATCCGACATACAATTCACTTCTCAGACAGAAATTCGTTAATCGAAAGAGTTTACGATGTAGTCAAAAAAGACGTCGTTAATGCAATCCATTGCGAGTTACCAGTACTGGCATTCATACAACATAAACTAATAGAAACTTTCCCAACAACAATATTTCGATATACAAAACATATGGTAAATGACATTTTTGACAAGAACGAACAAAAAGAAATAACTGTAACAGAACACAATCGAGCCCACAGAGCAGCTCAAGAAAATGTAAAACAGATTTTACAAGACTACTTTTTTCCAAAAATGACAAAACTAGCTAACGAAGTGGTTGCAAATTGCAAAATCTGTAAAACAGCTAAGTACAACCGTCACCCACAAAAACAAATACTTGGAGAAACTCCTATACCTTCCTATGTGGGTGAAATGCTACACATTGACGTATACTCAACTGATAAAAAATACTTCCTTACATGCATAGACAAATTTTCAAAATTCGCAACCGTTCAACCCATTGCTTCAAGGACAATAATCGACATACAATCGGCAATTTTACAACTTGTAAATTTTTATCGACATATCAAGACGATCTATTGCGATAATGAACCCTCCTTAAAGTCCGAAACAATAAAATCACTATTAAACGGCCAGTATGACATTCAAATCGTAAACGCCCCACCACTCCATAGTACTTCAAATGGACAAGTCGAGAGATTTCATAGCACCCTCAGCGACATCGCAAGATGCCTAACAGCTCAAAGAAAAATTACAGATACCGTTGAAACGATACTCCAAGCAACTATTGAATACAACAACACAGTTCACTCGGTAACAGACAAACGTCCAATCGACATAATCCACTCATCCTCCCCAGAACTTAAAATTGAAATAAGAAATAAAATTCAAAAAGCACAGCAGCTCCAAATAAACAGGGTAAATGAAACAAGACACGATAGACAATTCCAAGTAGGCGATACAGTTCTTGTAAAGGCAAACAGACGTTTAGGGAACAAATTGACACCACTGTACAATGAAAACAAAATTGACGCAGACTTGGGGACAACGGTCTTAATAAAAGGGAGGGTGGTCCACAAAGACAACCTAAGGTAAACAAAACATTAAACCCTTTTTATTTCTTTTTATCTTTAGGATTTGGGCTATAATTCTCTTCGCCACAACGGTAGCGGCGAAACTTACCGATTATACGAACACAGATTACATACCGATCTCAGACGGATATGTAACCATTTGGACGGATTTCCAATATTTAAAACATTCAACTAATCTTACTCTATACTCAGCAATAGTAGAGGACACGAAGAAATTAAGACAAAATTTTCCACGATCACATATGAGACAGTTATTAGACACAGATATACAACATATAGAAGCACTAATAGCCACAGTAAATATCCATCATAGACATGCTAGGAGCATTAATATGCTAGGCACCGTTCTTAAAGTCGTAGCTGGCACGCCAGACTCCGACGACTTGGAAAATCTTAAATTTACACAGAAAGAACTTGTAGAATCAGAAAACAGGCAAGTAACTATAAACACAAAAATGCAAGAACAAATAAATAAGCTAACCGACACAGTAAACCTCATAACAAAAACAAAGCAAATAGATACAGAACATTTGTATGAGACACTGCTCTCAAGAAACAGAATAATTATTTCAGAACTAGAAACCTTGATGCTATCAGTAACACTTGCAAAGGTTGGAATTGTAAACCCCTCCATATTAGATTCTTCTGACTTAAAAAATATTGTTAATGAACACCCTATAAATATCACTATTACTGACTTAATGGAAGTATCTCAAGTTAAAGTCTTGCTAAATAATAACTTTTTACACTTTATTATAAGATACCCTAAGCCTAACATAGTATGTAAAAAATTAACAATATACCCTGTCCAACACGATGGCATTGTAATCAATTTCGCCGAAGACTACGATATAGCTGTTTGCGACAACCATGTAATATCAATAGGAAATTGTAGCACAGCCCTCACAACAACGTTCTGTAAGAAATTACCCTATACAACGTGCGCGCAACAACTGCACTCAGGTGGCACTGCACATTGCTCAACTCGACCCAGCCATCTTGAACCTCTAACCATCATCGACGATGGCGTTATCATCATCAACGACAGAGTGGCTATAGTTGACGAGCAAATGGTGAAAGGGACATTCCTCCTTACCTTTGACAACGAGATAAAGGTAAACGGCACCGTATATAAAAATCCAAAAAAATACGTGAGGAAATCCCCGAGACCAGCGGCATCCACGCTTCTAAATATAACGGATCATCAGGAAATACCGAGCCTGCCGTACCTACAGAAGCTAAGCATAAAAAACATCCGGGACATTGCTCAAATAGAAGAACAACTGGTAAAAAGACCAATAATATCTGGACTAACCGTGGTCATCATTCTACTTTCCTGCTACGCCTCAATGAAACTTTATCAAAGACATCAGAGGAGCAAACGTCAACTTGATCTTCAAGCGGTAATTAACAGTTTGAAGAACTCCGAGGACGTCATTCACCTAAGTGGGGGAGGAGTTAACACAATTGATCAGCAGAACGTAAATATTGAAGCTGACCATGCATTCTCAGCATAAATGCTTACGACACCAGCTGTCTCAAGCGGACATTGCACAACAGCGGAAGCGTCCACGCGCAACAATGTTGCTGACCAGCGACCTAGTACTGTATGCAATGCCAGCGTTTTCAGGGCTTAGGGCTAGCTTCTATTATAAGAACGATTGTCAAATAGAGTTAGTTGATTTTTGGAAATAAAGAACGTCGGTCATCGCCACGGAATTCACAAAGTCTTCTCATTTTTCGAATAAGTGTTAACGCCGATACTCCGTACGCGCTTAACATAATTTCGAAATCTTAAAATAAATAACTTATATATATATATAGGTATGTGTATATGTATATATCATAGGCAGGATAGGATCAGCCGAACTGAACTGTAGAAAAATAGTTGCAACTGTGAAAAAATACAATCTATTTATAATTTTAACAATATTCTTTTGATATATACTAAGTCTGTAGTATTTCCAGTTTCCATAACGAATGTCAGCGATGGGTAAACCATATTAAACCATATTCTAAATTTGTCCTCAATTTGTCGTCTGCTGCATATTCGCAATTATTGTTTGATTTCTCGTTATTATTGTAAATACAATTTTCTTTGTTTTGCTTCCTTTTCTTTTATATATATATGTATATATATATATATATATATGTATATATATAAATATATACATATATAAATATATACATATATATATATATATATATATATATATATATATATATATATATATATATATATATATATATATATATATATCTATATATATATATATATATATATATATATATATATATATATATATATATCTATATATATATATATATATATATATATACATATATATATATGTATATACATATATAAATATATTCTTGTATAAATATGCAATTTGTTTTTTTGTTTTGTTTTCTTGTTTACTTTATATTTATACATATATGTATATATATATCTATATAAATATATACATATATATATTTATATTTATATATACATACATATATATACATATATATGCATGTATGTGTATAATATGTATATAAATTGCTAAATACAATTAATTGCGCTTTACACTTTTTAACGGCTCTGAGGCATTATTTAAAAAATTAAAACAAAAAAAAACAAAAAATTTGTCTTGTGTATGTGTGTGTCTGTGTAAACTACATATGTTTGTCTAACTGTGTTTAAGTTGTATGTGTTTCTGTGTGTGTGTGTGCCAAATGAACCTGTACTACGCGCCCCCACAACGTAACCTCATCAACATGCTATCGATGCTGCTCCTGCTCCTGCTCCTCCTGCTGCTGGTGCTGCTGCTGCTCCGTCGCTTTCAACTGCAACATTTATTAGATTTCCCCTTGTTCTTGTTTTGTTTAATTATGATGCGATCCTTCTGCTGTTCATCAGAGGCGGTGCGTAGCTTATGATCCAACACCTGTCGCGTTATGGACAGAAACATGTCCTCCACATTGAGGTTGTCTTTGGCGGATGTCTCGAATAGCTCAATATCCATTTGTCGCGCAAAGCGCTGCGCGTCCTCCGTTATGACCACCTTACGATCCGGATCATCATTCTTATTGCCCACTGAAAAAACAAAACTCATTTCAATTTGCTTCAATCGCGCCTTGACCTTTAGAGTCACTCACCTAATACTTTGTTGACCACATCGCAATTGTTCTGAATCTCCTCCAGCCAACGGCGTACATTCGCAAAGGAATCCCCATTCGTGACATCATAAACAATGATGACGCCGTGCGTGCCGCGGTAATAGGTGCTGGTGATTGTACGGAAACGCTCCTGACCAGCGGTATCCCAGATCTGGAGCTTAACGCGCAGGCCATTGATCTCGACGGTGCGGATCTTAAAGTCCACCCCAATTGTCGTTATATAACTGCCCGAGAATGTGTCATCTGAGAACCGTATGAGAAGCGATGATTTGCCCACACCTGAAATAAACAACAAATCATTGAAAATTTGATCGATTGAAAGAGCTAATGAAGTCCTCATACATATAGAGATGTATTTGTTTACATGAGCAAGTGTGCAACAATAGTTGAAGTTTTCTGTTTATACAACAACAAATCATTTGGTAGCTGGCAGCTCTCTAATTACAATTTGAGTGGCACCCAACGCCCTAAGAGCTGGCTTTGCGATCTGTTTATAAATTCGCATTAAATGGAGACATTGGTGCAAAGGTAATTTAAGTATAGAATTGTCAACAAACGTTATATCTAAATAAATTCCATTTAGAAATTAACAAATACGATAACAAGAACGTCAACTGCGTAACGTTTAGTTCCTAATCGATTTAGCCTCATTTACATCGATAACAAATGTTTTAGATGAAAGTGAGACAGAAAGAGACAGACAGAGAAAGAGATTGGTGGGAAAGGAGATGCCACAAGATGGCAAATTGATTATGTTGAAGTAGTCAAGCGATTTCTAATTTGTTTTACATTACACATTGAGCTAACAGCAGACAGAGAAGGAGATAGAACGAACAGCTGATTGGGCGCAGATAAATCCAAACATAAAACACAAACAAGGAAATCAGCCAAAAACACAAGCCGAAAATACACAAAATGGGATTGAGCACAAGCAGTGCAGGTTTATTCATGTTTTCTTCTTCTTTATCTTTTTTTAATGGTTTGTTGCTATTTATAACGTTGTTGTTGTAGCACTGTTGGGCAGGTGAAAAAAAGCATGCAGGCATGTTGTATGTGCAAAATATACGTATGTATAAATGTGTGTGTTTATGAATGCATATAGCATGGGTATGGAAATATTTGCATTTGCACTTACCGCTGTCGCCAATTATAAGCAACTTGAACATATGATCAAAGTGGCGTGCCATTTTGGAGTTGCTGTTGTAATTTACAGTTAGTCGGCGTTAAGGTTGACGCTGGCTTTCCAGTTGAACAATGCAAAAATTTGTGGAAAAAAAATGTTCTGCTGCTGCGGTTGCTACTACTTTCTGCTGTTTGTTGTTGGTGTTTCTTTTTGCCTTGCCTGTGCCTTGCTCCCACACACACACACACAGACAGACACACCCACACACATATACACAGTCGTACGCGTCGGCCTCTCGTTCGCACTCACAGCGCTGACGATGCCTACTGCTGCTGCTGCTGCTGCCGCCGGTCACTCAAATATGATAAACTGTTGTTCTTGCTCGCGGCTGCTGGTGCTGCTGCTGCTGCTGGCTCTGCTGCTGCGGGCGTGTGCGTGTGATAAGCTCGCTATTGTTATAAATGTTGTTGTACGAAGAGTTTATAGTTTTACTTGTTATTTAATTTACGTTAAATTCGCGTTAAAGCACTTAACGCAACTGCTGCTACTGATGTTGGTGTTTCTTTTTGCATGTATTTATCAGCAATTCGATTGGGGAGGCGGCATTAAAACGTCAGACAGAGGCCGACTTGTTGTTATTGTTGTTGCTGCGGCTGATGTTTCTTCTTCTGCTGGTGCTGGTGTGGCGGTGGAAGCGCTGCAGCACTCTTGCTAACGTTGATTACGTTGAATGTTTTGGCTTCTAGCTACTGTGCATGTTTAAAAATATTACAAATACAAAGCTATTAATGTCACACTGACATCGAACACAACGCATACGCACAATAAATTAGCAAGTTGTCCTATCTCTTTCGCACACACAATGCCAGCAAATTATGTTTTTCTTTTTTATTATTATTTGACGTCGTTTGTTGAAATCCTACACACATATATGCACTTTTCTGTTTAAATTATATTTGGTTTATTTTGCACCTGCTATGCTGACTGCCTTCAATAACTTAATTACATTTATGTCCCTAAATTATATGCATTTTATGAGTAAACTATTACTAACGCACGTATATATATGGAATGGAGTACGGATATAAAAAAAAAGACATCGATCTATCGATTATACCAGCGATATACAAATATGTGTGGTGTTTTTCCACACTGAATATATCGTTTATGACTAAGGCAGAGTGCAACATAATCATTATCTGAAATATATTATAATGACCTGCATCAACATCTGAACATAACTCAAATATCTAATGCCACTTCGAAATAAACAGCACTTTAAAGATCATTTACCAATACCAAGAGGCGCCGATTATTATTTAGTCTATTATTTGCCTGGACAATTATATCGATATATTTATTTTATATCGCCTACGAAAATCAATGTCATTCTCATTGATTCCTCATATTGCAGTTATCTCCGACTTTTGACTTTTCAAATAAAAACAAAATGAAAAACAAAAAATATATTATGAGATTTTATTGTCTTAAATGTGTTTAGATTTCCACTTGGATATTCCATATTCATATTCTGGAATTTAGTCTCTAAGTCTGCTATGAAAATGAGCAAGATACAGTTCTCTCTCCTTCTCTATCTAATTTATAGAAATGCATGAGAAAATAGAAATTTTCACCCACACATTTTAATATATCATATATGAAAAAAATTAAAGAAAAATAGTTAGAAACTAAAAAATAATAAAAAATTAAATATTTGAGGAATACAGAACTATCAACACTTAATATAATTCCTACTTACTTTTCATAAAAATAATGTACGAAAAACTTATATCATTTTATTGATATATACAATGGGAAGCGATCTAATCATTACCTGCGCGAGCGAGCGCGAGTGCGATTCGCCACACAAGATATATCGAATGGCGAACTGACCTCTGTGTTGCGCGAGCGCAATCGCTGTCGTCCTCGCCAGATTAAAGGACTTGTATCCATTTGGGCGCGGTCTGGCGATTGGCGATGATTTCGAGAGGAGCGTCGCTCCACCAGTTCACCTACTGGCGATCTAGATCGAGTATGACTTGAACGCGAACGAGTGCGCAAACGGGTGCTCACAGTTTCAGCGGCGAGAGTACGACGATTGCCCATGCCTCTTTGTTGAATGTTGCGCGTGCGCAGTTGTTCATTATTGGGCTGCATTACGGTTGGCGCTGCAGCTGCGCTGTTCACATTATCCTTCTCATTTTTAAACTGTGTAAATTTTGATATATCCCAGTCAAAATCCGATTCAGAGTCGGACTTTGTTTCGGGCTTGGTAGGGCGACTGTGTGAGCGAATGGTTGCGCTGCTCAATGTTGCTGAATTCGCCATCGAAAGAAACTTCTCAAGTGGATCCAAATCATCATCGTCATCATCATCAGCGTTGTTATTATTATTGTTAGCATCATCATTATCATCATCGGCATTGTCCTTGTCCTCATTATCATTGTCATCATCATCACTGTCATTAGCATCATTATCCTCATCATCATCGACGTCATGAGACTCAAAAACCTCTAATGGCCTGTTCAAAACGACGGAGCAGTCCTCGCAGCAAAAGTCCTGGTTCTTGATCGATGTACACTCAGTGTGCACCGGATTCGAGCCGCACATTATACAATATAATAAAGTTTCCATGCTGCCTTTGCGTCCATTTGCGTTGGCACAGTTTCGGGCAGTGCAGTCTGTGGGTAGCACCAGCTGATCTGCATATGCATCGTTATCCTCCCAAGATGCATCGCTGTAGCGGCAAGAAAATAGATGATGCTGAGAAAAAAATCCATTTTTAACTCTTTTAGTTTCACTTACCGATTCGGCACGGAAATGCCCCACAAAGCAACCAAATTGAATCTCTCGGTATCATTGCACAATGGGCACTTAAAGAAGTAACCAGCCGAATTGGCGTACCGCTGCAGACAATCCTTGTGGTACCAACCGTTTTTGCAGCACTTGCCATAGATATACTTGGTGCAGCAGAATCTATGATTTTTCTTGATCAGCGTTTCAAAGCAAATTACACAGGTATCATTGTGCTTGGGTCGCTCGGGGTACGTATTTACGTGCATGTTGCAGAACGATTTGAATGTGCCAATAAACTGATTCTGAGAGCAGTTCTCCAAGCCACAATAAGTGTGGAAAGTCCGACGGCAGCCGCTCTTACAGCAGCCAACGTTGGCGCCTCTCCTGTTGCAGTAACAGCAGTGCTGCAATAAGGCAAGTATCAAAATATATTAATATTGGCTTCCGATCGAAACACCTGTCCCGAACGTTATGTTTAATGCGAGCATACGCATACTTTACAATCCAAATAAACATCTTGCTGATATTTTTTGCAAAGGCTATGCGATGGCTTGCGTTTAATGAATGTAAACTAAAACCCTTACCAAATATTTGGTGCGTTCCGATTCAGCTAGAATGTCGTTATATGTAAAGTTCAGAATACCATTGCGGCCATTGCCCCGTTGCACTAGATTCGAGCTCAAGTACTGTAATTGATTTATTTGTAAATATTTTAGGTGTTTGGCTTTTCGTTCATACATACTAAACAGTTTTGATGGACTGCAATCTCTCCACGAAGGTATAGTTTGCCTAGCCGTAACTCATCGACTGCGGCTAAGCGGCAAAGTATGCATTTTCTCATGCTTAATAATTATTTTATCCGATTTAATAAATCTTTGTTATGTTCACAATGGGTACAGCCCAAATTTTGTATTATGCGTATGTAAACATATATTGGCGGGAATACTATGTAGAATGCTGACGTTTATTAGCACTGTTCAATGTTACAGTGTTAGTTAAATCTTGATTAGCGTGTTATCGATACGTATAAAACAGCGTTGCCATACAATAAAATGCGCACAACCAGGCGAGAATTGGCGGCAGAATGTTGAAAATTGGTGTTTTTTTTTAGAGAAAAAAATGACAAATTTTTATAAATAACTACAGTATATTACATTTTATCCGTATACACATTTATCTCAATATGTCAAAAACACAATCGAATATATATATATATATATATATATATATATATATATAAACCTTGATACACAATGGTTGGTTAACTTCTTGAAAACCTAATACAATCTGAATACACATTTAGCTTAAATTTGAATGTTTGTAAATATATTTAAGTCATACACGCTATAATTCCTTGGTACATGCATGCATATTCTTTTGGATAATTAATTATTTGGACAGTCGCACACAATCGACAATTACGATACAATTATTACACAAATTTTATAGTAAAATACAACTAACCATAATTTGATTGCCCTAACGACTTAACTCCTATTAATGACTAATTATGTATATATAAATATAACTAGATTTTACACATTTCTCAAGCGATCAAGTTCTAAAATGCATTGCTATTTCCTTGATCTCCATATATGTATATATATTGCGGCTTTGTAATGAACCAAACAGTAAAACAATAACGAGTAAGGCGATCACTCAAGTAGAGGGAGAGAGTTAGTATAGTTAAATCTTCCAACATCTCCTTATATACCTGCACGCTCCAATGCAGTTAGCTGGCTACCCAGTCGTTCCTCCTTGGCCTTGCGCTCTGCGCTAATTTTTTTGGAGCTCTGATAAGTGTTAAGAAAGGTCTGAACATCGATTTTGCCATTCAGAAAATGCTCGACATGGCGATCGCAATCACCGTCCGCATTTGATGCGGCTATTTGCAGAAGTTCCTGCATGGAAAACGTTTGATTACAATCGGGAAACATTATTTCAAATCTATGATCAATTTACTCGAATGTGTTGCGGGGCATATTCTTCCGATTTCTTTAAGTACTTTTTATTTAGTAGATCGCATTTTTCACCGAGCGTCTTAAGTGCCGTATAATCGTCGCTAAGCCGTCGTTTTAATTCAACAAGATGTGTGCCCTTGCTTTCATTTTCACCTGTAAATTGGATAAGGTTTTGATTAGGTAAGTTTTATATGGATTCAGACGCTAACATACGTGATATGTTCTCCACTTGATTCATCATGGAATCAAGTTCCTCATTTAAATGTTGTACCACTGACATTTCCTCAATGAAATCATCGAAAAATTCAGGATCCCGATCAAGCTGCTTCAGCTCATCCAGCGATAGTGTTGACAAATTTGGCATGTTATCTTCTTCAGCTTTCAGTTCGGAGTTAACTCCATTGCTCTCATCGTTGCTCAGTTGCTGGTGCTGCTGCTGTTGCTGCTGCTGCTGCTGAGACGTCTGCTGCGCAGTAGGCATCTTACAGATTGGCAGCAAATGGCTAAAAAAATGTTTCCTTTCTGTTTGACAATATAAAAATATCATTTAGGCCTACTTTACAACATTTGTATATAGAATATGGTATTACGAATTTACTCACTTGTTGCTTGGTTAAATGAAACGTATGTAAGTCAAGTTGTCGCTTGATAAATTGAAATTAAAAATGGAGTTGTTGTTCTTTTTAATGTTATGTTATAACAAAAACAACATTCAATCAGCGTTTTCTTGAAGGAGTTGCCACCTTTTTTGATATTGGATACCAATCAGATGGTCAACTAATGTAAATTCAAATCGTTTTATATTGAGATATATATTATATAGATTATTTCATAACAATTGCTTTATGTAGACACATCGATTTTCATCAATAATTCAAACATGTTTTTTTTTGTGTTTTGCTATTTTTGATGAGCTTGCTCTAATCCTGATGACACTTTAATAAAGTTGACTACCCTGGACAATTGGCGGTAAACTAAGCCTGTAGATGAGCACAAAACATACAGACAAATATATACAATGAAACAGCTATAATAAATATTTTTGAGAAAATAGTTCAAAATCATGAATTTTTATAAAAAATGGATCAATATTACTTGCTTATGACTGCACTGTCATTCGTGTTGCTTACATTGGCTACTCTAACAGTTAGAGCATCGCTCATCTCTATCGTCGAACAGCTGATTGCTGTTTTTCTTCTATTTTATAATTTTGAGTATCGTGTTGGTAAACTGAAGATAAAAAATTTTATATAAGAAACGTAAAACCTAAAACATGGCGTTATTTCAAATGAAATGGCTCCGTCGCTTTGTGCGCCGGCACACAAATCCGATACCAGAGCAACGTGCCGATATGTGGAAGCGGCGCTTGAGCATTGGCTATGCAATCCTAGCCTGGCAGGCGTTCGGAATGGTATGCTATATGGTCTACACTGGCCGCAACGATTGGGCACAATATTATGGCTACAAATCGGAGGAGGATATGGCCCTATCACCGTCTCAACAATTTGCTAAACATATTCGAGTGGAAGGCACCGGCAAAATTATACGTTTTTCAGGATTTTCTAAAGTTGATGAAATACCATTCGACTCAAAAGCCGTTGAGCATGTGAAGGACTGAACTGAGCAGATAACTTAATTGGTAATTTACCTAATATGTTTTTTTTCTGTTTATTGTTGCAAAATAAATTTGAAAAAAATTGTCTAAATATGAACTATATTGGTATTTTTACGTAAATTAAAAGCGGTCACACTGACAGCGAACAGAAACAGACGCCGCTGCAGCAAACAAACAACCAAAGACAATGCTGCTACCACGCGAGCAGCAATAAACATACAAATTATAGGAACAATAATCTTTAAATAAAAGTAAATATAAGCGCTCGTGAATGTGTTTTAAATAGTTCATTTTATAAGCTTTATAACAGTTGCTGTCAATACTGACCTATTATTTGTACGTCGCGATGCATTTCGTCTATAAATAAAACAAGAACAACATCATCTTCGGAATCTATTTAATGAATATTAATTGGCTATCAAGCGTGCACTGCAGTCGGAGATGAAGTCGAGGTCACAAAGTCTGCCTCTCAGCCTCCTCTTCATTTCTTTGTGCTATGCCAATGCCGTGTGTGTGTTTATGTGTATGAGAAATAACGGGACTAACAGACAAACAACAATAATAAATGGCATTTGCGCTGCTCTTGTCTAATTGGAATTGTTGTGCCAAAGAAATGCTTAAAATAAGCTCCAGCCGCAAATAATTGCTAATTAGTTGGTTTCTATTTTTTTTAAATTTGAGGTCTTGCAAGGCTTCATTCCCGACACGCATACGAATTTCTAATGCAATTAACGTGCGCTTCGCTGCCGACGTCGCAGTCGCAGTCATCGCCGCTGCTGCAATAGCAGCTGTGTTCCAAACATAAATGTGTATTTTTTTAAAATATTTTTTTATATATTTCCTAGTGTATTTGTATAAGCATAGGATTTGTGTTTTTTTTATGTGGCTTGCTATCTCTTTAATTTTATATTGTGATTGCAGGAGAGAGAGTGTGAAACAACGTGGTCGTCTAACGGCATTTAAGTGTATTGGCAAAGCTACTAAAGAAAACTCATACGTGCACACACAAAACACACATACACATATGTATATACATTGTACATATGTGTATGTTAAATGTACCGTTGATTGATTATTACTGTTGATTGCAGCTGCCTCTTGCATTGCATCTCTTGCGGGTAAGTGTTGAACAATTATTACAATTTATAGCCTATCTTCGTTCACCATCTCTGGCTGGCGAACTTTGAAGATAATTAAAAACTCATTAATTATAAAGTCTGAGTGAAATTTTTGTAAAGTTCACTTTCCAATTCTAAGACACAATATAACCACAACAAACACACTAAGAAAGCAAAACGTAAATCATTAACTGGCTATGTATAAATATTAAACAGAAATTTGTTTAGAAATTCAACAATAACAACTTACAATAACAACAACAAGAGCTAGACGACAGACTACGAAAGAAAAAAACGTTAGTTTCTATTTTTACCTTAATAGCTGGAGTAAAACTGAAACCTTTTTTCTTCTAAAAATACATAAATTTCGTTGTCATTTTTCTATCGAGAAACGAAAGGAAAACGGATTATAAATTCGTTTTTTACAATCGAATAATAAAAGAGCGTTATACAAGCGCCGCGAAATGTTTAGCATATGGTAGAAATGCGAACAAAGCGTGCGACAAACTCACACAAACATAAACACACATGTCAACAGAGCATATTTCGAGCATGCAAACTGGAATGGGGAATTGGAACGGGTGGAGCAGGAGGAGAAAAGGCATGAATTGATATTGAATGGAGCATCGAATAGCTAGGCACCCTACGCTGCCATTAATTGGCAACTGTTTAGATAAACATGATATTAACAATACTAAACGATGTGTTTAATCAAGCTAACGGCATAGTTAACATCAATTATCGATGCCCGTTAACTGACATTGCTAAATGTATTTTATTGGAAATCATTAAATATTAAATACGAAATTACATTATTATAAATATTTGAAATATATTTAAATTATAAATTGATTTTGTAATTGATCAATTAATGTTAATGATTACGTTTAATCGTGATCTAAGCACAGCTCTATAACTACAAATTATATATAAAAATCGTAATTCTCTGTTAGATCAGAATTTGTAATTGCATAATTAGACAGCTAATTATAGATGCATAATCGGCTGCCCTTTTTCGTACACTCCAAACGGGTAGAGCACCGTTCGCGCAGGAAAGCCTTACACAGCATAGACCTAGGTACTACGACGAAGCAACAAATAAACCACGAGAAAAACACAAGTTAACGCTTACAGACCATAGACTGGATCGACGCTCAAAGCGACTTCTGGGTTAGCGTTTTTTGTATACCCATTAAACGGGACAAATGGGTCTGTAAATGGGAGAAGAAACGTAAAGAAAATGCCTGAAGCTCAAGTTTTTTTCGACCATAAATCGAGACGTAACAACTGAAACAATTCCTTTTTTCTTCTTTTTTAGTTTTGAAACCAAAAACCAGTTATAAAGCGTCAGAAATTGACTTTCTTGCATTACAATTTTGATAGAAAATCCTGTGAAAATATCGGCTCTAATATAAAGCTCTCAAATAAGATTTCATCAGCTTAAGATTTCTATCATTTAATAGATATGTTCTAAAAGTATTTACCCAAGAGATACATTTTATAGTACATTCATCGACGTGTACACAGAGTATCTAGCAGTCGTACATGCCCTGCGCATCTATCTGTTTTTTTATTTCTTTAATAATCTTATGTCATGCTCGCTGACTTGCCGACTGGCGGACTGCCTGACTGTCTGCCTAGTTAACTGCCCACTGGGTTTCTCAGGTGCCGCTGCCGCTGCCAAACGTAATGCGATCCGTTAACGCGGATCACAGGTGCAAAAGGGTGCGGGGGCACCCACTGCCGGTGGGGGTACCAGACGACGCCTCTAAGCGACGCGATAAGCGACATTTGTTTTGCGGATGGTCATAGACCTCGACGAGTCGTCGGACTGGCCAGTTAGCTGGCCGGCTGGCTGACCAAAAACCGAAACTTAAACAATAAAAAAAATAGAAGAAAGAAGCAAAAATAAATACCGCACAGTGCCGACGCGGTTTGTGGCTTTTGCGGTTCCGGTGCCCCACCTTTCCGCTGGCTACCTCGATTCGCTCGCTTTCTCAGCTCGATAAGCGCACGCAACAGAAGCAATCGGGTCTAAACAATTCGGTCCAAAGAGATGATGTAAAAAATAAGACATCAGAATGGAACCCGAGTAATCTACCGTATCTACTACTACCTGAGCGCATTGTTGATTGCGACCGTCTGCTCGCTCCGCTAAATGCCAAAGAATACGAAAGAAAAGGGAATACAGATATATATATTGTATGTGATATGATGTATGAAATAAAATGAAACTGAACTGTCATCAATGGAGACAGGTTGATTGGCCCAGAGGGACCGGCAGATCATTAGCGCCTGGGAAACTCTCAAATCGTCCCCTGAGTGAGCCGACATTGTGTAATCGATACAAAGATATACGCCCCTCCCCCTCCAGCACCTTTTTTAATACTCGTTCACGCATTGAGAAGGGCATACTCGGTTTGTCTGCCTAAATATTTCCCATTATAAATTTAGGCAAATCGGAAAAAAATTACATTACAAAATTTTCAAAATTAAATGAGCTATTCTCACTCTCTATAGATTAAACTAAATGGAAATCTACCTATATATTCCATAGAATCGCCAAGATCATATATTTTAAAAAACAAATATATAAATTTTCCAATATATATGCGTGGTAGCTAACTTTCAGAGTTGGAATTTTTCAAGTCCTCTATGCCCCATACATAGATTGATAGATATATTATATAAAAATAATAGGATCGGTTCATTAAATAAATGTAAGTGAAAAAAAAAATTGTTTCCAAATAAATTTTTTTAACAAGGCTAAATTGTTAGCTGTTTTTATATCCATTTGAGAGATCAGTCGATTATTATAATTTAAGATATTTCAAGTTCTCTATGTAAATTGTACTTCTGAACAGATTTGAGATTTTATATTACGAAAATTGAGCATATGTATATATATATATATATATATATATATATAAATATATATATATGTAGATATATATATATATATATATTTATTTATAATAATCACATTATTTATTTATGAAATTTGCATTCTTTATATACATTTGTATATGGTTACTTTTTGGGTTGTGTTTGTTTTGATTTGCTTTAAAGTGGCATGATTTGTGGATTGAATGATGTTGGTTCAATATACCAGATCTGCGCTCCGTTTAGTGGACAACTAATATGAGGAGCGTAGAGTTGTGTCTTCAGCATTTGCGCTCGCAATTTCATTTGAAGTGTTTGGAATGTTTTTTTCTATGTTAAAAATACGTATAAGCTTAGTCTGTTCAATGCTATTGACATGGGCAAACCTACGTTCTGGCTCAGAGCTGAGGCTGTCATTACTGCTGGAAACCACATTAAGGCCGCAACTGCTCCACAATGTGGTCAGAGATGATCCAATGTTTTCGAGTGCCGTCAGCTTGTGTCCCCCCTCGAATATATCTGTCGTTGGCATGTCAATTTCTTTTTCTTTCGTCTTTTCATCTGGTATAGGGCTGCGCTTAACATTGCCGTTTAACATATTCTTAAAGAACGACATAATTTGGATCTAACTCGAGGAAATATTTCGCCACACGGGACAGCAGAAAAAAATAAACACGTACTGTGCCCCTAATTGTTGCTTGCACAGATTTATAAAAATATGACGACAAAAAAAATAAATCACGAAATATTTGAAGAACCGAACTGTTTAGATTTTGCTTTAAACTGAAAATTCAACTATCATTTTTTCAACACATTATAAATTTGAAATTTGATAGAAAGCTTGCTTATTTGTTTTTCAATTTTTGATCGTTTTTATGACTTCGCGCGTTTCTTATAAGTGTTGTAAAATACGTTTGCAAATAGTATTGAACATCGGGCTACGCATGCGCTGTTATCTAAATGCATAACATAGGTCTGTTGTTAACAGACGCGCGCGCCGAATCAAACATTTTGCGTTCCGCAACTACGGTCACACTGCTGACAGTAGATTCGTTCAGAAAACGCGCGTCGCGTCGCGTTCGCGTTTGTTGTCAGTTTCTCAGCTCTTTTTCCGTGCGCGCTGTTTTTATTCTCTTGTCTTTTATTTTTGTTTGTTTTTTTTCTAGTTCTTACGTTCTAAGTTATTTACATGACTAGCACTTTGCTTTGGTATGCTTTATGCGTATATATATATATATATATATACATGTGTGTGTGTTAATCATGGCCCTTTTACAGTTATTTGTTGCAAACAATTAAAGGCGCATATATACAAATTTGTGTGTGTGCATACATATCGAAATCCAGAGCGTGTGTACGTGTCTCCATGCTTGGCTCTGTAGTATTTGTGTGTATATGTGTGTGTTCAATTCATTGTTAAGCGGTTGCGACGGCTTAAGCTGCTCTGCAGCTTTTTTGTTCTTCTGTGTGAATTACACGCATGACATTCTTCAAGTGCTGTAGTTTCTTTTTAATTTACTCTCGTCAGCCGTTTCTCATTACAGTGACCGTTTTCAGTGGCTGCCGCAGTAACAGTTATATTTGTATTGTTTTTCTTTTCTTTTTTTTTTTTGTAAAATATACGCACACACTCCAATACGTTTGCATCCTGTTTGTAGTCTGCACTCTGTCTCCTGCTGCTACATGTGCAGTGTTGCAAAATGTGTGCTAAATGGGCGCGCGTGTTATACATATTCAATTATTATTATTATTAATTAGCATTCAAACGCCAAATGAGTTCACGAGCTTAGTTCTGCGACTTTTTCCGTGGTAATTTGTAATTATCTAATGACTATGGCACTTATCGCTGTGCAAACAGATAGATAAACCAAAGCCACTCACACAACAGCATTAAGACAAACATGCTCATAAGTATAACAATTTCTACACTCGTCTAATTGACCCACGCACCTGATTAAACTCGCATGTTGTCAGTAATTAACGAAATTGCGACAGCCCAACACATAAATCAGATTTGCGTGCATGATGTCATATATTTTGCATTTGTTTTTATGTTTGTGTTTCAATTTAAATGTCGCTGTGTCGTCAAAACTTGAAAGCCTTTAAACAAAATAAACACAACTTTGCGTATATCGTGTGGGCAGCAACAGATTTCGAATAAAGAGATGTCACGGCAAAAGTGCTTAGATGCTACGTCACGGCTGCTAGGGCAGCACAAAAAAAATTAACGAAAAACGATTCTTAAATTGAAAGAAATTTCCCAAAAAATATTAAAAATTATCCAATATTTCATTTGATTGAACATTATATTTGAACAAATATATAAAATGATCTGATTTGATAACGTGACGTCACGATCCAATGGGAGCGTTGAATGTTGTACAACTCTTTGCTCAACCTTAGCTTACAAAATCTTGAATAATGGCTACCATTGGGCCGGCCGGCCATAAACGGGCAAGAGGCAGTTTTTATGATGCATATATATGCATGCATGTGTGTGTGTGTGTGAAACGCGTAGATTATATGTAGTAATTCCCCATCTTATTGCACATTTCAAGTTCTCGATTCACTAGATGAGTAATCAACACGCTGGCCACATTGATGACAATGAAAACTGAACCACATGAGCAAATATACTCACACCCATGCATATAAATAGATACATTTGAGCATTTAGCTAAACGTCAGCCAACGTATGCAGTTGGAGTCCCATTTGTGATTCGAATTTCAATTGCAAATAATTGTTAATTGCATATAAATGATGTGGCCGTGATTTTAGTTTGTGTTTATCTTAGTGCTGACTCGACCGCTGTTATTTAACATAACAGTGCGCTGTTACGCGCTCTCTCTATCTCCCTTTCGCTTAGTCAATCTTGTCTGCTCCCCCACTCACAAATTTCTTGCACACACTGAGAGCGAGCGCAGCTTAACAATAACAACAATGCATGTGATTGTCAAAAGAGTCAGCAGCAGCAGCAGCACCAACAACTGAAACGAGTTATTGTTTTTAGTTGGCATGCAACAGTTGTGCGCTGTTTTATTAGCATCTGCTTTGAACTTTCATTCATCGTTTGGTTTTCGCCTTCACTTGCATTGCATTAGCTGTGAATATGGCTTGTAGATATTTTACTTTCTTCTCCTGCTTCTCTAACTGACATCGGCTAAGGCGCACACACACTCACGCACACATAACTAACTGAGCAGAGTGTTAAAACTGACTTAACCATGTGATAACAGCAGATAAAGCGCGATAACGACTCATTTAAAGAACGATAATAAACGAACGACGACGACGCCGACGTTGCCAAATTTCAAGTGCAACGATAAATAAATAAATAAATTGAAAAAGAAAAAGCAGCAGAAATAACAAATTTCAATCAAAGTTGAAAGTTAATGATTAACGTTTTGCACAACCACCAACAACACAAACCAAACGACAACGACAACGTCTAGTTAATAATACAACAAGATGATTAAATTAAAATCATTATTCCGCAGAGGACAAGGAACCTCGAGTTCTGCCTCCTCCAACAACTCATCGCACAAGCAACAGCAGCAGAATTCGAACAACAATCGACAGAAATCGCAGTCCAGCACATCCCTGAACACTGCGCATGAGCAACCACAGCAACAGCAACAACAACAACAACAGCAGCAGCAGCAGCAGCAACTAAACAACTCTGCGACAACAACAAAATTTTATTCAAATCACGAGGCGACCTACGAACGCGGCGTCGATGTGGGTGACGAGGCTGCGTTGCTGTTGACCACACAACAGCAGCAACAGCAGCAGCAGCGACGCCAGGCGCAACAGCAGCTGAGCAACACGCTGCCGCAGAAAAAGTCCAAATTTAAGGGACAAAAGCAGCCAAAGCAATTGCCACAACAGCAGCAATTAGAGCAACAGCGGCAGCAACAACAACAACAGCAACAGCAACATCAACCGATGACGTCCATTGCTGCTGTGCCGACGCCAACACCAACACCAAACAACAGCAACAGCAGTCACAGCAATAATAACAACAATAGCAGCAACAGCGCATTGGCCGCGTTGCAAGATGGCGGCGCTGCTGCCGCTGCCGCTGCTGATTTTTACCAGCAATTAGCAGCAGCCGCAACAACAACAACAGCAACAAGCGCCGCAGTCAGTGGCAACAGCAGCGGCAGCCACAACACTGCTGTCAACAAAGCCTTCCCAGCCGCAGCAGCAGCTGTTGCTGTTGCAGCCGTTGCGGCAAGCAGCTACCAGCAGCAGCAGCAGCAACAACAACAACAGCAGCAGCAGCAGCAGCAGCTCATCAACAACGAACAACAACAACAGCAACTGTTAGAGGTGCGTTACGTGAAGCAACAATTGTTGATCAAAATATAAATATATTGCTTAAACATTTTCAGGCTAACAACAAAATGCAGGAGCTGCACATACAGCTGGAACGAATGGGACGTGAGCAACTGCAACTGGAGACGCGCATCACAGAGCTGCTGCCATACCAAAGCGAGGTGACCAAACTGAGGGGCGATCTGCTCAAGATGCAGGTAAAATCAAAAGGCAAAGCACTTCAGAAGCAATCAGGCTCGAAACTCAAAGCCTAGCTAGACTTAAGAGATGCTCAGGATAAAAAGAATTAATTGTATTAAGCAAACATATGCCACGAAGCTATATTGGCCACATCTCTGTCCGTCTCTTGTCAAGCAGCATGAATAATTAAAAGCAGGTCTTCTCGCTGTAGCTAGTTCCAGACGGCTTGTCGGTTTGTTCGTCAACTAACCACACAAAAAGCTGTCAATTATTGTCTAACAATTGTTGATGTTGCTGCTGTTGTTGTTGTTGTTAGCTGCATCGGATTCTGGTCGACAGACAGCGCACTGCGTTGCGTTGCGCTTCGTTACTTTAGCCAATTTCTTGATATTCAATATGTTCCTTTAATTGAGAAATCGTCGCTCAGCGAACGCCCAAAACAGTCTCTGCCAAAAGTATACGTGCACCTGAAAAACAATAATTGAACATTGTTCGCATTAGAAAATCAGGCCAGCAAAGCAGGCGTAGTTGTTTTCGTATCAGGTTTGAGTCGTATTTCTCTCAGTTCATATACAATTTGTGCTTAGCGTTAGGCATGTTTAGGAAATCGAATCAAAATAATACTCATAAATTCACGACTGTCTCACACTTTTTGCTTATAGAATCAACTAGAGAAAACACAAATGGAGATTGGCAATTTGAAATATGAAAATGAGTCTTTACGCAATCGGTTGCGGGACGTCGTCAATTCGCCACTGTCGGACGCGGAGAAGCATCAGATCATTCAAGAGTCGCAACGCTTGCACAGCTCGGCGCCCGCCTCCATAGCACTGCCCAATGTAGGTACAATATATATATATATATATATATATATATATATATATATATATATATATATATGTATAAATATCGATGGCATAAGTAACAGTCTCACTTGCATTCTATAGTTGAACGAAGCTGCGCACGATGGAACGCCATGTCTCACGCCGGACTGGGACAAACACTCGTCGTCGAGTGAGATTTCAGTAGCATGTCTGCAGGACAAGATCATACAGATGGAGGAGACGCACTACTCGACAAATGAAGAGTTGCAGGCAACGCTACAGGAATTGGCCGACCTGCAGGCGCAGCTGAGTGACACACAAACAGAGAACGAACGTTTGGCCGATGAGAAGGATGTGCTCTTCCAATCGCTGTGTCGCCAAACGGAAATGCTGAATGAGTCGCGTACACAGATCAACACGCTGCAGGAACTGTTGCTGCGTGACACAAAGCAGGCCGAGGCGTCCACCACGGAGCGCGAGAAGAAGTTGCTCGATTTGATAGAGACGACGCAGGAGGAGCGTGAGGCGCTCATGCTCAAGCAGGAGGAGCTCAACGCTGAGCTCGGCGAACTGCGGCAGTCGCGCGACACCGCTCAATTGGAGCAGCAGCGACTGCGTGAACGCAACGCTCTGCTCGATTCGCAGCTGGATGCGGTCAATGCCGAGCGCAAGCAGAGCGAAGCGCAACTTTCATCGGCCAAGGAGGAGATCTCACAGCGTGCCATTGAGATGAGCAGGCTGAGCACGCTTTTGGAGAACGCACGCTCCAAGATCGAAGAGCTGGAAGCTGATCTCGCACGTGGAGACAAGACTGATCTAAGCGATGTGCTCGACGCGGCGCGTCGGGAGAAGGATGCCCTCGAGGAGCGGTTGGCCGAGCTACAGGATCAGTGGTCGCGCAGCCAGGCAGAATTGCGGCGTTTGCGCGAACAGCTCGCTGGCCTCACCGAGGAATGCAAGGTAGCCAAAAACAATGCCAAGTGCGCTGTCTCGCATCTGGAGTATCAGCTGGAGCAGCTGCAATCTGAGAAGGATAAACTAGCCGGCGATTGTCAGACACTGGAGGAGCGTATCAATGAGCTGCATGTGCAGTGCAAATGTCATCAGGACGATAAGGCGCAGCTGCAGCAGCTGCTGACCGCAACGCAGCGGCATTTGGGCGATGTGGAGTTGCAGCTGGCCGATAGTGAATCCCGCCTGGAAAAGGAGACGCAGCTGCGCAAACGCGACGCTGATGAATGGCAACAGTTCCAGGCGGATCTCCTAATGACTGTGCGTGTTGCCAACGATTTCAAGACTGAGGCGCTCAGCGCACGCGAGCAGCTGGTGCTCGATAACAAGACGCAAAAGGAAAAGATCCGACTGCTCGAACAGCAGCTGGACAAATTAACCAAACAGCGTAAGTAACCGACGAGAGTTTTTCATCTGCGATTTGTGGCTAACCCTCTGAACCTCGCAACCTTCACAGAATTGCAGCAGACAGAAACGCAGCAATCGGTGCTGACATCTGTGCAGCAGGAGATGGCATCCCGCCGCAGCAAACTCAGCTTTAGTCGACAGGACTCGCGGCTCTCTGTCAAAACACTTATCGAGAGTATCGAAAACAACAAACAGGTAGAATTGATGCTCAATACACACAATGTGCAGCCATTGTTTGCTAATGCTTCTCTCATCATTATCGTTTTACAGCAAGGCAAAACGGATGAGACGGAGTCGCATTATAGCTCGACGTCGAGTCTAAACAGCGGCACTCCCGAGGCGGGCAATACGCCCATTATACTGCCCGGATCAAGTGACTGGCACGAGAGCGTAAGTTGCAATTGAAATTGGAAATGCTGTGCCTTGCCTAATCAGTTGAACATTTGTGCACAGCTTCGTCTACCTGTGCTACAGAGCAGCAATCTGCATGTAAATGTGAACACAGCAGCAGCAGTTGCTGCAGCCACAACGATACCATCCACAGCAGCAACAGCAACAGCAGCAGCAACATCAGCTAACACTACCAAAGCAACACAGCAACAACTGCAGCAGCAGCAGCAGCAGCCGCCGCAACTGCAGCATCAACTGTCGCAACAGTCAATGACAAGTGTAACATCATCATCATCGACGCAGCCATCCACACCAAACACGCCCAGCAGCCTGCAACAGCAGCCGCCCAGCCTGACAACGCCAGTGCAGACGCCAAATAGCGCCCTAGTGAGCAGCCTCAGCTTTGGCAATGTCTCAAAATCCGTTATCAGTGGTAAATGACTCAAGATAGATAGATAGATAGATCATGATTATCAAAGAAACATAGATTTAAATATATATTTGTTTAATTTGTATACTAAGTTGGCCTATTCGACATTGTTATTTGCAAAATAGTTGTTTAGTTAATGGCTTAACATTATGTGTATGCCTTGCAGGTGAACGCAAGGATCCGCTCAATATGCTGGCTAAAAACGGTGGCTCCAAGCGCAATGCGCTGCTCAAGTGGTGCCAGAATAAAACCGTCGGCTATCGCAACATTGACATCACGAACTTCAGCTCATCGTGGAACGATGGGCTGGCATTCTGCGCCATTCTACATTCCTATCTGCCGGATCGCATACCCTACGACACGCTCACTCCGGCCAACAAGCGTCGCAACTTTTCACTAGCATTTGCCGCCGCCGAGTCGGTTGGCATCAGCACCACCCTGGTGAGTCACTCGCATTACCTTCATTCATGATCAATCGTTTATTAATCGAACAACCCATTGCAGAACATCAATGATATGTGTCAGATTGAGCGACCTGACTGGACGCTGGTCATGTCCTATGTAACAGCTATCTACAAGTACTTCGAGACATAATCCCGACGCAGAAGAACTGAATCTGGAGCTAATGTGCACACACCTTTTGTATATGTATTTCTTTTCCTCTATGCAACTATTTAGATTTTTACAATTCCGGGCAACTTTAACAATGATAAACTGTTTTAAGGGCTTAACTTAACTAAACAAACAGAGCTCATTCTTAACTATAGTGTGTACCAAGCTTATCTTTTCCATGCTATTCTTTATTGCTATTAACTTTTTTTTGTGCAACTTTTTTGTTTACTCATAATATAGTTATAGTATGTACTGTCAGGTTAAAACATTTGCACAGGAGTTGTGGCAGATTTTAATACTTATTGTCAATCGCTGATTTCAGAGTTTATTTTAAATATACACATACATATATCTATATAGATATATACATATTTATACATATACGAATATAGGGAACCTAGAGAAATCGAATGGCCGATTAGCTTTAGCATATTTATTATAAAAACACACAAAAACAAAATAATTGTCTTTTTTCTACACTGATTCTATACTGAATTATAGATCATCCATCTATAAACAAATCTCGATCAAACAGGAGCAAAAATGTATATTTCCATACATCACAGTTTGAGAGTCACTGCCAGTTCATATATTCAGAGTCGATTTTGTTTGGCAATTATAGAGTATTGAGTCTAATTGCAAATTTCTTGCCTGCTCTAATCTTCAACAAAATAAATGATATCTTTAAAAATTGCATTTGACATGATTATTTTATTATATTCTATAAATATTTATGAATTGGGCGCGCTTCAAGATATTTGGAAGCCAACAAAATATCAAATATATATAACACTCTGTTAAGTGCTAAGCTGTGGAGTCACTGTTAAGTGAGGAGTAGCTCTGGTATAAAATGATATCTAGCTCCGATAGGCTCTATCGATAGCTTGCAGTTCTAGTAAGAATATCCAAATTCCTTAATAAATTTTAAAGCAAGGCAATTGCAATGATAAAATTAAGCAAACAATAACAATCAAAGTGTGCTGCAATGGAAGCGACGGAAGAACAACTTATACTAGCCACTGGCGGCTACGACCATACCATCAAAGTGTGGCAGGCGCACACCGGCAACTGCATTAAAACCATGCGCTTTGTGGAGACTTCGGTGAGGGACAGCTGAAAGCGAAGCCACGCATTTTAAATGTAATTTATATTTTTCGCAAACAGCAAGTTAATGCACTGGACCGTACGCCGGATAAAACACGCCTAGCCGCATGTGGCTATCAGTGTATACGTTTGTATGACTTAGAATCCAATTGCACGGCGCCGGTCATCAATTTCGACGGTGTTCAAAAGAATGTCACACGGCTCGGCTTTCAGGAGGATGGCAATTGGATGTTCACAGCCGGCGAGGATCATCGTGTGCGGATCTGGGACATGATATCAGCACCGCCCCATTGTTCACGTGTCTTCGATTGCCAGGCGCCCGTGAATGCCGCCTGTCTGCATCCCAATCAAGTGGAAATTGCAATGGGCTCACAAAATGGCGGCGTCTACCTCTGGGACGTAAAGTCGGAGGTGCACGAGCAGCTGGTGCCCGAGGTGGATGCCTCAATACAGGATGTGGCCATTTCACCAGATGGCCATTATATGGCCGCAGCCAACAACAAGGGCAACTGCTACATCTGGCAGCTGAGCAGCAGTCCCAGCCAGCATTTGAGCACAATGAGTCCCAAAAAGAAAATCCAAGCACACAGCCGTTCCATACTTCGCTGCAAGTTCAGTCCCGACTCGCGTCTCCTCGTAACAACATCGGGCGATGGCACCGCCTGCATTTGGAAAACGGAGGACTTCACCAAATGGCGCGAGCTCTCTATTAAAAACTATTGGGTCTGGGATGCTGCATTCAGCGCCGATTCCAAATGGCTATTCACAGCCTCCTCCGATGGCATTGCCCGTCTCTGGAAATTGCATACGAAGAACTGCGTGCGCGACTACACGGGCCATACCAAGGCAATTACGGCTCTGTCCTTCAAGGATGAAATTGTGGCCGACTAACTAATAAGCATAGCCTTAGCTCTAGCTGTAAAAGAATAGACAAATAGGTATACAAACAGAGAAGCAACAAATTAGTCATGTGCATCGTCCACTCTGGCTGATGCTTGATAATATTGAATAGGAACAGCAAAGAACCGATTTAAAGATGAAGCCCAATGCTTCAGAATGCGATACTTGAGAGTAAATCCTTTTGGAGACAGTCGGGTCCGAGGCGAGATTTGGAAGGGCAAAGAAAAAACCAGAACTGACTTGAGTTCTACCTCTAAAAATGCGTTTTTGCTTTTGTGGCGACATTTTTCATAAATTTTTTTATATATAATCTACTGCTAATATATATATATATGTATATGTATATGTATATATTATATATATGAGGAAATGCAATTTAATAAAAAATCCTTATAGGCATACAAAATACAAAATATATAAATACAGAAATGAATAATTAATTTGCTTGGTTGGGTGCGACAGAAAAAAGCATAATGACTGGGGTCCGTCGGAGCACAAAAACAGAAACCAAACCGATACGATACAAAAGGAAAAGGAATAGGAAACGATTCTTCAATTGACGTTCGCAGTGAATTCACTCCACGTAGGGAATGCCTTGTGCCACAATTGACTCCTTAATGGGATCCGGATCATCGCCTAGCCTGTAGCCCACAATGCATGTGACGTCCACCGGCTTGCCAGTAGGATTCAGCAGCAACATCACTTGATTGATTGGCGGCGATGGGCGGAATGGTTTGTGCCCAGCCATAATGTTGCCCGTGGCTGGCAAAAGGCGCACCTTACAGGGCTGCAAGTGGAGAAGGACACAGGATGAGCTAAGCTTTCTTCTATAAGTCGATTTGGTTCGGCTCCACCCACCTTTTTCACGCTCGCCTCGAATTGAAAGTCTTTGACGGGCTGGCGGCTTTTGTTTTGGGCCGATATCACAATTACGGACACATGGCAACTGGGCCGCTCGCCCGTAATATTGAGGCACAACAGCATATCGTCGTCGTCCAACATAACACGCTCCTCGCCAATGCCCTGAATATTGTCTAGCTCTATATTGATTTCGCTAAGGTGCTTTACTTGTTTTATGGCAGCTGGCGGTGCTTCCACAATCTCCTCTTTATTTTCCTCCACCGTTGTGGGCGGCGGCGGCGGCTGCCACTGAGGTTCCAGTCGAGGTTGACGATGTGACTGACTAGGTGCAGCGCTCAGCAATGGTACATCATCCAAAGTCTCTGGAGCAGGCTTCTCTGCAGGCTTTAGCTTATTGCGCTCGCACGCCAAATCGTTGAGCGATAATTTCTCTGGATCACGCTTAAAGCTGCTCATGCGCTCCTTTGCTGGCAGTATCTGCTGGAACAGTTTTTCGCTCAGCATATCGATTTCGGGCAATTTGCGCAAGGCACCAATCTGCTTGACATCCACATCCGCAGCGCCACAGCCATTGTCCGTAGCGCCGTTGCTTTCCTTTTTCGTTGCACTGAGAACCTGTGGTGCTAGCACGTCGCCAATGCCAGCCAGTTGAAACTGGTCACAGCTTCTTTGCGACTGCTCCTTTGTGGTCTCGCTCTCGGCCAGAGCGCTGCTAAAGATATCACTGAGATCCTCCAAAACATTTGTCTTTTTTGGGGTATTAGTTGCAATAGTCGCGGTGGTCTCGGGCTCGGCGCCACCCAGCAGTAAATCACCCAGAAGTTCGTTGATCAAAGTTGCATTGCTGGAGCCCGTTGCAGTCGTTGCTGCACCTGCTACTTTAGATGTGCTTGTGGTCGCAATTGTGGCTGCAGGTGGAACAGCGGAAGCTGCGCTTTTGGCCGGTGACGGCAAAAGCTGCTTGTATCGTGCCAGAATCGCCAGCAAGGCTTTATTGGTCTCCAGCGTGTCTTCTGTGAATGGCCAAGGGTAAATTGTGAATATATACTTATAACATATTGTTAAGGTACACTGCACTTGCCTACTAGCTGGGTATCCGAGTCACCCAACAGCTCAGGCAAATGCTGAAAGATGGGCTTATGCTTCTTGCAAGTCTTGTAGAGCTCTCTAATGGTCTCATTGACATCACAATCATCGGGATTATAGTTGTCTAGCATTTGACTGAGCAGCTGCATGGCCTCCTGCGCCTCAATGAGCACAAGTCGATGCTGGGCAAGCAAATCATTACGACGCGCCTCCTGTGCCATGCGATATTGCAGCAACAGATTGGCGCGCTTGTAGTTCTCCGTATCCTTGCTCTTGATCAGCTTGGCAAACATGGCCTCGTCAATCGTGCTGAGCACGCTCTCTCGCTTGGCCAGTGCAGCGGCCGTTTGGCTGTGATCGATGTCGTCTTCCTTGCGCAGCATATCGTACGCCTCCCGAATCTTTTGACGTTGTGGAAACTCGGTGGTCCACAGCAGCAGGCACTCCATGATGCGCTGTTTCACCACAAGTGGCGTATCGGCTCCATCGTATTTCTTTAACACCAAACGTATTAGCTCATTCAGAAATCGGAATTTGGCGGCCTCCTCCTGAAATACATCGCCGCACTGGGTCATGCATTCCTCCAGCAGCTAAATGTAAGGTTTTTTTTATAATTTGTTTTTATTAAAAAGAACACAGCTAACGAAAACTTGTGTCATAATCGCAAGCCACAAAATTGTTGTACATGTATGTGTGCGGAACAGAGAACACCTTTGTGTGTGCGAGTCGGGGCGTCAAACTTACCGCAATTGCTCGCAACGCCTCGTTCACATTGCTCGAATGCACCTTTTCCACAATCATTGCTTGGGCCTTGTTAACCAGTTGACTGTTACTGCGGACCACAATGCAAAACATTTGCACGCCGAGTTCATCGACTCGCTCTTTTGTTGGATTCGTTGCACGATCTGCATTGCGTTGTAGAAAAAGAGGATTTTAATAATAGAAACAAAAACGGTAAACGCTGGAGTAAGAAAGCGAAACTCACCCAACATCTCTTTCATAATACTCTCGTCAGTTGTCATCTTTACATTAAATGCTGTCTATTGGGCTTAAAATACCTGCGAATATTTAAGGAACGTACGTTTTCCGGCGTATTTAAACAACAATCATATTGTTGTAGTTGCTTTAATTATTATTAGAGCCGTGCCGTGAGCCGACCAAAATATCGATAGATATGCATGTATAAGCTTTCGTATTTAGTACGCAGTTAATAACATTACAGTGAAAAACAGCTGTAGAGATAGTACTTAACACCTTAACATTATGTAAAATAATAAGTATTCATAATATTGCATGCATCTTTACATTTATAGAAGTCATTTCTGCAAATAGTACATATCGAAATTATATATGATCGAAAGACAGAGCACTTCATATCTTTAATTTAACAATAGCGTTAGAAAAGTTGTTTTATGAAAATCATATTTGATTTCTTCGAAACTAAAGCGATTAAGTCATTATATTCGATTGCTCATCGTTTTGGAAGCTCATTGCAGACCTGCATGTAAAACACAACCCTGTGCTCTGGCCGGAAACCAATTTTTGTGGCATTGACGCACACTGCCGCAACATGTTCTTTTTCAGGCGTACGCCTTTGCGCATACATCGTACACCGATTTCTTCTGTGAAAAATGTAAGATTTTTTTTGTCAAAATAAAAGTGTATAAACATAAAAACTTAAGCAAATGGATATTAAACAAAGCGGCGATCTGCTGCACTCGAAAACTTCGTGAAATTCATTGTGCAAAAGATAATAAGTTGTTGGTTTCGTTTGGCCACGCACAATGAGGTTAAAAACGGTGCCGTTTTTTTTTGTTTGTGTGCGTGTCTGTGTATGTGTATGAGCGCCCACCGTCGTCTCCACACGTGTTTGCATATAAATGCAGGCAATTTTTATTAAATTTTTTTTTTCAAGTCCATAACTAAAACCGCAGCAGTGAAACGAACGTTGTTGTGGTATTCAACTGGACTATATTATACGCCATGATATACTATTCCTCTTAAGGGTATCGGCTTGAAGATATTAACCTTAATAAAGTCAAAAATCAACAACAAATAAGTACACAAATTTAACTGAATGAGCGTATAATATTGTTTGGATTTTGGTTACATTGCAGCATGGCCGAAGTAGCTGAAAACGTTGTCGAGAACTTCGAGGAGCCGGCGCCATTGGAAACGGAGGCTGCCGAAGCTGTGCTCGACACAAATGTGGTCGCCACCACTGAGCTTCCAGAGATCAAACTGTTCGGTCGCTGGTCTTGCGATGATGTGACTGTCAACGATATCTCGCTGCAGGATTATATCTCAGTGAAAGAGAAGTTCGCACGCTATCTGCCCCATTCGGCTGGTCGTTATGCCGCCAAGCGTTTCCGCAAGGCACAATGCCCCATTGTTGAGCGTCTGACCTGCTCCCTGATGATGAAGGGCCGCAACAACGGCAAGAAGCTGATGGCCTGCCGTATTGTCAAGCACTCTTTCGAGATCATTCACTTGCTCACTGGCGAGAACCCACTGCAGGTAAGCAAATCGTGCACTACAGACGATTTAGTCCAAACACCGTGCCATGCTAAACTGAGCCCATGCTAAAAACAAACCACGCGGGCTACAGGTAGAATGCGCACGCAGACTAAACAAATGTTTCAATATCCTAGTGTTTGAAGCGCAACTCTTCCTACTCTCTTGGAACTTGAAACTACAAATACAAACTATGAAAACAAATCGAGTATTCAGGCTATATATTAAGCAGTACTATTCAGTCCTCCTCAATGCCAAGCGACTTATTGTTAATTGTTTTTTGAGCATCTTTAATTGGACTCATATTAAATATGAGGTTTTAATATCCTAGTGCTTGAAGATTTGAAATCTCTTCCCGCTCTCTTGGAACTTAAAACCACATTAATTTTATCACATTTGTCAGAGATCGGCTTATGTCCACAACTAAAACCGCATCAGTGACTCGCACGCTGGTGTGGTATTCAATTGGACTACAGTGAACCCCATGGTTAACTATTCCTCTTAAGGGCATTGGCTTAAAGATGCACACCTTAATAAAGTCACAATCAACATATGAAACTTTTATACAGAATATTATTGAATTATGCACTCTAGTCCTACTCTATGCTAGCTAGTTTCTAATCAATGCTGTGCTAAGCATCAATTTTAATTGGACTCATATTAAATATGACGTTCTAATATCCTAGTGCCTGAAGATTTGAAATCTCTTCTTGCTCTCTTGGAACTTAAAACGACAGCTATTCTCAAGGAGTTCCAAACCAGTTCGAAGTTGGTCCAACTCAATGCCATTCAAGTGCAATTTACCACTGTATTGAGCATCTTATCTTAATTGAACGCATATTAAATGAGGTCTTAATATCCTAGTGCTTGAAGATCAGATTCTCTTCCCTCTCTTTTGGAACTTAAAATCACATTAATACTATATTTATCAGAGACTGCATTATGTCCACAACTAAAACCGCATCAGTGACTCGCACGCTGTTGTGGTATTCAATTGGACTACATTGAACCCCAAGGTTAACTATTCCTCTTAAGGGCATTGGCTTAAAGATGCAAACCTTAATAAAGTCTAAATCAACATTAGAAGCTTACATATACATCTGTATAGAATACTCGTATTGTAGTCCAACTCTATGCAAGTCGGCTTAAAATCCATGCTGTGCTGAGCATCTTTTTTATTGGACTAATATTAAATAAAATGTTTTAATATCCTAGTGCCTGAAGATTTGAATCTCTTCTTGCTCTCTTGGAACTTAAAACTACATGAAATAATCTAGACAGATATTTGAAATAGCTTTTCATTATAATGTGTGTAGTCTGTTTAACGTGTATTTATGTTTTGCCTGCAGATCTTGGTGAGCGCTATCATCAACTCTGGACCTCGTGAGGACTCCACGCGTATTGGCCGTGCCGGTACCGTCCGTCGCCAGGCTGTGGATGTGTCGCCCTTGCGTCGTGTCAACCAGGTAGGTCCATTTCTTGGCTGTTCTTAATATTCTTCATTTTGGCCAGCAACGATGGCGCGCAGTTCGAATGCGGAGACTGCGTTCTTATAACGTCCGGCTATAACAAACATCTATCTTATCCGTAGCGTCACAATGTGTAATAAACCGACATTTGGCGTATGAACTGAAGAGACATTTTTCATGCTTTTATTTTAATAAATTGGAAATATTTTAATAACTTTATTCATTATAGGCTATCTGGCTTCTGTGCACTGGTGCTCGTGAGGCTGCCTTCAGGAACATCAAGACCATTGCTGAGTGCTTGGCCGATGAGCTCATCAATGCCGCTAAGGTAAGCTATATGTATATATAGGTATATACCAACTATTGTGCAAATCAGTCGTCCACTCTAATGCCTCGCATTGTATGACCAAAGTGTGTCGCCTCGCTTGTGGACGAGATTAGGATCTACTCGGCATTTGTTGCTCTTTGAGAAGCAGGCAACAATCAATTGTGTGTTTCCCCGTAACGTTCGTTACATTTGATTACTTTTTACATGAACATATGCATATGTATTCTTTAATATGTCCAGTCTAATTCTGCATCATGTCAATCGGATAATGTAGCAGACTCGCTTTTGGACAAGATCAATATTATGTCTTTTATTATCCTTGTGCTTGTGGCAACACTCAGCTCAATGCACACGAGAAACGTAGAAGAACAAATAATTAAGCTAATGTTTAACAATTCGCTATGCTGGTTAATCCAATTTGTTCGGATTTTACATGCGTATATATATATTCTGTCCAGTCTAATTCTGCATCATGTCAATCGGATAATGTTGCAGACTCGCTTTTGGACAAGATCAATATTATGTCTTTTATTATCCTTGTGCTTG
This sequence comes from Drosophila hydei, assembly GCF_003285905.1. Classification (NCBI taxonomy): domain Eukaryota; kingdom Metazoa; phylum Arthropoda; class Insecta; order Diptera; family Drosophilidae; genus Drosophila; species Drosophila hydei. Next base: position 62,305 of record NW_022045726.1, on the reverse strand, counting down.
TGGCAACACTCAGCTCAATGCACACGAGAAACGTAGAAGAACAAATAATTAAGCTAATGTTTAACAACCCTCTATGCTTTTTAATGTTTAATTATCTAAACTTATCTGTTACATCTCTATTACAGGGTTCATCCAACTCGTACGCCATCAAGAAGAAAGATGAATTGGAGCGTGTTGCCAAGTCTAACCGTTAAGGATGAACAACACATATACAAATAACAAATACCGTTTGTTTAATGTTCGATTAAAACTTGATACTTTACGTTTGATGTAAATTTGTATGTAAACAGAAGCGTTTTGATCAATTTTAAGCGTGCATTGAATAAACAGGTGGGGTGGCCAGGAGCTAAAGATACACATGAATTCTTCAGTAAATAAATCTGTGTAAAAATAATAATAGGACACAACGCTTTTTTTTAATAGCTATAGAGTTTATAAATAAATCTTTTAATTTTGTACGTACCAACACAAATACGTCACGAGCTGAAAAGAAGCAGTTTTTTACGTTAGCCGATTTCAGTAATTTGTGCTTGGTGCTAAAAAAGTTGGCAACGTTGATTTGCAAAGTGGAGGCTCGATAACGATTGCGATCACACTGAAAAAGCTGTCTGTACAACCCTGAAAAATGGTAGCTCAACAAGGTTGCCAGATCTTGCTACCATTTTGTAAAAGAAGCAAATTTGAATTTTGCAAATGACTTAAAGCGCTAGGTTAGATAAAATGTTCAATGTGAATACAGTAATTCAAACTCAACAAACTGCACTTGGTACAAATACAAATAACACTTCAAACGAGAATACTTCGAGTGAACGGCATAGCCAGTAAGTATTGTTAAGCTTTTAGATACAAGTTCAACAAGATCGCATATCAAACGCACAAATAGATTTCACAGCCAAACATTAGTCCAGCAATTTTGTCGAGCAACGCACCTAGGAAAATTGATTGAGGGCACCGTCAACAGCTTTCTGAGCAACTATAGGCGCACGCGTAAACCGGAGGACGCGCTGGGGCCGCTGTTGCTGCGCCTAGATTTCAACTACGCAGAGCTGGTGAATCACGCACCGCAGCTGCTGAACCTGGCCGTAGCCGAGCCTCTGCAGTTTGCCGAGGCGATCAAGTACTCTGTCTACGGGCAGGTACGCGACTTGCTAAAATCAAACGCGAACCCCAACGAAAGTTCTCTCAAGGCAATTGACATCGCGCAGCTGCATACGCAGTGGCGTCTGCTGGATTTGCCACTACAATCGAATTTAGTCTTTGATCCATCAGAGTGGCTGTACCCACTGGGCTTGGCTTTGGTGGATGGCATCTTGTCCGCTCTCACGCTGCCGGAGGTATTAGTGTGAGTTACTTGTCAAACATTTATAGCCCTGCTTGAAAGACTTACAATCTTATACATTTACACAAATGAGTCTTATCTAGGCCAGCTGGAAGCTTGCATCTGTCTTCAATATCAGCAGGGCTATTGAATCTTCATCTTAATGGGTATATCATTTTGTTGTTTGTTCTAGGCTGCAATCAATTTGGTACTGCGCCAGCGGTTGTATGAGAAATGCTATTCAAACCAGCTCCACTGATGGTGAGTAAGCCCATTCGATAGCTCAAAAGCTCCAAATACAAACGAGTATCCGTAGTCCAGATGCTAATCAAAGTGGGCGTTTACTGTATGTAGAACACAATATATTTGTTAAACATTTGCTGGTCATTCAGTCTCACTACGTCTCACATTTAAGATCATCTCTAGCATTATTCTACGATTGTAAATTTAATATATATTTGTTTTGTTTTTCGTCCTGCCTTGAATCTCCAGCACCATTGTGCCCAAACTGCTCGCGTCCTATGAGTGAATACCAAAAGCTGCGCGTAACAGAGAATTATCGATTGCTTGCCGTTTTGCCGAAAGCCTGTGCGCAGACTCCGCGTACTGTGGATCGCATCTATCGGCCGATTCTGGTGCGCGTGCGTGGTAAGTGTCACTGAAAAGCATCATTAAAGGTACAGACAATAATGCCGCTCTGCTTTCTCCACTCATCAGCTCATACGTACGATTGTGATCTGAAGTTGGGCGCCAATTATCTGATCACTGGCTACTACTGCGGCACGGCTACCACGTATCAGTTCGAAGCATGCCATCTAAAAAGAGTTTAAGGACCACACAAAATCGTCGTCAGCCCGTTCAGCTGATTGACTTTTTGCGCGCCGACGTTGATCATCCAAACTCGATGCAGTCGACGAGCAGCCCATCTGCTGTGTTAGTGGCTATAATATTTTGTTTAATCATAGACAAGTGTACTCATTGTTTCTATCTTCAGGACGAACGTCAGCCCCGTCTTAAGCGCGTTTCACACAACTGAAGCCCCCATTTCTGGTGACTCCAGGCGTTTCAGGGCCAAGGCGCCCAGCGATCAAAATGCGAATAATAATAATGTCGTTTGCTTTACTCCGTGCGATGAGGATTTCCCCGCTGTTGGAGCCGTTCGTAAAAAGCCCAAGCCTATTCGACTTCCGATCGTTGCCCCAGCAGAGCCGCCAACTACTTTACCAGTTGCTCAGCCCACTAGTCAGCGTGTTGGCGGTGGCTCTCATGTTCGTCACTCATCGTCGGCCCATTCGATCGACAAGCAACAAGTGGTTAACAAATGGCTCAAGTCTGTACAGCAGCCTATGGTTCAATCTCAGCTATTGGCGTCGCCTTTGCGGCCCTCGGGGCTTTCGCAATTTGAGGGCTGTATTAGTGCGCCGGCAGCTGCCGCACAGCATCAATCGCTAGTCATGAATGTCAATGAGGCTCCACCAGCATTTAGCTCCAACCATTTAATTGGACAGCAGGAATCACAGTCGCAACTTATGCAAATTGCGCCACGCCCGAATGTGTCTTTCTCACTGCCGGTGGGCAGTGTGGTGCACACCACACCAAACATTCGCTCTATATCTGGAGCAGAAAATGTACATCCACCGAATCGCCAATGGCGTCGCAACGAGCGCCGCATGCAACGTGAGCAGCAACCGCCGGCTCCGAGTTCGCGTATTGAACATTCGGGCTTGCCGTCGCATATCCCCGACGAGCTGATGATGCAGCCTAACCGTTCACGCAACGAACCTGATGACAATGATGCGTCCTTTATGCGTGAGCTGCAGCAGGCACTGGCCGCCAATTCACTGCCATCGCAGTCCCAGTCCCAATTGCCGCTGGAAAGCATCGCTGCGCACAGCACGCTGAATTGGAATGCCAGCGAGTTTTGTCCTAGTCAAAGTCCGATGAATATTAGGGAGCCAAGGATCAGCGTAAGTAATTAATTATGCACTAATTGTTTTATTAACTCTTTTACGCCTGCAGGAGCGCCGTCGTCGTCAGCGCTTTCATCGCACACTCAAGCCCCATGCGCTGTTCGAGCTGGTATCGCTGCCAGCCGAGGGACTGCCACAGTCGCAATTGCAATCGCAGTCAATTGCCAGTAGCCAGGGCCCGAGAGCCACATATAATCTATCTTCCAGTTACTCTCAATCGAGCAGCGCACCAATTCCTGCCGGCTCTACAGCCCCACGCAGCCAGCAACTGCCGCCAACCGGTAATGGCAACCAGTCGGTTTTTCGGCTCAGCAGCCTCCCCAGCACGGGTATCGGGACGGCGTACAGTACCATCAACAGCAGCAGCATCGCCAACAGCAGCAGCATCGCCAACAGCAGCAGCAGCAGCAGCAGCAGCAGCAGCAGCACCAACAGCAGCACCAGCAGCACCAGCACCAGCACCAACAGCAACAGCAGCAGCAGCACCACCGCCATTTCCGTGACAATATGCGATCCCACCGACGCTACTGATATGTTGCATAGTCGAACACTATTGGATATGGATCCGGAATCTCAGCAAAGTGAAGCGTTTCTATTCCTCGAACCGGGCAATATTAACTTGCCCGTCAAATTGGGTGCCAATAACGTGATGACTGAGAGGAGAACCGGGCCACGTCATATAATATTTGTAAAATGTGACAGCCCACAGCGTCGCAACGTGGAGGTTGATTTGAATTTTATGCCACCGAGCATCAAACAGTTGTATGGTCTAATCTGCTCCAAATACTCCGACTATTCCTTTGTCTATGCGCTGAGTGCGCAGCTGAACCAGGACTGTGTACCCATGGAGTGTTATGTCTACCTTAAAATGGCTCTCTTGAGCAGCCTGGCCAGCCTTGAGCTGGACGAGATGCGTGCGCCGATTTCGTTGTGCATCATCAGCAACGACAGCTACATGGCCCATTTGCTGCTGCACCACATCGGGCAACTGGCACCCCGTTTCATTGGGCCCCATGAAGGGGGTCAGCAACCCATACAACATACGGCGTTGTCATCCCGTTACAAATGGGCAATGGCCAGCCCATTGCTGTTGGCGCAACAGGGCGTGTACTACGCCGGCGACTGGAATCGGTTGACGAGTGCCCAAACCGAGGAGCTGGAGAAATGCATGGAGAATGGCAGCGTTCCAGTGCCGCAGCTACAGAGCGAGCAGCCGCTCAACGCGGCCATTTGGACGTATTGGCAGCCGGAAAACGCAGCCAACCAGTCAACGGCGTTCGCCAAGCTGTGTCCGTGAGTAGCTGAATTAGTCAATATATATATATATATATCTATCAATTATCTCGCTTCAGCATCTTTGGCCTGCCTGTGTACATGGATGCGCAGGCGAATAATACGTTGTGGGACTTTGTGCTCGGCCAGCATCAAAGGGATGTCCAAGACGAAATACACGATGTATTCAATATACCCAAAGATGATATCAGAACAATGGTCAGCTTCCTCCATCAGCGCCAGGTGGCCTTCACGGGCGAGGCGGAACAATTGCTGCAAAAATACTATGTTGTCTCGCGCATCGAGCAGCCAAGTGAGCGAATCTTGCATTTCATTTCGATTCATGGTACTCATTCTCTCTCTCTCTCCCTCTCTTTCTCGTTATGTCTGCATTTGTCTCTGTTGCGCTTGCAGCTGCATTCAGCAGCAAGACTTATGTTGTGCTAAAGCAATTTGCTGAATCGATTGCCAAGCTGTCCATGCGACTGCTTGTGCTGGAAGCCGATGTGGCCGTTGCCATATTCCACTGCGAGAATTTCGTGCGCAGCATCTTTGGTGCTGGCAACTGTCCGCCGCCTGCTGTGGTCAATTTGAATGTCATCTCCCGTGTGGACCCGTACATGAATGAGTTCGCGCGCTGGCTATATCAGTATTTGGATCGCTATGAGGACGATATGGGCATCGACAAGGCACAGCCAAAGCGTCAGCGCATTGACAGCTTCTAGGAAGGTGAAAACTAAATGTGACATTGAATGTTTCACAGATGAAAATACTTAACCTTTAGATATATATGTATATAATATATATATATATGCGAGCAAATAAACGAATATCTGTGCCAGCATTTAAAGCAGTTTACAATAATTTTTTCATCAACTGAATATCTCACTTTATATTTGTTAAATATAAATGTTATTTGAAAAATGTAATAAAAATCAATTATCGGTTTACAAACGATTCTTTATTTGCTATTTGCCGTAGCGCCTTACATTTGCATAACTAATTTAATTATGTTAATAGTTTTTGATTATCATTTTATCAGTTTGCCTGAGCACAAATTGTTGAATCATGGTTGGGGCAGGAGTTTACCACAGTTGCTACTCTCCAACGTATTTGTTGCATTGCGCAGTTTTATAAAAAAAAATACAAATTTTTATTGAAACTTTAATAGTAGTTACATAGTCAGATGGATTCATTTGGTTAACGTATATAAAAAATATTGTATATAAGTAGTTGATGAAATGGTTGCGTTATATGCGTTGGGCTGTCTGTCACACACATACACATACACATACATATATATATATATAGATATATATATGTATATAGTATTTCTGTGTGAATGATATATGTTTTGTATATAAATATAGTGCTTAGTTTACTAAAATTATGACAAATTAAAAGCATAAAAAATACATTCTTCACTTTGGTCCAGTACTGAAATCTCGGATTTCGTTAGTTGCCAAAATTGGTTGCTTCTAGTTTCTTGGTATTTTATGTTTCTGTTTCCGTTGTTTTTCTTTTTACATACAGTATATATGTAGGCTATCCTAACGACTATATTTAATTGTCTTACATATCTACAAGTTTACAATTTAGTTGAGCTAAAACCATTTCAGTGTGTTTGGTAAGCCGCACAGGGTTTCCCTTGCGCTTTTATCAATAGTCCAAGTTTCCCTGTGCGCCCGTTATAATGGCATCGATCCAGATGCGTGCCGCTGCATCGGAAGCCGCCTGCAGGTTATAGCTACGCTTCTTCGTCTTCACAATGAACGTACAATGCGGTCGACCGCTCTTCGAGGCATTCAAGTGATCCAAATACACCTCGTCAATGGTCTGTATAATAGAGTAAGAATTATTTTGATGCTCTTAACTGATCTGCTGCTCTATCGACTCACGGCAAAGTAGGCGCCACCGCGTGGCTTCCGCTCCGACTTATCCGAGTAGTAGATGAGGGCGCTGCGCTGCCTATCGAGCACAAACCAACGACGCGACCAGGCATGAAATGTTGCGCCCAATTTGTGCAGGTAACTGAATGGAGCATACAATTTATAGATATCATTAAAATATATATATATGTCTATATATGTTTGGCTTTGATAATTACCCGCGACAGCTGTGCGCATCGACAAACACATGCGGACAGAGATCGATCTGATGGCCGGCTGTCTCGATGTGATGGCGCAGGTTCAGGTCTGGCGAGAAGATGGGCAGGTAACGTGTCAGTGGACGCTGATGCTTGGGCAGCATCCGCTTACGTTCGCCGCCATTGGCGCTGGCGCTGCTGCTGCCGGTGCCGGCGCCACTGCTGCTCCCACTGCCCGCCGAGGCCGTGTCCTGTGAGTTGCTATTGCTGCTGGCGCGCTTGTTATCCGGCATGCCGGCATCGCCGTTGGCGGCAAACTTGGGCGCTTCGATGGCCGCCTCACAGTTGTTCGCCTCCGACAGCGGCCGCGGACTGCGCGCCACCGTGCCGTGAGCAGCGCCAGCAGCCACCAATCCATGATGCTCCAGTTCCGGTTGCGAGTGACGTTGCTGTGGACAAAAACGAGCGCAATTAATTCATAGTGCGACGAGCGCTGTAAGTGGGCTAAGCTCTATAAATAGCCAGCCAAGCAGCGGCCACGCATAGCCAAAGCAAAGCAAAGCATCTCTTTCTCTCCCCCTCTCTGACTCACTCTCGCTCTTTCTCTCTCTCGTTTGCTTTCTATGTCAAAGACAAAGCTGCGCATTCCGCTGGCCAACGGCCAATGGCCAATGGACCAATCCGCTTAACCCTCAAATGGGTCTAGGGGTTAAGCATCACGAGCATACGTAATCTTGAGCTGGATTGAGGCTTTTGATTTAAGCTAATTTGCTGCAGGGAGAGAGAGACAGAGAGAGAGAGACAGAGGTAACCCTTAATCAAGGACAAAAGGACAATTTCTATTACAATTATATACAGATGCTTATCTATAGTCATATACACACACACATACCAACATACACCTGCATATACACTTTAGCACTTGGTGGACGGGAAAACGTAAACATTTAATTATTTATTTACATTTTATTCAGTTAAAATCTACATAAAATGGATCAACTAATTGCTAATTAGCGCACAGGTTAAAACAGTTAAGACTGGATTCTACATTTTGTTTATATAATATATACGCACACATAACTAAGTGCTCATGGAATGTGAGCAGTGAGAGCAAAAATATAATAAATTATTCAAGTATATTTATTTATATTATTATTTTATTTTATTTATTTATTTTAATTTGTTTATTATTTTATTTATTTATTTAGTTTTACATTTTAAGTATTGATTTATGTATCCTAATTTATTTATTTATTTATTATTTTTTTATATTTTTATTTTTTTATTTATCTAATTTTATTATATTTTATTTTATTTATTGTATTTATTATAAAAAATTTTCATATTTTGTTGATTTACTTAATTTTAAATTAAATTGAATTTTATATTATTTTATTTATTAAATTTTTTTATTTTTTTTATTTACTTTTTATAAAACAAATTTAATTTAATTTATTTCTTATTTATTGAATTTTTAATGTTTTACTCATTTTATTTTTTTTTTTTATTATTTTATTTTTAAATATTTTTTTTTAATTTATTTTATAATGTTTATTAATTACTTTATTTAATTTTCTTTTTTTTTATTGTATTTTATTTTATTATATTTCATTTATTATTATTTATTTTATTTATCTTCAACTCAATTATATAAAGTCTTTCATTAATTAATTTGGGTCTTTGGGCTCTTGACAATGTTCGGATTAATGAACTGTGCGAATTATTGAACTAATATTATAAGTTTAACACAAGAAATGAAATGGAGACAGCAAAGACGACATAATTTTCATACTTTTTAGTGCAGTCGAAGATAAGTGAATCTCGTAATACAATTATCTAATAGAAGAGCTGCTAATAGAGTAGCTCTCTCACTTAATGGAAAATGCAATTGCATGAGCACAAGTCAGATTGATAAGGCACAACACACACACACTCACTAGATAATAGAGCTCAGTGCGCTGTCTGGCATTGGCATCCATGCGACGATGCTGCACATAGGTCATCCAGACGGACATGATGATGGCGATCCTTTGATCTGGTGTCTATGTCCGTTAATTGGTTTTTCGTATTTCTGGGAATTTCTTGGACGCGTCTCAACCGTGCGTAGCCGACCGTATGCGAATGCGGAATACCGAAACCACAAGAAAACAAAAAAAAAAGCTGAAAACAAACGTGAATCTATGGCCAAGAATGAAACGAGGCGCACACGAACATTGTCCAGTCGAGGCGCTGGACCGGGATGCGAGAGTTGTCGATCGGCCAATTATAATGGCAATCGTAATGGGCCAGCACAATTTATGGGGCTATTGGCGCTGTGCGAAGATGCTGGCAATAATCATCATTGCTACTAGACCCGAAACTTGTAAACAACATTTGCGATCAAGGTAAACAACAACAACAACAACAACAGCAACAACTACTAAGAAGTGCGCATAACGAGCAACGGACAGAAACTGACGACCGCAAACGAAAATCGTCGGCGGCGAGTATAAAAGAAAAAGATTATTATAAACTTATTAATAAAGTGTAGTCCATATAGAAAGGAACAGCGCGCTACGAAACGGATCGGAATGGAATGGAATGGAACGGAACGGCTCTGCGGACTGCGGGGGCGTTTCGAATTTAAAATAAACATTGCTAAAAAGAAATGAAAAAATATCTAAAATAGCAAACAAATTGACGAGGCGCTGAATAGCTGAATAAAACTCGTGACTAACGAGCTGATGATCGATTGCCAGAGAGCTTCTTGCGATTCAAAAGGAGAGAGAGAGAGAGAGAAAGAGTATCGCGTAAAGAGCAGAGTAGGAGAGTAAGAGAGTAGGTGATTAGGAGAGTAGAATGAAGAGAAGAGAGAAGAGAGGCGAGAAGGAAGGAGCAAAAGAAGAGAGGAGAGATGGGAGAGTGATAAGCAAGGAGAGAGAGAGAGTGGAGAGAGAATGAAAGGAGAAAGACAGATAGAATGGATATAGAAGAAGTAGTAACTGGACAAAGTGGCGATTGGAGAACATAGAACATAGTAAAAGAAACATTGGTGAGAGATAGAGAGTGAATAAGTGAGAAAGAGAAGGAGAGGGACGATAGTGGAAGAGGGAAGGAGTGAGAGAAGTAAAAGAAGAAAACAATTAACAGTGTTGCAAAGGGCTAAACAGAAAGACATACAGAAAGTAGAGTCCTGAGAGGAGAAAGAGTTCGTGTAACGAAAGAGAGAAAGGATACGAAGAGATATGGAGAAAGCAAAACTGAAACATAAGAAGTCAAAGCGACTCTTAAAGAGAGATGATAAAATAAGGGGAGAAAAGTAGTAAAAGAGATGAATAGAGCAAAGGGAGAGTGAGAGGAATGAAAGACAGGGAATTTTAAGATTGAGAAATATATATATATATATATATATATATAGAGAAAGAAAGAAAGAGAGAGAGAGAGAACAGAGATAGACAGGAAGTGAAAAAAGCAAATACAGATAGAGAGTAAGAGAGAGAGAAAGAAATGAATAGAAAGGGAAGTAAAGCGAGAAAAAGTGGGAGAAAGAGGGAGGGAGAGAGGGAGAGAGAGAGGGAGAGAGAGAAAGAAAGAGAGAGAGAGAGCATAATGGATAAAAAAGTGAGAAAAATCTTTTAAGAAAGTAACGACAGAGAGAGAGAGATAGAATGAGTAAGAGAAGGAAAGGAACGGCAGAGAGAGAGAGAGAGATAGACAGAGAGTAAGTGAAAGAATGAAACGAATGCGTGAGAGAGAGAGAGAGGGGGGATAGAACATGCTCCAGCTGATGTGCGCACAAGTTTGGGCCTAATCTATAATCATGCAATTACTTAAGGCTAAATAAAATGTGAAATAGCCCAATTCGAATACAGAAACTTGGACCGACGCAATAGGCTAAAGATAGCACTTGGATTATGTCTTTGAGGGATCTGAAAATGTAGTTTCCACCTTTGAGATTACATGAAGTGCGTTGAGATTTCCAGGCAAATAACCTTTATCTCTGCACGTTGTTTACCTTTTCTTTTGAGCAAATATATTTATACGATACTAAATATATATATTTGGGGCCTTATTTGCTTTTTATTTAACTTTGCGTGAATTCCTAACAGTTTTTACTGTTGACACGCGGCAATTTTAGGATTCTTATCGTTGCCAAATTGCGATTATAAATGGCATTTGTATTGAGAGGCTAAAAGTGCGCCTTTGAGTTAAGGCGGAGTCAATGTTATATATGATCTGATAGGTCATATCATATATATGCAAACATATTAGTATTTTATGCAATTGCAGGGTATGCAGCACCGTTTCAAGTGCAGCACAATTCAAGTCTTCGCGTACAACTCACATGAGCCAAGGGAATTGTTTATGGCAGATTCGTGTTTACACACTCGACCAGGCACAACACACAACAAACGTCAGATTACTTAAGTTACGACGTGATATTTGGGCAATGAATATGCCCGCCCCCTGCCCCTGCGCTCGCCCACGCCACTTCCCCTAGCAAGGTAGTCATTATATGGTCAGAGATTGAGCAGAGTCTGCTCAGAGGCAAATCATCAAAATCGTATCGACGATTGATTGTGGGCTTCGTAAGTCTTGCCAAAGCGAATGTCGAGCATTTGCAGTTACAAATTACACAGGTGTGCGTGTGACCTCGACAGGTAGCAGGTAGAAGCGAGGGCAAGGGGGGAGCCACGTAAATTGAAGAGTTTTGTTTTGCTTTGCTTTGGCCTAGGTTAACTTTCTTGGCTAACTCACCTGTTGATTTGCTGTTGGCGTCGACGTCGACGTCGACGTCGTTGTTGTTGCTGCGGTTTTCGAACTGGCGCTGCCATCACCTGACGCATTTTTCTCTTTATCATGCTGTGCCTTATGTTGTTGTTGTTGTTGTGGAGCTGTTTCATCGTTGAGCTTCTGCATTTCGAGCTTGTCAAACAGTTTGGCATCTTTGCCGCCGCTGCAAGGATAAGAAGAAGAGAGACGTCGAGACGTTAGGCAAGTTGGTTGGCTTCACTGGCGCGGGGCTTCTAGCTGCCGTACCAGCATGGAATCAGCGCATTTAGCTTATCCATTTCGATGACTAATGCAGCGACTGCGACTGCGACGCGCTGCGCTGCGCTGCGTTCGACTGACTAAGCAACAGGCGCTGCGTATCGAAAGCAGACGTCAAATCGGAATAGGAATCGGAATCGAAATCGAGTGCGGGACGTCTATGTGGTATGGATGAGACCGGCGGTCACACAATGCACAAATGCGACGTCTGGCAAATAAATGAACGCGCTGCCACTGTCGCGCGAACACACTTGACTTCTATGAGCAACAGATAGGGTGAGAGAGATAGACACACACAGAGAGAGAGAAAGAGCGAGAGAGCGAGCAGCAAGTGAGAGTGGCGCAAACAAGCAGTTGATAAGCTTATCAGCAGCAGCAGCAGCAGCGACTGCAGCACGCTTGAATTTCAGGTGTTGCCTCCGTCGTCGTCGTTGCCGTCTAACTAACTAACTAACCAACTAGCTAACCAACTGACCGACTGAACGACCAGGCGACCAGGCAACCAAACGATCTTCGAATAACTTTGAGAGCGACAATCGGCATCGAATTCGATAATGGGTGTCGTGTGTCTCCGTCCGTGAGTAAGCCAAAAGCCACACTAATCAACACGCAAAGCATTTGTCATCTCTCTCTCTCTCTCTGACTCTGACTCTCTCTGTTTGTTTCTCTAACAATTTGAAAATCGACACGTAATTTGAAAACTTAAAACCGGTTTTATTTTCCATCTTAAACACAATCAGCAGCAGTCGACGTCGTCGTTGTCATCGTCAGCGTAGACAGCGACAGCGACGTCGACGCCGTCGCATTGTTTTGCTATTAGCAAATAATTTGATTAATTATAGAGACAGCGGGTTGAGTGTGCACGCCACCCAAAAGGCATTTACACTGCACAACACACAAAATACAGAACTTAATTCATTAAGATTTAATAATAATTAATCATGTTTAATATTTGTTATTTTTTTAATTTTATTTTCTTTAATTTTTAATTTTTTTTTTATTTTTGTATTTTTTATTTGCTTATTTTCATATTTTTATATTTTCATATTTTTATACTTTTATATATTATTTTTTTTATTTTATATTTTATATTTTATATTTTATATTTTATATTTTATATTTTATATTTTATATTTTATATTTTATATTTTATATTTTATATTTTATATTTTATATTTTATATTTTATATTTTATATTTTATATTTTATATTTTATATTTTATATTTTATATTTTATATTTTATATTTTATATTGTATATTTATATTTTATATTTTATATTTTATATTTATATTTTATATTTTATATTTTATATTTTGTATTTTATATTTTATATTTTATATTTTATATTTTATATTTTATATTTTATATATTATATTTTATATTTTATATTTTATAAACAATAATATGAACATATTCAAGTACTTTGTAGCACAGTGTAAGGGTGGATGCATCGCAGCTTGTGTCAGCTGCACAATTAATTAAGATAGGGTCAAGCATGTGGAACGAAGAGTGCGCCATGCCGGAGGTTAGGCAACGCGAACTGAACTGCTACGGAGCCGACTTCAGTTGCGTTTAAGCCGCGTTGATTCAATTAGAGCAAGCGAACGGAAGGGCGGACGGACAGATAGACGGACAGATAGACGGACAGACAGACGGGCACTGTGGTGGGGCGGTGGGGCAAAGTTTGTGGTGGTAAAGGAACATTCACTCACTTGGCGTTCAGTGGAGCGTGCTTGGGTGGCGGTCGTGGTGGCTCAATCGTCGACTCTGTTGTCTGCTGCATGGAGAGCAAATACTGTGTGCGTGCCTCGTCGTGGCTCTTCTTCTTCAGATCGTACATCTTTTGGCGCTCGTGCTCAATGACCTGGTGACCTATATATATATATATATACAGATTGATGTATGTAGATGTCAGAAATTGAAGCTCAGCTTGCTTGGAGCGCCGCTCACCTTGCTGGGCCAGCAGCAGCTTTCGATTGCGTTCGATTTCTTTGATGCTGTCGAAGATTTTGGTGCTGGCTCCTTGGCTGGTCGAAATCGGCGCATCGTTGGCCACTTTGCAGCTGCGGTCGATGTCATCCTGCGAGGGCACGCGCCGCTCCAGCGGATTCACTTCGAATCGATCGCTGCGCAGCGATAAATTGAAGCTAATCTGCTCACAGCTGCCGGCGTCGTAAATCTGCAACGGCGCCCGCTTCGGTGTGCTCGTCACCTGCCCACCGTGTGGCAGTTCGATTTTGTTGTTGTGGAACATGTTCTCGTTGACGCTCTTCGACATTAGATCCTCCTGATTGTGCCGCTTGGGGCACAATAGCTCAGCGGAGCCGAACAGTGACTGGGACATGACGCCATTGATCAGATTGCTGCTGCCATTGGCAGTGGGCGTGCTGCGTCCGCTTGTGTTGGACACTGCGTGCGACTCCTCCTCTTCTGGCTGCTCGTCGCGTCCCAGCTGTATGTGCAACGACGCCAGCTCCGTTTCCAAGATGAGACGCTGCTCCTGTCGCTTGAGGTCCTCGTGGCAAGCATGATGCTCCGACTCCTCCTCGAAATATTGAAACTCCAGATCCTCAAATGCCTTACGATCGCTGTCCAGCGACTCGCACACATGCTCCAGCTCCTCCTTCAGGCAGGCATTGTTCGGCTTCTGTTTCAGCATGGCGCGCAGTCTGAAAAATCAAAAAATTACGATTAGAAATTCGAACTTCCCTCGTGCTTTTCTAGTCAACAATTGGAAAACTCAACTGAAGTTTAACTCTAAGTGAACTGTTCTGTAGAGTTCTATAGAGTCGGGCATACGAGTAAAAACTCTGTCTAAACGCCATTAAATGCTATTAATACCCTATATCTGCTACAAAAGGGAGTCTTCAACTAAGAGGCTGCGACAATTTCTGGTATAAATCTCACTCGTCAGTGCTATGTCTTCAATCTTCAAGGCTGCCCTCGCGTTCTGTTGCTATAGATAACGCCTTCAGTTTTGATCCGGTTTCATTTTCCCAAGAATTCGTTACTCATCGGAAGAATTGTAAAAACAAAGCTGATAAAAGGGTATCTTCACGTCGATAATACCGAATCATGCCTAACTAACATTAACATTTCCTTTTTCCTTTGCTGTTTTTAATGAATGAATCAACCTTATAAAGCTGTCAATTTGCATAGGTCCAGATAATCGGCTGGAAACTATAAGCTTTTATGTTAGCCAAATCTTGTATGCAAATGGAATATTTCCTAATGGAATATTTGTGTCAGATTACGCAGTATCTACCTAGCTACATAGGTTTACATATTTAACTAATGTATTCTGTTGAGCTCTTTCTACTTACAGGGTATTTCCTTAACTGATTTTACCATTCAGTTAAGGTATTTGGTTTTACAGGGTATTTGCTTAACTAACCTACTCACTGAACTTATATTTTAAAATGCTATAATTAAGTTTACAGAGTATCTCCTGAAGTGGATTCAACAAATGACTTCATCTAAGGTATTTGAGTTTACAGGGTATCTAACTAACTGCTGCATACATTGAACCCATGCATTCAGCTGATGTGATTGGATTTACAGGGTATCTTCTTAGTTGTTCCACATATTCTACAAATTCAGCTAAGCTTTTTTGATATACAGGGTATTTCCTTAACTAATGTATTTTGATTTAGGCATCTACACATTATACATTCAGGATTTACAGGGTATTTCCTTAGCTGATGTACCTCCTAATCTAATCTATCTATTCAGCTGTTGTCCTGGCATTTACAGGGTATCTTCTAATCTAATCTATCTATTCAGCTGTTGTCTTAGCATTTACAGGGTATCTCCTAATCTAATCTATCTATTCAGCTGTTGTCTTGGCATTTACAGGGTATCTCCTAATCTAATCTATCTATTCAGCTGTTTTCCTGGCATTTACAGGGTATCTCCTAATCTAATCTATCTATTCAGCTGTTGTCTTGTCATTTACAGGGTATCTCCTAATCTAATCTATCTATTCAGCTGCTGTCTTGGCATTCACAGGGTATCTCCTAATTTAATCTGTCTATTCAGCTGTTTTCCTGGCATTTACAGGGTATATCCCTATAGCCTTATCCATATATCTACATCTATATACTCTTACTTATTCAGCTGATCCTGCTTCATCTCAATGGACTGCTTCAGCTTGGCCTGCTGATTCTCCTCCATCACGCGAGTAGCATTGCGCTGCGCCTCCAGGCGATGGATGCGATTCTGCAGGGCCAGCAGCTGCTGGCGAGGAGTCGACACGGGTTTCGCTGTGGACGTGGCCTGCAGTTCATCTGGCGCCAGCTGCAGGAGAAATTGGAACGTTAGATATATATATATAGAGAGATGGAGTATATGCCCTATGGATAGGTTCTACCTCGTGATTGTTGGCGGCGTCTGGCAGTTCGCCCAGCTCCTGCTTGAGCTGCGTGTGCCGCTGATCCAGCTCGCGCCGCTTCCTCTGCTCCGCATTGATGCTGCGCGGCGCGGGCGCAGGCTTGCGACTGGGCTTGGGCGATTGGCTGGCGGATTCGTTTAGATTGAGCGTAAGATTGTTGATGTTCTTGTTGGAGCGCTTGGCCGGATGTTGCTGCTGCTGCTGGTGCATTTGCTGCTGCTGCTGCTGCTGCTCGATCTGCTGCTTACGCTCGAACGATTTGAACAGCTGCTCGTAGTCGCGTTGCTGATTGGGCGCCGGCGGCTTGGGCGCCAACGGCGGCTTGACCAACGCCATCGTTGCTGGCGCCGCCGGCATCGGCGTCTGCGTCGGCGTGGAGCTAGCCAGCGCAAAGGCGCTACTAAAGGATGCATCCTTCTTGGGCGACATGCAATTGGTGCGTATTTTGGTGCGCGGACTTTGTGGCACATACTTGGTCGTGCCGCTGGCCAACAGATTCTCTGACGAAGTGGCAGCGGCTCCTCCAGTTCCGGCTGTGGCAGGCACATGCAGCTGGCCATTGATCTCGACTCGATTCGGACCCAGTATACGGACATTCTCATAGCCGGAGGTGCTGCTGATCAGGGCCAAATTGGAGCTGCTGCCCGCATGCTGCTGAAACGCTGGCTTCTTGTCCCGGGGCAGCGAGCCGTTTGTCTTGATACGATTCTGGACAATTGGCGAGGAGGTAATGCTGCCGGCGCTGGCATTGTGCAGCGCATGGCTGCTGCCGCTGTTGTTGGCGCTGTGCTGCAACTGTTGCTGCTGCCGGTCCGCATACTCGGTGCAAATCTTGAGCATATCCTCGAGCTCGGCGCCGCTGTTCAGCTCCGTATTGAGGCCGTTCATGGCGAATATTTGCAGGCCGCCGGCGGTGTAGGTGCCCGGTTTTGGATAACGATCATATCGATCATTGTTCACCTTGCCCAAGAGCTCTGGCTGGCCCAGCTGCTGCTGCTGCTGATGCCCCAACTGTTGCTGCTGCTGCTGCTGCTTGAAGACAGCCGCATTGCTGGGTACGTTGCAGTAGCCGGCATTATGGCCAATTCCGTTGGCCCCGCTGCCGGTTAGGGCTTTGGCATATTGATTGTTTAGCTGCTTCTCGCTGCGATGATTCTCGGCCAGATTGCGGGCGAAGCTCGCATATTTCTGGCCGAGCACATCGCGGGCGGGCATATTCACAGTGACCAGATCGGAGCTAAACACCTTGGGGCACTGCACGCCATGCAGATCCATGTTGTGGCTATTGCTGTTGTTGCCATTGCCGCTATGCTTGATGGGATTGATGATGCTCTCGTAGAAGCTCTCCATTTCCAGTGTTTGGCTATCGCTGGGTCGCGACGATTGCGTAAAATCGATGTGCGGCATGGAGATGCGCTCGTTGGAGCCCATTGCTGAGCGCATCATTTGCGCCTCGTCCGGATTGTTGAAACGCAAATAGTTGGAGTTGCCAATGGTTATCATGGCACCCTGTGTCAACTTCGCCTCCTCTACGTCATCCAAAGGAGCGCCGTCGATGAGCAGCCGCGCCTCCGGCTCTGGCACCAGAGTCACCTCGTTGCCCTCGCTTCTATATATGGTGCAGTGCAGTGGACGGACTCCGCTACCGTTAAGCGAGATGCTACAGCTTGGCGCCGATCCGATTGTTGTGTCGCCTGTCAATCAAAAAATGTGTTTTTTTTTTGTTTGTTTGCTTTTGTTTTTGTTTTTGTTTTTGTTCTCGTTTTTATTGTAAGCACTGAGCAGTTACAGTTACAGCTGTAAACTCTAACCGTTATTGTCGCCCGTTTTACCGTTGCGACAGTCGCTCTCGTTCGCTCGCACGTGCGTTCGGCTTGCGATTGAGTAGAGCAGAGTAGAGCAGCAACAGGCTGAGCCGAACCGGGCTGAGCTGACAACTGCGGGCGCTCTTATCTCAGCTCGCGCTGAGAGCAACAACAACAACAGCAAGAAGGGGACGTCCTCGCCAAGGCATGTTACCGCTATACCGTTGCGCCGTGTCAAAGATTACGCACACTGGACTGCGTTTTATTTGTTTGGCAGCAATAATTTATTGATTGCAATTCTTCGAATTATAATTAACGGTAATTCCGTCAAGTTTGTTGAAAATTGTTGTTTAATGAACTTATTAATTTTAATAAAAAAATTTTCACATTTTTATTAATTAAATAGCTAAAATTTAATTTCAGCAAGACGAAAATTTGGCAAGATTTTTTTGAGCAATTAAATAATAAATGAAATATAATTTTTTCTACAAAATGTAACTGCATTTTAAAGCAAAATAAATTTGTCTTGTAACTTAGAGCTAGTTTTCAGGTGGAAATATTTGAAAGCTTCTAACGATATGATATGAGGCTTAGACGCATAATCTTTAAGAGCGCTATCTTTATGATGGTATTTTGGACATACACTTGCCAAGATCCTAAAAGCTTAGAGACTCTTTGGCCACACTGTGCGGATCTTATCGCAGCGCACAATAAGAGTTCCGAAAAATATGTGTTGTTGTTGTTGTTGTTGTTGTTTATTTTTATTTCGTGCGTGGCTTTCGCGCGCGTTTCATTTGCCTTTTGAATTGTTTTCTTGAATTTGAGTTTTGCTTATCGGCTTACAAATGACCTTGGTATGTGTGTATGTTTTATGTATGTGTATGTGTATGTGTATGTGTGTTTATGTCTATGTGTGTATATACTTACCTATATGTATGTAGTGTATGGTGACAGCGGTGCTGAGGCGACCGCCGCCCAAGCTAACCAAATGGGGATCAGAAGCAGCAACACGCAGCGACGGATCCTTTTTCGTCAATGACATCTGCAAGCGATCAAAAGAGAAGTGCGAAAAACATCAGCGATCAGAACGAATTTGAATGCGAAAAGGAGCGACAACAAGATGACGCGATACGTGTATTTGGCAAGGCGTGAAATTGTCAACTGAGATGCCTGTCGGCGACTAGTTCAAGTCAAACACAAATAATGTACACCCAGACACACACACACACACACAGGCACACGCATGTACACACAGATAGAATTACACCTACACGCGTGCGCAGCTGCTCTAAATTGCTTTTGTTTCGTTTCCTTCATTCTTATTATTTGCAGGACGCTCGCTCACTCTCTCATACATGCACACATACGACACACACACGCACACATGCATTCACACTTATGCGTACATATATGGCAGGCGCGCGCGCGTCAACAGAGACACGTGCGTGCGTGCGTCCGTGCGCGCGCTCTCTTTGCCAGCTGCGCGTTTAGATGCTGCTGCGGCGTCGGTGTTGCCAGATCGTTAGAGCCCATAGGAAATCAATTGGAAAGCTAATCAATCAACGGTGTTGGGCAAATAAATAAAGAATGTGGCGTTTGATAACACGCACGCACACAGACACACACAGGCACGCATCAAATACTCTAGAGAGCATGCGTGTGTGGGGGAGACATGGAATGTAAGCGAGCGACACACACTCATTTAAGTTTTTACTTTTATTTTTGGGCGCGGAAATGACTGCGGTGGGCCGTTTACGAAACGTTTCAAGCGCCAAATTGGGTCATAAGCACCAATAGTGGCCGAGAGGCTACTTGAGAAAGTGAGACAGAGAGAGAGAGAGTGAAAGAGAGAGAGAAGGAGGGAATGTAGGCAGGAAGCTTAGTCAACGCAACAGCTACAACAACAACTGCAACAGCAGCAGCTAAAGCAAAAGCAAAGTGATTAAGCTACATCATCGTCATCATCATTATCATCATCAACAGTATGTGTGCCTTTGAGAGTCTCTGAGTGTGTGCGTGGTATGTGGGCCAAACGTATGGATAACTAAGAAATGAGAGCACCACGCTGCGCGCTGATAAAGCTTTCATTGGACACGCATCATTTTCATTTGTTACAATGTGCTGTCATTGTTGTTGTCACCGATTTTACTCCCGCCACATAATCACTATCAGTTGTTGTTGCTGCGATTGCGCGTGTTATAATTACAGTTACAAGTGCGTATCTGTTTAAGTGTGAGTGTATACGCGCGACACACCGGCTCTGTATCGGTCAGCGTACATCTATGTAAACACACATACACATACATACAGTCACATGCATGTGTGGACAGTAATTTCGTTAAGCTCTGCACAATTTGATTGTATAATTACACATTTGTGGAACGCATGTAGATCAACTCATGATATGTGTAATGCATGTGGATTGCAAATCATCTAAACTGCTGTATTAATTGTAATTTAAATACGATATATATTCATCCACACATTTTGCGATCCACAATTTACTTCGCGTGCTGCAGCGAGCACATGCTGCACACACCGCACACACACACTTTCCAGTGGCGTCTAGACTGCCGCCTGGTTTGACAACAGACTGGCCAGTGGATCGTTTCCACTGCCATTCCCATATCCATTTGCCCATTACAATAAACATTATGAAATGCATTTTTTGTTTTTATAGCTCACTTTGCAGTTGTTGGCAACGCTTTTAGTTTGCGTCTTTTTTTTGTTTTCGTTTGTTTTTTTTTGTTTTCTTTTCTTCCGAACGCCTCACACGTCATCTTCGGCATAGTCAGCGTCATCAGACAGACGGGCAGGACGCGACGCGGTGGGCGGCGCGGGGCTGACATCAAGAGTGCCAAGATACATATGTAATAAATAATCAACGAAAACAGCAACAACAACAACAGCAGCAACAATGAGCTGCCATATGAGTCACAGAACTGCTGCAGTTACAACACCAAGAAGAAGCTGAAAGACGAAAAGGAAAAGCAACAACAAGACATGCGCAGATAGATTCCACAGCTAACTGTATTTGGCTCTGCCTTTGTATATTAAAGCTCTCATTTATAATGCGCTCTTCGCAGAGTGTGAAGTGAGGTATATTAGTTATATACAATTTATGCATTAATTAGGCATTTTTCAGTTTTAAAGTTTTGTAGAGTATAGCACAGTTGGTTACAGACAGTTTTTTTTTCTTATTTTTTATTTTTAATGGGGCATCCGAATTTAGTTTATTTCAGATAAGATAAAACGCAAAACAATTTTAAAAGATATATAAATAACGACTTCCGCAAGTTACGAATTTTCAAAAGAAATTCTTATAAATACAATTTATAAATGCATATATAATTGCAATGTTCACAATAATGTTCTCCATTTGATTGAGAATGCATCATAGTAAAATGCGTAATAAAAATTTTATTTAACAAGCTAAATTTTAACCGGCTAATTAGTCACAATCTAAACAGGCTGCATAATGAACTCTCGAAATTTGCTGGCAACTGTTTGATAAAAAGAGAAAAAGCGAAAACAAAAACAAAACCACCAAAACCGCACTTCATCAACGTATGGTAGATGGGAGAGATAGGAATTTGTGAAGCCACACAAACAATGGGACAAACAGTCAACAGAAAGCGTCAACGCAATTAACGTTTCATTTTTTGCCATTGCCAGAGCTTATGCATATCTAACCTCTACACACACACAGAGACTTGTATCTATACATCCCCCAGACTACTTATTGGAGTTCCAATAAACCGTTGGCCACCCATTTCCAGCACATCCCGCGGAGCTGATAAATTGTTTGCTTTCGCTGCAGCCGCAGTTTCCTCTCCCTCTCCCTGTCTCTCGCTCTATCGCACCTCTGTCCGTCTCAGTCACTCCTGCGCTGGCTGGCAGGTCGTAAACATTACAGGAAAAATGAAAACGCATACATTGCCATTTTTAGTTGCCTTTATTTATAGAGCGCAAACACAGCTGTGTATCCAACTTGAAAGTAAAAACACCGTTTCAATAATATTATAGTGCGGGCGACAGAGAGAGCAAATGAAAAGAGGGAAGGGGGTGTCTGGAATGAGCAGGCAATCGGCATATATACTCAGTCACTCACATACACAGACACATGCGCATACATACATACAAATGGGACGAGTCAATGCATTAGCGCACCAACTGTCAATACTCTTATTTTCAATTGGCAAACGCTGTATTTGGCTGTCAAATCATTTGGCTTTAGTCTTTTACTTTTATGTCGTTCATACTCATTTAGCTTGGAATCTGGACAAGGGCAACGGCGGGCTGTGGGCGGGCTTAAAGCGTTCGCTAATTGAATTTGCCTGTTAAGACAAAATATTTGCCATGACTTTACCGTGGGCTGGAAAGTATGTATGTGGATCGCATTGGCGTACAATTCCAAAGAAGAGATATTTCTCTTATGTTTTTCTCTATTTTTTTCGAGCTGTCAAAAAATGCGAATGGGTTGCAAAAAGTATGTCAAACATTTTTAGTGCTTTGGAAGAGCGTGGGTTTTTCATTTTTCTTTTCAAAGTGGACCTCACACTAATTCTCAGCTCATTTTCGTAAAATTTCAATTCCAATTAAAGCTTGACTGCTTGTCCCCTACCACTGTATATGCTGCTTTCGAATTTACTTGACCGCCTACACTTCCAGAGACTGATGATTGTATTGTCTTCTGTTGGAAGTTGCCTGGAAGTATTGCTGCAGCTTCTCTGCTTGACCATATGTGTGTATCTGCTATTTCACGCCTGCCTGTTCCCTCCGCACTCGCACGCTGAAGTGGATCGTATGAGTGAAGCGGAGTACGGGAAAGAGGGCGAGCTTTTAAGCCAATCTGGGACTTACCTTGGACTGGCAGCCAAATTGTGGATGGCATTTTGGGCTAGACATGCAAACTAGTTTTCATACACATTAGCCACATAAATAAAATGTGACACATGGCGGACACAATTACGAAAGGTACACGACATGTACAATGCCTTTATAATTATGTACACACATATGTATGTATGTATGTTAATAAAAATAAACATTTACCTACACGGACTGCGCAATTTGAATAAAAAAAACGGCATGCAGAGCGTAGCCAAAAATTTAAAATAAAAACAAATATGTTTTTTTTTATTTTGCTTTTATTTGAGGCCGCTGGGGTCGACGACAAATCTAAATAAAATCGCGCGCGATTTTATTCGCGTGCGTTTTTACTTTGTTTATTTTGTTTATGGTTTGTGAAGGTCACTCTGGCAGCAGTGGCGCCGACGCCTGCGCACAGAGGGAGTTAAATTTACATACATACATGCACCCATTCATACATGGCAAATATCCCATTCGTACGTGCGTGCAATAAGTAAAACAAAAAAGAGAAAAAGTCACACGAATGCACGCATGCATACAAACATACATACAAGCCGAACTGCATACAGGAATGTATACACACATATACTTAAGCACGTACGTATGTATGTATGAGTGCAGCGTGTTAAATTTAACGAGCTGCTGAATTTATTATTGTCGCTGTAAAAGGGTTTAAGTGACATGAGCACATACACATTTACATACACGCATACTTGTGGATATTAACGTATTAGCCCCAACCACACTTTGCCACCTAACGGTTAACTGTGGGGGCGCCACTTGAAACTGTCAAAAATGAAGCTGTTTAAATGGCTCCCTGTGTCTGTGTGTGTGTGTATTTGTTTGTTAAGTGGCTTGTTAATTATGCCTATAACTCGCCGCATTACCCAAACCATGCTGAGCAACAATAATCAGAGCCCTGCCACTCGAGACCCTCTCAAAATGACGAAAATCTAATTAACACAACAAACACTCACAAATTCTTAAAGATTCTCGAAATTGCCGCCTGGACGCTGCTTGACTCAGTTCGATGCTCAAATTGAGTTCAATTGAAGTAACTGTTTATCATTTGACAGCAATAACAATATGGCATCATTTACGCATATTCCACTTCACTTCCACGTCTGAACTCTCTTTCTCGCTGGCCATCTCTCTCTCCCTCTCGCTCTCTCTCTCTA
The DNA here is from genome assembly GCF_003285905.1 of Drosophila hydei. NCBI lineage: Eukaryota > Metazoa > Arthropoda > Insecta > Diptera > Drosophilidae > Drosophila > Drosophila hydei. Next base: position 38,381 of record NW_022045726.1, on the reverse strand, counting down.
TCTTAATAGATTTACTCATACACTGGAAATTGCACAGAGCAAAATGTGAAATGCAAATGTTAAGAGCTGTTTGCTGATGTCATCAACGGAACGGCAACAACAAAGACAATAACAATTGCATGTAACAACAAAAGCACTTGGATTTTGAACAATCGTCATATACAAAACGACAAAACTTGATTTAACTGGATGACTTCATTAATGGCAGCAAACAAAGCGCGCATAAATATGCAAATAACTGAACAAATGTGTTTTTGCATACATATACATACATACATATTTACATTCATGCACGCATATAAACATGTAATCATAAAGGCAGCTACAAAACGCTTGCAGGCGTGCGTAAATGTGTGTGTGTATGTGAGAGAGTGTGTGTGTGTTTCGTGCGTGTGAGCGTGCGTGCGCGCTCGCTCACTGGCAGTCAGCGCACAGAAGAATAAACAAACAAAAAGAGCAACTAGAACAATACGCGCGCGCACACTCACGCCGCATTGTGCGCACTTGTCTTGCGTGTCTGGTTGAATTCGCGCAAGTTGGCAGCATTATTTCGCATTTTTTTTTTGTTTTTGTTCTGCAGGCGTAGGTGCGCAGAAAAAGACAATTCAATTGTAAATGTTAAGTGAAGTCTATTGATTCAATTGGCATCGACTGCGTCTGCGACTGCGTTTTTAATTAAAAGACAAGACAAACGAAGGCTACGCCTGCCATTCCAGCAACACATACCGAATTCGAACAACCCCCACACGGGTGATGCGTGAGGTTCTTGAACTCATCCGTTCCATAACAACTTGGCCTTTCCATACATGAATAAGGGCCGTTGTTATTTTGTCTTTGTTGCTGCTTTGCTGTTATTTTGCAAATGACGATGACAACAGCAACCGGAAAACGGATGCGCCCTATTTGGCTGTTAGCTGTATATATGTATGTATGTGCATAATTATATTAAATATGAATGCCTAAATTTTATGAATGTGCGTTTAGGGCGTGGCAAACAGCCATATTTATATCTTCTTTTTTCAATTTAGGTCATTTGGAATGGGAGCAGCTTGGAAAGGTGTTGCCATATTTTAAAAGAGCAGGAACTGGTTCGTTTGATGAGCGACTTAATCGATCAAAATGTTTACTATGTAGTTTGTGTATATTGAGTCAGATAGTTGGAAGTGCATAAAATTTAAAATGTAATTTGTTTATTAAACAATATATATATAAATGTATATGCATATATTTAATTATACATAAACAACTAAAGCAGTTAACAAGCTCATAGTCATACTTTTTGGACCACTAAATTTATTCATCAACTTGAACAAGAAAACTCAACTCACATACATATGAATGTGTGTGTGTGTGTATGTGTGTGTAGGTGTTTGTGTGTCATGCATCACGCACTCACACGTCGCGATGCACCATTAAAGATCAGTGTGACGGGCGGTTGACAAAGTGCGTTCGGTTTGAGCGTTTGCTCGGATGCAAATGTCCAAGGCCTTCGGTGCTGGTGCTTTGCTGTTTGTTGTTGTTGTTTTTGTAGTTGGTGCCAATGAACGCATTGAAACCGTTATGGCCGCCTTCAACACAATATATTGGCAATGTGCTGTTGCTGCTGCTGTTGTCGAAAAGTTTTCCCCTCAATGGAAAAACTATGCAGCCGGCAGGCAGAAATGCGCACAGCTGCAACAACAACAACACAAACACACAAAACGTGCATCGCATAAAAAGAAGTGTGAAATGGAAAAACACATAAAAAATAAAAAAGAAAAGAGAAATAAAACTCATATAGGCAGACACAGTTGCAGCCACACACACACACACACACACACACACACATAGGCTCACACATGTGAAACGAGAACGTTACAGGAATTTCATTTGAATTTAGTTGGCAACGCTGCGCGACCTGCCAATTGGCAGCTGCGTTTACCAAAAAGCTTCGCTTTCTAACTGCACTTTAAGTAGCGACACTTATAAAGCTCAGCTCAGCTCAGCTCATATTTGCATTTGCAAATATGTGTGTATGTATGTATGCAGCCATGCAAAAGTTCTTTACAGACATCTCATTGTGTTTATACCCTGTAGGTAAAGTGGATAGGGCATATAAAAGAGAACGTTGCGATTCTAAAGAAGTTTCAAATTTCGCAAGAAGACGGTTCTTATGCCCTGTTTGGCAACAGTGAAAGGGGCATATGTGCCCATACCGTAGCAGCTGGCTCAGTTCAATTTGCGCGTAAAACTGGATATACCCTAAATCGAACTTATATATTAGAGCATATGAAGCCGTAGAGTTAGAGTTGAGTTGCGAGACGGCACAACCGCTGCCCGCGAATGCGTGCAGAGTATCGCTCAGTCGGCACGGCACAGTGGTACGACCTGAGTGTAATTTGATGTGGCACAATCTCTTGCATCTTCGCTGAGGATTCAGATTTGAATTCGTATTCGTGTGCGCATTCGCTGAATCAGTTAACAATAAAAACTGCTGGCGTTGACGTCTGCTGAGCCAATTCTGAGGCACAAGTCACAGTTCGCGTTAAACGCGCTGCATGCAACATGAGCACTTCGTGGCATCCAATTGTGAATGCCAGCAAAAGGGATATAAGAAAAACTACATATACATACATACATATATACATATACTGAAAAGATGAACGAGACCCAGAGTTAAGCGCTTCATTTGAAAATTAAACTGAATCGTTTCATTGTAACTGACGCCCTTTCTATGCGATTTTCATAAATTCAAATCTTGTTTATGCAGTTGGTTGAAGTTCCCGTTTCACAAATTATATGTTTATTTATAGTTCTCTCATAACTGGGATCTATAATAGTACGTTTCCAGCAGTAGAGTTTAGAAAGGTAGAATGGATGTCCAATTGTGCTTTAAAGTCTACATTTCGTATACCCTGTTTTTGTTACAAGCAGGAGTTGCTATATATGGTCTGTATATAAAGTATAGCTAAAAGCATATGTATATTATCCATCAGGATCAACAGTCCTATATGTTCTGTCTTACGTCTATGTATAAGAAATATGAAAGCTAAAGCCTTTAAGTCTTATATGGACTTATTTCCAAGAAAACGATAGAGAACATGATCGATCTTTAGCTAAATAAAAATAAATGTGGTATCGTATAGATACTTCCAAATCATGTTCATTTTCTGTATGTAAATATATTAACAAATAATCTATGCTGAGTCCAGGGTATCTGCTAGTCGAGCAGTGCTCCACACAACTTGCTATTATATTTAATTCTAGTTAAATTATTAGGAAAGTTTCTAGTTATCTATAAGGTATTACTGCTCACAGTTGGTAAGCCTATGAAGAACCGTTAGGCTGCCAGTGTTGTAAAATGAGTCTATTAGCATTACGGTAATTTCAGAGCTTGTCGCTTGTTAGGAAAGATACAAAATTGGCAAGGGCGACACAATTGGTGTCACTGTATATATATATATATATATATATATATATGTCTGTGTGTGTTTGGCGCTGGGTTCCCATTTTGGCCCATTGCATTTGGCTGGCTGTCAGAGACATGTGTTTTTTTGTTTTTGCCAATATTTTTTGGTCTATGTCTTGCATCGTTGATGTTTATACGAGCTGCCTAATGGCAAACGGATGACAATGACAATGATGATAATGTTGCTCATGCTGATGATGTTGCTGCTGCTGCTGCTGCACATGCATCTGCATCTGCAACTGCATCTGTTGCTGTTGACAATTTAATTGTGGCGCTACACTAAATTTTGTTGCGCTCATAAATATTTTTGGTCGCAAGTGTCGCTGGCGGCATAATTATGACAGCCACTGTGTGGCACACAGTCTTAATGCTTATGCTACCTGGCCGCATCGTGTACCTTTACGCAATCGAAAATCATATAATAGCAGCTCAAAAATGCTAATTAAATACATTTGGCTATGATTCACAAACATCTGCGGAAAGGGAAGCGACGAAAACAGTTCGAAAACCCAATTTAGAAATACTCTATTCGGAAATGTATATACCTAAAGATACATTAGTGTGATGTAAAAGCTCTTACTGAGTTGGTTATAGTCTTTGGATATATCTGAAGATATTGTTGCCTAGATTTCGATCTATATATCATATACTGTGCTATGCATTCTTTACCATCTGTATATAATGTATATCTATAGTATATTATATATATATTATCTATACGATACATCACCTATATAAGAGTCGGTCTTACGCAAATGAGCTAATATATTTGGTATATATATATATATATATCTTTGTTCGGAAGAACACAGAATTGGGAGAGAAGAAATCTCAAGTCGCCAATAGAGGAGTTCTGTAGCTCAAGAAATAATTAACAATTCTTTAACTTTTGACTATTGAGCTCGAACTAATCTAACTCAGTCCTAGCTTTACTTCTTAGCATATTACATTGGCAACTCATAATACCCGCCCAGCAAGAGTAGTCAAACGAGGCGTGGTCACAGAGTGAGGCCAAACAACGAAAAGCAAGACCATTAATAAATCAAGTTGTAGCTGTCATAAGTTTCTTACAATATTATAGGGTATATGCTGGTATACGTACAGGTATAACACGCGCAGTACTTATGAAAGCAACTGAATAACTGTAAATGTGTAACAAACACAGGGTATATGCAACCGGCCAAAGTGATATCAACAAACATTGCCCTTTCGGTATCTGAAAGCTTTAAAAAAGCACGTTTGAGACACTTTTTACACTGCTCGGAATTTCGAAAGATATAAAGAGAAAAATATATAAAAAATAAAGGTGAAAAAAGCCACAAAATGTCGAACAAAAGAACAAGTTCTCAAGCAAATAATAAAATATGTATCTTTTATGTAGATGTACATATATCTATGTATGTATATATGTGTCATTATTGTTGTTTTTATCTTTTGCTTTTTATTCAAATTGAAATCTTTTTTTTGCTCAAGCCGCCAATTTTTTTTAAATTTACATAATTTAATGGGAGATACTTCCATTAGTGTGTGTGTTTCTTGTTTTTATGGCCTGTGGAATGCATGTGGATTCTGTTCGTATCGAATTTGAACTGTTAGAGAGGACAACCGCTAACTGGAACTTTCTTGAGCTGCGAAAGTGCCATCGTAAGCAGAAGCCCAACCCAAATAATAACAAAACCAAAAAAAAAAAAACTTGCGACTCGTCGTCTCTGCCGGCGTCTGCAATAACTCCTGCAGCGAGACGCTCTCACTTGAGAATTGTATGCCGCCGCCGCCGCTGACGTCGCCGTCGTCGTCTGGCAGTTTGTCTGCTTTTGTGGAAACCGGCTAAATTCCATTTGATTGGGATGCCTTTGCCTTTTCTTTTATTTTCTCATGCTGCATTTCACTATTGAGTTTCTGCTGACGTCGCAGTCGCGCAGCTGTCAAGGGCGTTGGGCATTTGGATAGCCGACGCGGTCTGCAGGCAGGCAGCGACGCAGCTTTCGATACCGTTATGATTATTGTAGTGGGCGCAAATCTTATTGGTCGGCCACTATAAGCGCAGCTTGGAAGCTGACGCATGTAAATATATATGTGTAAGTGTGCTTTGGAAGTGAACTTGCATGCACATGTACGTGTATGTTGCTTACCTTTTACGTTGTTATTTTATATATCTTTTGCCGCCTCAACTGTTGCTACAGTTTATTAACTGTAGTGGTTGTTGTGTTTGCCAGCGTTGGCGTCGTCGTTTGGCTCTTGTGGTGGTTGCTGCTGTTGTTTTTGTTGTGGTTGTTATTATGTAGCGCGGCAAAAAGGAATGCATTGAATATAATTTAGTTCTTTAATTCAATTTTCCCCATTAATTTTGTTGTGTGTGGTGCATGAAATTTGCATCTGAATGCCGCGCGCAACATCACACAAGCAAAAGCAAGAGCAAAGGCAAATGCAAACAAATACAAACACACCGTCTGTGTTGGTAAACGAGTTTACTTTACTTTTGGCGTTTTAAAACCGCAATAACAACAATAACATCGACTTGAATTGATCAATTACAACGCACGTAAATCACATTTACGGACACTTAATTCAAAACTTTTTTGTCTCGTTTAAATCAAAACAAGGCTTCAATGCACAACAAAAACAAATGGTAAAAAAATAATAATTGTTAACGCACGCAGACGCCGTCGTTGCCTGTCCGCTCAATGAGTTGTGTACGACTGAATCCAAAAAGACGAATGTTAAGTTAACAGAGCAACTGAGAACGCAACAGTTGGTTAACAGTTTAAAAGTGAGAGAGAGTAAATGATAACAATTATATGTACACCGAACAAATCGATAAAACAGACTATTTTTGGTAAATATAGAGGTATATTTGAATAAAATATTTTTATGTACTATTTGGCTATATTATTTATTTAATAGAGAACTTAGTAAACAAACATGGCTCTTGTAACGTAAAACTAACAGAAAGTATGTGCAAAATGAGTAACTTAAACGCAAATATCAGTAGACCAAACGCATAAAGAGCAATTGGAATTTTTGCATTTTCAATTTTTGCGCCAAAAAATGTATTTCCAATTAGAACTAAATAGATGTGTTTTTTTTTTAACGGCCTAATAAAAATGTCTTTTTAATATAAAAGTATTTTTATATAATAATTTGTAAGACATATTTGGCTTTAATGGCAGGAAACTTTTTAAACAATTACGGCTTATTTAACGTTAAGGTAACAAAACGCATGCGCCAAATGAGGGACAAACGCAAAAGTGAGTTAATCAAACGCGTTAAGAGCACTTTTACATGTAAATTACAAGCGCACTTAGCGCCAACTTATATTTATTTATAATAAAAAAAAATGTTTTCTTAAAAGTTCTGTTACTACACCTTCCCCTCAGGGACCTTAGCCGACTTTTTTGCTTTCTTTGCTAACTTCTTGATATGCTCGCTTTTGTCCAGATTGTTCTGGAAGAAGGTCGTCTCCTTGCGAGCCTGCGAAACCTCCGTCTGCAGACGTTGCTTATGGACGGCCTGCTCGTAGTTCATCCGTTCGGTCAGGTGCACCCACTTAAAACGAGGCAAATATTTCATGCTCCACAGCGAGTCGAAGAACTGCGACTTTTTCCGAGACGAGATTTGCTTGTTGTTTAGTAGCGGAACAATCTGCTTGGCCACACGTTTTGACTCAAACTCCACCCAACCTTCAGTGAAATGAATGTTGTATTTCTTACGCTTGTTCTTTTTCGCCTTATCGCCACCTAAACAAAAAACAATACTTACATATATTATATTGGGAAAGTGTGCACGAGTTGTCACTCACCTGGTTTCTTTTCCGGCTGCAAATATACACGCCCGATCTTGCCGAATTCACCAAGTATTTCACGGAGACGTGTCACATTCATATGCTTTGGTATATTTGACACATAAATGATTCCCTTCTTGCGTTTCTTCGTTTTGGCGGTTGGTTTAGCGCCGGCATTGAAATTGGCCAAATCCATTTCGTCGTCGTCGTCCTCATCGTCTTCTGTGTTGGGTGCAGGGGTAACTGGTTCCACAATCTCTTCAGATTTGCCGTCAGTTAGCTCGCTCGTGTCCACTGCCATCTCCTCATTGCTTTCCACTTCAATGGGCAACGATTTGGATTTTGATTTTGACTTTTGCTTCATTTGTTTTTAGTACAAAACGTGCGAACTGTGTGACCGTGCGTGCATAACATGAAAATCACACATATGCAATGTTTATTATTTACTCCACACAATGTTAACTACATTTAACAGAATGTTTATAACACAACGTAATGCAATTTAACATTTTTAGCACATCTACGTTAAACTTTAAAACTTCGATAACCATTCTTCGATATAATCAGGGCTGAAGTATTTCCCGCATAAAAAGAACTGCTATTGATAAACAGAAAACTGAATTTAGTTGTTTTTAAGTGTTGGAATTCAGTTGATCGCAATCATTTCAAAATGCCAGTAAGTTGTAGTAGTGAAACTTATCGCATGACAAAATATTATAATAATCGATGAGTAATTATGGATGTTATTTTATTTTATGTCTATGTTTCGTTTACTTAAATAATAAACGTTATTAATAATGTAATAGGCTTACCACTCGGAAATCGAAGAGTTCCATAGGCAGGTGGGAAACATGGCAATCTTGCCTCTTCGCACCAAAGTACGGGGGCCAGCGCCCAGCGTGAATGCTGATAACGACATTATCGATGAGTCACTTTATTATTTCAAAGCAAACGTTTTCTTCCGCACATACGAGGTCAAGGTAGGGCTGCGTCTACATAGAAAATTAAATAATATTTATTCATATTTTTATAATTGCAGTCAGAGGTGGATCGCGTACTTATCTACATAACTCTCTACATAACCGAGTGCCTGAAAAAGTTGGTGCGCTGCACGAGCAAGGATCAGGGCCAACAGGATCTTTATGCCTTGGCCATTTCGAGCTTTGCTTTACCTGGCGATGCGGGTTTCCCGTTAAACTCGGTCTATACCAAGCCGGACAATGCCGATCTCATGCGTGAGTATTTGCTGCAGTTGCGCCAGGAGACCGGCTATCGGCTGCTTGAGAAGGTCTTCGATACCACAGATGGTAAGCCAAACAAATGGTGGATGTGCTTCGCGCGCAGGAAGTTCATGGAGAAAAGCCTTTCGGGTCCCGCATAATAAGAATATTTCGAAAATCGACTGTTAAATCAATTTGAAGACTGTTAGAATGTTGTTGCAGCCTTGCTGCATGCTGCGACAGTGTTGGTAAACGACCACCGTTCGTTACTAAGAGGGCGCCAATTTTAAACAATCATGTAAAAGACAATGTGTATTCATACATTAAAATATATATATTTTTTGTTTTATTTTCTAGCTGTTTCATTTCACCATATCCAATTAAGCAAAGCTGCAATACGTTATATTTGGTAGCAATATAAATAGATTGTGCAAATTAAAATGACATCATTTTAAAGGCTGTTAAGGCGTTGCAGCCCTGTCGCTTACTACGACAGTGCTGCTTAGCGCCCAACAACTTTACATAGTGCGCCAATTTAAAGTAAGCTTTTAACAGACAATTTACGATCATTTATTAAAATATATTTTTTGTTTTTTTATCTAGTTGTTTCGTTTAACTGAAAGCTTATTAACAGTTGACTATTAAATAATCGGGCCACATACGAAATAAGCACGGCAGGCATATCTTAAAATTAATAACAAAAAAAAGTTATATGAAAAAAAATTACATAGACATTAGACTTAAAACTACGAGGACATTTAAACATTATAAGGTATTCACACGGTTACAGAATATTTACAAACTATTTGGCAAGCTTTTGGCCATAAATTGAGCCGAACTATTTAAACTCTCTAATAATCTCAACGACGCTCTGATAGGTGCCAGTGACAATTCCCAATATTGCGATGGTCAGAATGACGATATTCTTCAAATAGATCCAGGTGCCAAGGCCTTTCGGTACCTGGGTGCGTGTAACAAAGTCAATTATGATTGGTATGACAAATGCCAGTGATGTTGAGCATAATGCACCGATTAGTGAGATAAATAGGTTCAATTGAGGCACAACCAGGGCGACACAAACTAGAAAACAAAAGCCAAAAATAAATACATAAATATTAATACTCATTTCGTTGTCCACTTACAGGTCATCATTATCATGATGAAACGCAGTGCCACCTGCATTGTGATCGGATATTTTTGAGCGCAGCTATTGTTCCGCTTTACGGGCGGCCACAGAATCTTCATCATGACGAAAAACTGTATGGGGTAGCCAAAGAAGACACCCAAAGCGGCAACCATTTTGACAACTTGCGACATGCTGACAAAAGGCAATTCAAATATGATATACATTAGATATGCTTGGAGTGAACCATGTCTGCTAAATACATACACATCCTCCACGTCCAGATTGAGCGTTATGCTGCCAGCAACATCTTCGCCCCAGCGCATATAGCTGACGAAGCCCGTAAAGATGAATATCGATGTGATGAAAAGCATCGTTACATTGAGGACACCGAAGCGACTACTGAACTTTTCCGGCTCACGCATCGAATTGCGCAGCGGCAGGATCAGTGCGATGCCCTCGTATGAGAAGAGTGCGGTGCCAAAGAAAAGGGCCAGTTGGCTGCCGCCTGTAAAATAATTTCGCTCCTTTATCGATGGCATCGGGCCCTCGGAGAAGGCGATCGACAGCGTGGCAATCAACCCAAAGAGCAGCGCACAATTGGCCAGCAGCGATACTGGTGAAATATATTTTAGGTTTGTCATCAACGATGGTATCATCGCGGGCAGCAGAGTGATCAGCATTACCAAGCTCATGCTGATGTCTATGCCATTCTGTTGCATCACCTGAAATGTATTTAAAAGTGTTAGTGTTGCAAGGTGTCTAAGGGCTTGGCACAGAGCAGTGTTGGTAAAGTGCACGAAATAGTGCGTTATTTTGATTTGATTAGGAATTAAACTGATATATAGTAAACTAAATGAAATGTGAACCATTTCGCGCTCACCTGATAGAGATTCTCCGTAATGAAGACAAAGTAGATGGCACAGAAGCCGAACTGCGTCACACAGAGAAACATCTCGACAATGAGCTTCATGGCACGCGACATGCAGCGCAGCGGCCGCGGCCCATATTCGAAGCACTTCTCGACCGTCTCCGGATAATCGTAAAAGGTGGCGCCTGGCGTTTGGGCAACGGCCAGCAGGGAGCCGCGTATGAGCAGCCGTTCGCAATGGACGCACATGATCGCAATCACAGGCAGCATCAAAGTGGAGCCGATTAGACCGCCATTTTTAAAACAATCGCCCATGGCAAAGAGGCCGGCGCCTACGCTGCCCTTGAACAGATGTGTCGCTGCTTCCAAATTGCTTGTGGCATGACGCCGCTTCACAGTGCTCTCCACGTCCACCTTTTCTGGGTTCTTACCTGTCGGTTGTTGCTGCTGCTGCTGCAGCTCTGGCTTAGTTATTTCCAATGTTCTGCCCATGTCGCCTGTTTCGATGACCTTTTCGGCGCTACACTCTCGCTGCTGCAAAATGTAACTTAGTTTAGCCAATTTAACTAAATAATTGTGAATATTTAATTTTTTTCAACTGTTGAGATTCGTCTCGAGCGACACAATTTGAAACACAAAGGCGAGTGCAAAAAAGAATTGGAAAAATGCGAAAGTTCAAAGCAGAGCAAAAAGTAAACGGTTTCTTTGGATTGGAGGATAAGTGATCGAGTATGTGGAAGAGAGTGCAAATGGGGCTCACTGTGCTAACTGTGCTGTTAACCCTAGAAAGCCGGCGGATTAGACACGGCTTTCAATTTAAAAAAGTGGTGCATTCCAGGGCGAACATTTGTTTTAATTTTCGATCGGCACGTGTATTAAATTCACTTTTTTTTCTATAAGCACGATATGAACAAAAGCACCAATTATAATTCATATTTTTTTAATTAATAGTTTGCGTATAAAAACACAATAAACACATAAATAAAAAATTACAACAGAAAAACATCTGAACAAAATAATAAAATAATTTGGCTTATTTATATAAGAAAACATTGACCTTTTTTTTGGAAATTAAAAAAAAAACATCAACAATTTGTAATTATATAGAAGTGCTAAACGCGTCATAGAACTTCTAATTGGGGTGTTAATTGTTTCTGAAGTTGAGTGAGAACTTAGAATATATATATATTTATTGAAAACACTGCGATATCAGCACTATATGACACTATAAATCAAGGAGAGTGTTCTATAAGTATTGCAAACGTAATATCTGTGGGTTGTATGAAACGAGAATTGGCAACAGTGAGTGCAGATAAGCGGCCACCCATATGGGTACAAATCATAATGGCAAATCACAAATCAATTTAATGCTTAAATTAAACAAAAAAAAATTATTGATATATATTTTACTTTTAGTATGGGCGCGCGCGCTGTGCGATTTTTCTAATTTTTTTTTATTAGAAGCGTGTTGACGCGCCAAGAACTCAAACCAGACTCAATTCATAATATTCGAATTGGCTAAGAGCAGAGTATGAAAAGTCAGGCAGAGCGACAGTGACGGCGACGGCGACGATTGCGACTGCGACTGCGACTGCGTCAGCTGCTCTTGCATATGTAACAGTATTTTTGTGCTTGTGTGTGTGCGCGCGTGTGTGCTAACGGCATTTTTGCTTTCATACCTTGCACTTGAGGGCGAATGCCTGCCTAGGCCTGCGCCTTTGCCTCTCTCTCTCTCCTTCGCTTACGTTCTCTCGCAAGCGGGCAGTGCTGTTATCGTTGTTATTGTTGTTATTATTTTTGTTTGCTCATTGGCACGGGATTTTCTTTTTGCATTATTTTTGTTGTTGTTTTTTATCTCATTTTTTTGCAAATTCAAGTTTAGAATTGTTTAAAGTTTTGATTGTTCTGGTTTTGCTTTAAAAACATTTTTTCTTTTCGCTTTTTATCGAACATTGAAAAGCTGTTTAAATCGGTTAGCTTATCGCTAATTTTACTTTTTCAGCATTGCAAGCAATTAAAAACAAATAACTCATTTAACTTTTGTAATAACTCATTTTAACTTTTTGTTTCCGCACTTTAAAAACTTCACCATTGCCTACGTCGAATCCAGTCATAATCATTTAAAAATAGATTATTTAATTTTTTTAAATTTGTGTAAACAACTAAATATTGCGCGAAAATTATAATGTATAAATAAATAAAAATATTTGATTAAAAATGAACAAAAAGTCAAGGCTTTGCGCGAACGTGTTTAAAATGTAAAACGCATTGGAATTTTTTTGTTTTTTTTTTTTTTAAATAAAATACTTACAATATTATGCATATTGCTTTTTTTATATTAATACTTGGTTTATACAGCTTTATTTAATTTGTTTGTTTTTTTTTTCACGAAAAATTTGTTGTGTAACATAAATGTTATGTATGAATGTATGAATGTATGAATGTATGAATGTATGAATGTATGAATGTATGAATGTATGAATGTATGAATGTATGAATGTATGAATGTATGAATATATGAATATATGAATATATGAATGTATGAATGTATGAATGTATGAATGTATGAATGTATGAATGTATGAATGTATGAATGTATGAATGTATGAATGTATGAATGTATGAATGTATGAATGTATGAATGTATGAATGTATGAATGTATGAATGTATGAATGTATGAATGTATGAATGTATGAATGTATGAATGTATGAATGTATGAATGTATGAATGTATGAATGTATGAATGTATGAATGTATGAATGTATGAATGTATGAATGTATGAATGTATGAATGTATGAAGGTATGAATGTATGAATGTATGAATGTATGAATGTATGAGTGTACATTAGTGTACATCTACATACATATGTAGATATACATGACCAAAAGTCAGTTAGTTAGTTACTAAGTTAGATTAGGCAGCTTACAGCTAGTTAGTATTGAACTCTATGTATGGGCAATTAAATAAATGATTGACTAAGCAAATTGAAGTCAATTGCATTGGAATATGAGATTCGTATCAAGTATCAGGGTCAAGTTATGGGCAGATGGAAGCTTCACCCAAGCTTCAGATGAGTAAGCAAGTCTGATATACCCGCCTCTGAGCGGGCATCAGAAGTCAGTGACTGTGCGGGAAGGAAGTGAATGAGGGCTGTGTTAAATGTTAATTAAACTGGCACCGATGCCAATTACACGTCTCTGGTTCAAGGATGTGCCGTACAATGCGGCGTATGAGCAATTTATGCACGTGCCATTCGGGCAATGCCGCTATAAACACATGTGTTATTCTATGTGCATGACAATATACCAAATTCTTGGCCGTACGCCTCCGTTGAGGGCCAGGCAGCCGCATATTTGCAAAGGCGCATTGCATTTGTGATTGAGCAATCACCGATTGATACACCTGCCCAGCTGCCCCGCGCACTTGCAACGCATGGAAATTTACAACATTTAATTGATTGATTGTCTGTTGTTGTTGTTGTTGCTGCTGCTGTGTAGCGCCAGTTAAATGAATTGCATGGAATTCATGAGTTGGCTTTTCTGACCATTTCGTCTTCCATGCACAGATATATGGCGCGCATTGATAAACAATCAGTGCAACAACAGTGGAAACAAACCAATCGAACGATCTATCAATGTTTACGGAATTCTACAATTGGATTATATAAGCCAGGCAGCGAACCCAGCCAACCCAGCCAACCCAAATGCCCAACGGAAGCATCAGAATTCGCTCACTTTGGGATGGGCAAAGATCGCACAGATCGTGCGAAATATCGCTCAAAAATATTGTATATATATAGTACCTTTATATGTATTGGCTTTTTTATTAGAATCATTCAATCATTTAGTGAATCAGTCAGCCAATCGATGGGTAACTCAATGATTAATCGATTAGTCAATCAAACTACCAATCAATCAGTCAAGCCACCCATCGATCGAACAATCAATCAGATCAAATTAGTAATCAATTAATCAATCAAACAGTCAGTCAATCATTATAGGCCATCATTTACTCAATCAGTCAATCAATTACTCAATCTATCAATTAGGCAGTCTATCAATCCATCAATCAAACTACTAATCGATCAGTCCAACAATCGTTCAATCAATCAATCAGCCAGTCAATGACTCAATCAGTCAATTAGTTAATCAATCAATTAGTCAATCAATTTTTTTGTCAATCAGTCAATTAGTTAATCAATCAATCAATCAATTATTTAATCAAACAGTCAGTCAATCATATCTGTCCATCAATCAATCACCCAATCCATGGAACGCTCAAGCAAATTCTTCAATTTATATAGATTTACGATGTTTGTCGTGTCCCGTGTTCCGGGTAATAAAACACGATGTTCGCTTGGCTCCATTGTCGATTCATCAAGCTTCACATGGCTTTGGGCCAATTCGAAGGTCGCTGGGCGTGCGCTGGGCAATGGCAAAACGGTTTCGATTAGATTGATTTAGTTTCATGCGGATTAGATTAATATCAAATTCTTTGAATTCGTCACACGTTTTATGATCAGCGGCAGCAAAAGATTGTTGAAACGTTTCACGTTTACAATCGGGCGATACTTGGACTGATAACTATATTATAATATATATATATATATGTATATATATATAAGTACACAATTATATAGCCATAACTGTAGCTATCTAACGATTCAATCTGAATAGATTTAGATAATATTTTTTTTTCACATTCAGCTATTCATTCGACTCTATTGCAATTCATCAAAGGTCAAGTCTAGTTCAGCCAACTTCATTCGACTCCAAATGAGCAGAAAAACATTGTCATGGGGTGCTGATGGGGTACTGACTGCATAATACGCGTTCAGGGCTGACAAACAGTTAAGTTTACTTTGGCTCTATCTTTGGCGCAGGTCAAGGATGATTTAATGATTTTAGCTCTATAACTTTGGAAGTTAGATATGTGATTTGCCACGCCTTTCTAAAGAGGTTTTATGCACAAATTTTGGTACATTTTGAGCTAACAGAGAGAGGGAGAGAAAGAGAGAGAGAGAGAGAGAGGGAGGGAGAGAGTAAGAGGCAGAGAGAGAGAGAAAGTTAGAGTTAGGGAGAGTGAGGGATAGTGGGAGATAGAGACGGAGAGGGAAAGGGAAAGAGAGAGAGGGAGACAGAAGAGAGAGAGAGAGAGAGAGAGTGAGAGAGGTAGAGTGAGTGAGGGAGAGGGAGATCGCGAAAGTAAGAGGCAAAGCCAGAGAGAGGTGGAGTTAGGGAGAGTGGGAGACGGATAGAGAACGTGAAAGAAAGAGAGAGGAAGGCAGAAGAGAGATAGAGAGAGCTATAGATGCATACACTATATAGATATTTATACATATATACTCTACATTTCTATATACTCAATGGATCTACCGTTCTCTGACTAAAGCCCATCAACTTCAAGTTCCATCTCAGCCCAAAAGAAGAAATAATAAACGATCTATTGCTTTGCGGGCTATGAACCCATCATTTATTTACACTTATGAAGTAAATATTTATATATAATATATGTAAAAAAAAGATGCTAAAATAAAAACAAAAAAAAACTTTGCTCTTCACGAGACGAACTGAAACTAAAAACTATTTCGCGGCACATGATTCATAAGTAACTGTCATATATCGTCGTCTCATTCGTGGCACTCGTATCAGATATATATGTGTATAGTGGTGGTATCGCATGACCGATACGCATAAGATATATATATAGTTAATAATCTATGTTAAGGCTATTCGAGCCTGTTACTTTGTGGGGCACGGGCTGAGTCGCAGTCGCGTTGCTAATGGAGCTCCTCCTCGCCGAAGTGCTTGACAATCTGTTTGAGGCTCTCGTAGGAGCCGGTGAAGAAGCCCATTAGGGCCAGGATCAAAATGATTAGATTCTTGAGGCAGATCCAAACGCCGGGCCCCTTGTTCGGTTCGCTGCGCGCGATCAGCTCGATGACCGGGGGAAAGACCAGCGCCAAGGCCGTCGAGCACAGGGCTCCAATCAGCGAGATGAATAGCCCCAATGCCGGCACCAGCTCCGCTATGGCCACTATTATAGATGGGAGTTGGCTTAAGCATATCCGTTCAGTGGCTGGCTCTACTTACGCGTCAAAAGCACCAGCAGACAGCGAAAGATCAGCTCGCCGGCCAGTGAGCGGCCCTCGATGCCGCACACCTGTTTGGCGCTCGGCCACATGATCTGCACGGCGACAAAGAACTGCAGCGGATAGCCGAGCAATACGCCCGTGGACACCATCAATTTAACCGACTGGGCCAGGCTAACAGCGTGTGAAAGAACGTGTTATGAATATGATATGCGATCTCTTCAAGCGAGCTGGCTATAAAAGCGATCCTGAAGATGGGCGCGTGACACGAGGCAAGTTTCGATCTTACTGAGATAAGGCTGAAGCATGTCGTTGCAAGTTGAGTTTCGAACATAACGTTTCAGCTATCGAATAGCGCACATATCGAATGGCTATCGTAGATTCAAATTCGATATATTGTATATTACGATATTGAATAGATTTGATGCCTAGACAGAAATTGTGCTTTGATCATATTATCTGAGGTAAATAACTGATTTTCGAATATATCGAATATATCGATTTTGAATTGAATTGAACTTAGCATATATTGCATTTCACTAGATATCGAATAGAAATGATGCCTAACCACTTAAGTGAATATTGAGTAGATATGATCCCATATAGATCGTTCACATTGATATCGAATAGTTAAAAGCAGTTATCGAATGGTTACAATAGCTGAATTCAGTTTTCTGCATTGAAATGGAGCTTTTTATATAGCTGGAAATCGATTAGATATCGCATAGGAGCAATCATCTTAAGTGGATATCGCAATAAATTGGCCATATCGAATATCGCAGCGTTATCGAAATGATAACGGACTAATGTCTAAAGTGGATACTGAATGAAGTTTTCAGTATCTATACCAATTATCGTCCATGCTTCTTTAGCCTTACTCCAGACTTAGTTTGGTCTAGATTTGGCTTTGTTGGGACTATGCCGTTAGCACGCGTGGCTCACGCGCCAATCTTCAAGAGAAGCCATTTGATTGGGCTGGGCTTGCTCACATGGTATCGCCGAGATTGAGTGTTAGACTGCCGCCGACCTGTTCGCCCCATTTCATGTAGCCGACGGATCCGGCGAACATGAACATGACGGAGACGAGAAACATGCCCACATTGAGGACGCCCAGCGTGCTCTCAAACTGGCGGGGCTTGCGCATGGCATTCTTCAGCGGCATCACCAGGGCAATGCCCTCGAAGGCAAAGATGGCGGTGCCGAAGAAGAGCGCCAGCTGGGAGCCGTTCGTCCAGTAGGCGCGTTCCGTCACCTCCGGCAGCCCATCCTTGAGGGCATAATACAGCGTGATGGCCAGTCCAAGGATCATGCAGACATTGGCGAACAGCGACACCGGCGTCAGCCATTTGAGATTCGTTATCAGGGAGCTGAGCAGCACAGGCGCGAGGGCCAGCAGCATCACCAGATGCACATCCATGTCAATGCCGTACGCTTGCAGGATCTTAGGGTGCGGGAAGGCAGGAATTCATCAGCTGTCGCCAACTGAACGCCCACTGCTGCCAACTCACCTGCTTCACATTGGTGCTGATGAACACGAAGTAGATGCAGCAGAAGCCCAGCTGGGTCACGCAGATGAACACGTCCACCAATCGGCCCATGGTGCGCGACCAGCCACGCAGCTTGATCGGCCCATTCTCGAAGCACTGCTCGACAGTCGCTGCATAGTCGGCGCAGACGGCATCGCCGCGCAGATCACGCATCTTCTTCGAGCAGGCGATCAGCACGTGCTGGCAGTGGATGCAAATTACCGCAATCACAACGGTGAGCAGCGGCCCCACTATCAAGCCGCCGTTCTTGAACGCGTCGCCCATGGCAAAGAGGCCTGGTCCAATGTTGCCCTTGAACAGATGCACGATTGTCTCCAGATAGCTGCATTTTAATGAAGGCATGCAAAATCGATAAAGGATATCACACGATGTGATCGGTTATCGATTATCGGTTATCGGTAATTGGTTATCGGTTATTGAGTCTGGTTCAATCATTCAGGATAGGATTAGCCGGGATTGGGTTTTAGCCGGGATTGACACGTCACACTTAAGAGTCAAGTGGGAAATCGATAAACGATAACAAGCAAAATTATTGATTTAGTCGCTTGGAATAGGATTAGCCAGGCTTGGGTTTAGTCGAGAACTGAACTTCACACTTAAAATTACAGTTAGCTGCGGTGTTATCACCGTACATTTCTCACCACGAAAATCGATAAGCTATCGTTTCTTGTTATCACACTGGTTATTATCGGCACAAGAAATCGGCGTAGGATTAGTTAACATAAGCACTTAATACACACTTAAAATTATGGTTAGCTCAATCTACAAAGTTAGTCAAAGCAACTCATAAAATATGCAAAATCGATAAACGATAGTACGCACGATTATCGTTTCGGCTTGGTCGGGATAGGATTAGTCGGGACTTCCACTTCACAAGCAATACTATTGTTTTTAGAAGCTGGAAGCGTAGACACATTTTTCACTATACAAAAACGATAAACGATAACAGATAGAACTATCGAAATAGTTAAGCTGTATCAGGCTTAGCGCTTTACTACAAATGATGGCAAGCTGAATCAAGACACATGCTAAATGGAACCTTTTCAGCATGCAAAATCGATAAACGATAACACAAAGTTGGTTCTGGATAGAATTAGCTTCGATTATTACTTAAGCCTTAGAGCTATGGTTAGGATGGGTTTGGTTTTGTTGGTTTTCTGGGTTAGTTGGTGTTAACATTGGTGCCCATTTGTGGTAAGGGAAGTGCATAGATAGTGGTAGTTAGATCAGTTAGCTTGGGATTGGTTGGGGTTGCCATCAGCTTGGCTGTGGCCATACCTTGTGGGCGGATGGTATTCCTCATCGCTGCCAGCCTCCGGCTTTGAAGCTGTGGCTGCCTGCGCTGCTCTCACATCGCTCTCTGGCGCTGTTAGCTTTGAGTGATTGGAGCTCATCGCATTGTAGTTCGCATTGTTGGGGTTTGTTGAAGTTGTTGTTGATTTCTGTGGGACGCTTGGCTCCTTTGTATATTTTATTTTTTTGAAAAAATAGAATCTGAGCTTTAAAATGCAGTTTGCAATGGGTAAAGGAGGAGCAGAAACACTTTTGGATTTGTTTTTTAGACTACCAAAGGTTGAACAGAAAAAGTTTTAATAATGAGCTAAGGCTAAGTTTAGCTGAAACGTCAAAAGTCATAAAGGTGAACTAATCTATATTATTTTATATTGTTTATAACTTAATAAAAATATTGTTTATTGCTTAATAAAAGGTATTATTATAATGAAATATTTTTAATTTTAAGATTATATAATCGGGTATGCCCGACTAGCAGATATAAATGGAATACTAAAATTCTAACTTATATCTATGCATACACACACATACACACACACACAAACTATAGCTGTGTTGATGTTTGAAATGAAATATTTGGAGTTTTAAAGATTTTTATATGCCAAAGTCAATATCTGTGTGTTAAGATTTTCTGCCTTTTGAGATATTAAATTGTAAAAATTTATTTTCTAAAAAATGTATCTGAATTCTAGTTCTAAAAACAGGCAATATGTGTAAAGGAATAACTGAAATCTGATATCAATTGTTATCGATTTTGTGCAAACTAACAAAAAGTTATCGATAATTTGAAGAAGTCAGCTGAAGGGCTAACTTAGTGTCTTCAAATGTATGCCACTAGCTTATATACATACTGAGATTGATTTATTTATGCATATAGAAGGGAAGTACGGATGGAGTGAAAGGGAAAGTTGGATGGGAGAAAGGAAGGAAAGTCGCAAATAGACTGGAAAGTTGATGCAAATCAAGAAAAATGAACTATTTATTAAGTAAGTCACTTTTTCTTTTCCTAATTTCAGTAGGCTCGAAGAGCTCTATTGACTAACCTATGGCTTAGTCAATATACTAAATTGTGCTCCAGCTATTTCGACGATTAAAGAGTTTGCCTAAAAACAGTTACTGCATTCAAACATTCATATATATATATATATATATATATATATATAGATTCTCTATAGGTATATTTGACTAAGTCTGGGTCAAGTCCCGCTGTGGAAGAAAGGCGTTTTAATAGCTGCTTGCAATTGGAATAATGATCGTGCCTCATTAATAGCAGTTTGTTTTCGCTGGGGAACGTGTGAACGTGGCCAATTAAAGCAATTGTAAATCACAGTACAGGTAGGGGGAATTACCTGATTGCTAGATGCAGCGATATGAATGCAATAAAACTACGTTACAGTGAAGCATGCCAAAGCCAAACACTTGCGTATGTCATGCAAACTGGGCAGATTCTTTCGGCTCCCATGAATGGGATCGTAAATGATAAGAAAGGTGTGCTTAACTGAATCGGCACTGGCTATAATTTATGATGCCGAGAGCCATAAATTAATTCATTCGATTTCATTGAGCATTCTGAACGATCATAAAACTTCCATTAATTTCGCAGCGAGCAGAGATTCGGAAAAAAACCAAGGCAAATTATTTAACTCGTATTACAGACTTTACTAAATATATATAGTATATATATGCATATGAGATACAATATATCACGTGTATTACCTATGTAAACTAGCCGAGAACAAACTCAACTGGTTTGCAAAACGACTTTGAGAAAATATATGAAAATCAATTGGGCATGCTCGACTAGAAAATACCCTAACAGTGCGCACAGAGCTGCTGTTGCTGTTGTATATAGAAATGGAGAATCTGAAGAGCTGAAGAGCAAAACAAAAACTGATTTTTGATGGCAATTACTTTGAGGGTAGACAGAACAGACCTAGTATATAGCTCAGATCAAGGGTCGAATATTTGAAATTGGAGTTTTCTGGGCAAGGTATACGATAATAGAATTTGCTGAAAATTTATGTCTGCTCTAAAGGAATTTATTAATAGAACTCAGCAGTAATAGTCTTCAAGTTAGGCTTAGAAATTTGAATTTTGATTGATCTTAAAGAAATTAGATGATTTATTAAAAAATTTAATCAACATTTACTGCATCTGGCATGCAGGTATTTCTATTTAGGAATTCAGGCCTTTGGCGCTTTAATTCAACGAGATATGTACGAATAACATAAGCAAATGAATCTGCTTAGCCTGATCTTTGCTATAGACTTTAGAGTGTGGATCATAAATGATCAAGAATAAAATTCCAGCAATGTTTTCTGGCCTGAATGGCAAGGCATTTGTTGAAGCTGAATAGCTTCTAATAAGCTTATAAATGGAACTGATTACCAGGCTACGAAAATATTCCATAATAATAAAAAAAATCCATTCAAGATTAACAAAGTTTCCAACAGGAAGCGGTAACAACGGAAATTTTCACTTCTTTGCCTGGGCACTAAACTGATAAATTGATAAATTAAAAAAAAAAAAAATTATAAGTTAATTACTATAAATTAGTGTCACTCTCTATAGCAGATAAGCGGAACGCGCGTAGCTCTCTCGCCCCGGCGCAGAATCTTGGCGCCGATAATATGCGATAATACGTAATCAAGTGGGTTCAGCAGTTGCTTTTGGCTGACAATGTATGATATGCAGGTGATACAGCTGATACAGGTGACACAGTTGGCAGCGCTGGCTGCGTATACCTGATATGCCAGATAATCAGACGAATAGCTAAAACTGGGTCTCTGCGCTGGTGGAAATCTAGACAACAAATAAGAATTTGACGCTTATCGGCAGCTACTCAACAAAACACTTCAAAACAAACGGCATAAATTGCTGTTGTATTATTTTATTATTTGTTGTGCTGTTGCTGTTATTGTTGTTGGTTATTCCACATTTGTTAACACCAACAGGAAGAACAACGCGTCGGCTGGCATGGAGCAATACTTATCATGTTTAGCAACAACAAAAAAATTGCACTTTGAGTGCACCCACGCACGGTGTATGAGTTGGCGAAGGCCTGATATATATCGAAAACTACAGGGTATTGGACGAATACGTCAAAGCCAAGTTGTTAAATGTCTGTGATTTCAGAGGGGGGTATTTTTCATCAGTTTGATCAGCTACAACAGCTGAATCAACATGGTCGCTCTAAAACAGATTTATACATATATATATATATATATATATATATATATATATATATATATATATATATATATATATATATATATGTATGGCTGGCTGATAACTATATCTTGTAAATGCATGTAAATAGCAGAGAAAAATATGATTTGCATGGGCAAATCTTGCAAAATTTTCAAATTATTTTTTTTTTTTTGTAATTTTCTAAACAGTTTTATATAGATTCTGCAACATTTTTTAAATATTCATGTTTCATGTGCGACTTTTTTTTTGGAATTTTTTACATATTTTCAACAAATTAATTTTCCTTTAAAATATTTTTATGGAATATTTTTTAGCAATTTGATTTTTACTAAAATCTTTTTACAATTTTCAAATATATTTTATTTTAATATATTTTAAGAATTTTAATATATATTAAAGGTTTTTAAAATTTTAAGACATTTTTTATTATTTTCTAATTTCTTAACTATTTTTGGCTAAATCTTCCAAAAAACTTGAAAAACAGAAGTTTTAATTTTCCACATATTTTATTCGAAACTTTCTGAAATTTTTATAAAACTTTGACTGAAAGTTTTCATGTTAAATTAAACAAAACTTTTATACTTTTCAAAATGTTCAGAAATATTTTAAGCATCTCTTTTTAAAGCTCTTACGATATCTTAGCAAAGTCTTTGCACAACTACTAACTGAGGCTTATATATATATCAAAGGGTTCTATAATTTATGGAAACAATTTTTTTTCTATAAAAACTCTTCAGTTTCTAGAAGACATGTTTCCAAGCTTTAGAATTTTCTGAGCAAATAAAATGATGTAAATTTGTAGGATATTTAAAGTTCGGCAACCAGATATAGCTATTTATTCTAGTTGTTATTCATTTGAGAGGCAATGGCAGTCTGATTCAGTCGATTCAATGGTCTTTCAGTGGAAATTTTCCATGCTCGACAAGTTTTTCACTGCGACTGCCTCTGCAATGGCAATTGCAATGTTCATGGACATGGAGTACAACGGGAGGGAGGGGAGCGAGAGCTATAGTGTCTATATCTTCATAATTTTTGATAAATCGACTGTTAAAGAAACGGAAGCGCTGAGCACTAATTGAATGTCTCATAAGAGCCCAGAAAAAGAGAAGAAAGTTCGTACACTTAACCAAAATATATATCGTTTCGTTTGTCTCTCAATTGCGTCAATTGACAAGAACTTTGACAGCCTGCCTAGCTGCATGTTAAATGCGTACGAAGTCAGTGCATCGCTGATAAGTTGCCACGCGTTCACTCACTGATAAGGCTGTTAAAGGAAACTAACTTTTATTATTTTTCACTTTGCTTGAGCCTTAAGAGCCATGGAAATGGTAACGATTTAGCTAGGACTTTTCATATATATTAAATGAGCTGTGGATATAGCATTTTCTGATGGAGACTAACTGGTTATAGATAGAGCTTAAGTTGCTAGACTCCAGGGGAGTCATTGGAAGTCTTGAGTCGACAGACTTTATGGAATCAGATTGTTTCTTTGGGGAAGTCATTTAATAAAAATTGAGAGGAGAGGAGAGAGGAGAGGAGAGAGGAGCTTAAGTTTCTATAGATACTAATATGGAAAGTTCACAGATCTAAAAAGTGCTTATATAACAGTCATATATAGGATAGTTACATAATACTACTTGGTTGTAGATAGAGTTTACTTTGAGGGACTCTACGAAAGTGATAGTTGAACTCTTTATTTTGCAAATCTTGAAAATCTGTAATTTTGTGAACTGTAAACATTCATTATATAAATTGAATCAGATTGGCTCTACAGCGAGATTTGGAATCTAAGTGGTAAACTGATTAAGTTAACTTTAAGTAAACTCTTTATGAATAGCTAGAATATTACGTCAGCATCTTGAATTAGAGTGGAACAGAGCGGGATGAGAGAGAGAGAGAGAGAGTAATAAAAACCAGATTTTTTAAGAAGCACAAAGTCTTGGTGAGTTGATTACTATAAAGATAGATATATTATATAAAGTTAGAGTAGCTCAATTATGTAATATTTCTGTTGGCTTTTTCAGCTGAGAATTTGCAGAAAGATCTAGAAAGATTTACGTGTGGTAAAGCCTAGTCTAGTGCTTAGTTGACTTGATTTGACTGCATATATATATTATATATACAAAATTTATATACTATATAGAAAATATATATAGTAGCTGTATCTTACTTATGAACTTGCCTCGATAACAATCGAAACTTGAATAAGACAGTTTTTTCGTGCAGTGTAGCTGTAAGTTTTGTTGGGTATTTATAGCTCAAACGCCCCCTTAAAAGGACGCCTCTGCTGCTACTGTGCAACAGCTGTCCAGGCGAGTTGTTGTTGCTGTTGCTGTTGCTGTTGCAGTTGTTACAGCTGTTGCTGTTGTTGCTTTAGCTGACTTTGCACTTCAATATGCATTTGTTAGGCGTGAGAAGCAAATGAAACTGGTTTTTTTCCTCTTAACACAAAAAAACAAAACAAAAATTTAGCAAATAAATAAAAAAAAAAACAAATAATAATGTTGAATACGCACACAGCTTTGACTGATTTTACATAAACGTATGTATTTATGTATGTGTGTGTGTATGTGTGATGTATATTTATTTGACACTCATTTTGAAAGTCTTTTAACGCACACTCACGCACTCTCACGCACACACTTTACACACCTCTGCATCCATTTTGGCAGCCGCTGCTTGTTGCTCGCTTGTTGTTGTTGCTTTTGTTGTTTGCTGCTGCTGCTGCTGCTGCTGCTGCTGCGGTTAAAATTCGGTCAATGCACGAGAAGCGCTGGCAAATAAATGAACGCGTAATTTGGCAAATTCTTTTGGCGCGGCGTTTTTTTAATGATTTATTTTTATTGCCGCTTGCATTCAGCTTGTTCTGCCGCTTCTTCTTGCCACTTATTGTGCTGCAGTTGCACTTGTTGCTGTTGCTGTTGCTGTTGCTGCCTTTCTTTCGTTCTTATGTGTGTCATGAGCTGCTGCTGCTGCTGCTCCTTCACATTAACGATCCTTACTAAATGGCTCAGAACGTGGCGTGTGTTAATCGCTTCACGAAATCATCAAGACTGACGGCCCGGCCCGCCTCAGATTGGCGCGTTGCTGCCTTTGCCTCTGCCGCGGCTGTCGTCGCTGCTGCCGCCGCGTCGCCGTCGTCGTCGTCATCGTCGCTGCCTTTCGGACACTTTGTGTTTGGCGGCTGTCGCTTCTCTGCCCCCACATCGTTCCACTCCCTTTCGTTCCGCTCGCTTTCCAAATTCCCCCTGCCATAATGTTCCACTCTCTCGCGCTGGCTCTCTCGCACCCATGGCCAGCATCTGGCACTTCCGTGGCTCATTATGAAAATATTTGTGACGTCGTCATTGGAATCGGAATCGGAATTGGAGTTGAAATTGGAATCGGTTCTAATGCCTAACCGGTTTGTTTGTTTTTATTTTCTTATTTTATTTTTCATTGTTGTTTCTTTTTCGTGCACCCCCGCCTTAGGCAGCTGCGCAGTCGGGCGACCAATTGAGCGCCTGTCCAACAGGTTGTCACTCAGCCAGGCGACATGGCCAGGGCATCGGCTGCGGCAGGGGAGATCGTTCATGTTGTCGCAATTGCCCTACAAAGCAGTCAAGGTATATACATACATACATATGTGTATATCTATCTATATATCTATATGATCTCTCAATGTAAAGATAGCTCTTGAATGGAAAGCGATTTTCATCTGAGATCTGAGTATGGAATATGGCATACTCTTGAGATTAGAGTGTATCATTGTTATTATAATTCTTCAATTTGCAATCTTTTTTAATTGGTTTAATCGTATTACAGGGTATTTGGCAGACTCGTCGAAGTGCTAAACAAACAGCAATTGGCAGCGCCTCAAGCACACGCTCAAGTATTCACGCTGTCAACAAATGATCTCAAATGCCAGACGGACGAACAAATAGACGAAATAAGGAAACGAATCTGCATGGTGTTGCTAGGGTATTTGCTATTCGTTGCGGCAATAGACACATGGACCCTTTAATGAAGCAATTCGTTTATATATTTTATTTTTAATGGAAACGCCGCCTGTCTTTTGACGAATTAAGATCCCGGCTGTTTGGCGGTGCACACACAATCAGACTCACACACACACACACACACACACACACACACAATGCCATGTGTGTTGTTGCTTGTGACAATGGCATTTGAGACTGTCGTCTTTCATAAGCACAGTTTGTACATATTTTAATTGAAAGTGAGGAGACAAATTGGCGCATTTCTTTGAGCGCAGTCCGTTCCGCTGGAGGACGTGTCGCATGAAGTACCACTGTAGTTGACCTTGAAGCGTCCATAGGAGAACTAGGCGTAAGTTTAACTAGGAGAAATCGAATTCTATGTAAAGGAAAGGGGAGGATAGAGTGTGATTTAGAATTAGAGAGAGAAAGAGAAGGAAGGAAAAAAATGAGAGAAAGGACAGAGAGAAACAACGTCACAGATTGTGAAAAAGAAAGATAGAGCGATATAGATGAGAGAAAATTAGACAGAAAGAGACTGAGAAAGATGGATTTAGAAAGGGAAATAGAGAAAAAGAAAGAGAGAAAACATTTAAGAGAGAGAGAGAGAGAAGGAGGGAATGGAAGAGAGAAAAAGAGAAATGGGGAAGAGACAATGAAAGACATAGATAGAAAAAAGAAGAGAAAAGGGGAAAGATAGAGAGAGGGAGCATGAGAGAGAGAGAGAGAGAGAGAGAGAGAGAGAGAGAAGAGAGAGAAAAGAGAGAGAGAAGAGAGAGAGAAGAGAGAGAGAGATAGAGATAGAGAGAAGAGAGAGAAAAGAGAGAGAGAAGAGAGAGAGAAGAGAGAGAAGAGAGAGAAAAGAGAGAAGAGAGAGAGAGAAGAACGAGCATATATTGGATATACTATCCAAAATAAAAAAAGGAAAACCTATTTCCGCTTTTGATATCCTATATATCATCATGTATGAATGTCACATGTAGTGTGATACTTCCTGCGCTATTCGAGAACTGGCAGGGTATGAGAAGCATGATATAAAAGCTGGAATGGGGTCTTCGGTTACATTTCATTCAACAATTTATTTTTTTCACTGAACTACAATATTTATCCATTTGTTTATTAGTGCAATATTAAATAAATAAAGGTTGCGCCCACTGGATGTGGGATATTAGAGAGTGTATCAAGTTCATATGCAGCTCTGTTCATGGCTAGAAGTGAAAAGTGAAATTGACGTAATATAGAAAAACATGAAGAAAAGAAATAGAAATAGAAATATACCAAAGAAACGCTTAAATGAACGACGCACAAATACCCTGCTTTCAGTTATGCAATATGCAGTGAGGCAAGTTTTGAGAACATTTTATATAATTGAAGAAATGAAAAAAAAAAGAAAATTTATATATATATATTATATATATATATATATATATATATATATATATATTTATATAGAATATATGTACTCACGTAGGCAAGTCGAATCATGCAAGTCCTACAACTAGAAGCCAAATCTATCAACAAAGATCAATCAAATGGATTTCACCTGGCAGAAGACTATATCAATTACTGTAATTACTGTCTTAGAGCTGTAATATTCAAGTTAAAGATAGACCCATTAATTATATGGCTTAATACAGTCGAAAATATGTGGCTTTTGAGTACATTTGGTCGTCTTAGCCATCAAGTGCAGGTATTCTGCAGTCGGAGCCAGCTTCGCTTGGTAAGTGTGAGAGCTGCACAGTGTCGCTTGGACAAATATTGTAGGTATAGGGTATACCAATTGGCTAACTGGCTTAATAACAATTTCACTTGCGAATAACATATATATATATATATATATATATATATATATATATATATTTTTTTTTTTTTTTTTTTTTTTTTTTTTTGTTTGCATGCCAAAGCTCACTTAACAAAACTTTAAGAGCGCAAACTTCGTTCTTACTTAGATAATCTTGATTATGATTGCTCTTACTAATTCTTATATACATATATACATATATACATATATATATATATATATATATGCTTGGCCTCCATCTGCATGGGGGCCTGAAAAGAAAACATGCAATTAAAATGTTTTGCTTTTCGCTATTGTTTTTATGTGGCTTGCGATGTATTATATTATGATTAACTGTTGCTCAGCCGTAAATAGGTACGCTATGCTAACTATATGCTTACTATCTACTTACTATCCATCTCACACTGCTACGGCTTTCGTTCTCTTTAAGTGATGTGCGCGTGACACGAGCTGCATGACACGAGATATAGAGTTTTCATCAAGAACTTTATAAAATTGTTATCTTCTTGCTGTGATTTTATCATAAATATTTATTAACGTTCCATGTGAATGAAGTCTGTGAGAGCTATGCTTTCATCGGCTTAAGAGTAGGCAGCGTGATCTAAAGCATATATATCCAATGTGGGCGTGTCTAATTGAAATACAATAGCTAAGCTGAAATCAGCAAGACCTTAACAGCTCCACTTACTACACTTTATCTAGGGAAAACTTGTTGTTAACTGAGCTGAGCTCGTGCCGTGACACGGCATGAGCACGCGCCCAGCTCTAAGCGTTTGAGCCGCAATTGCCGTTGTCTTAAACGTTTTTTTAGTGACGCTCGAGTTGTTACAGTTCATAAAACTTGTTGCTGCTTATTGTCATAGTTGTTACACTAATTATTTACTGTTGTTTTTAGTTGTTGTTGCTGCTGCTGTCGCCACAGCAACTTCTTAAGCGAGATTCTCCAAATCGAGCCACGCCTGTCTGAGCGAAAGTCAAAGGCCAACGCTGAGGGGCGGCCGTAGAATAATGTAGAAAGTGAAAGAGATCTTCTTGAAAACAAAAACAAAAACAAAAACAAAAACAAAAACCAAAACTAAAACAAAGCAGCGACAGCGCCAGGCTCGCTTCGTTTGCCTGGTTTAAATGCGGACAGACGTGACGACAGACGCTGGACTGGGACAAGTCCAACCTGTCTCTCCGTATGGCATCCTGTAAGCCCCAAACTGTCATTTCGAATGCCTGTCAGCCTTTATTGCACAGATGTCGAGTCCAGTTTTTCCGATGAGCGATAAAAAGTGGAACTCACGTCAAGCAGCATGCGGAAAATGCTAGCCGATAATAAAGAAGTCTTTGCACAGTGGTGCCAAACGCTTGTTGTTGAGTCACAAATTTCGCAGCCAAGTGCCTGAGGTCTGACGTCAACGTATCTAAATTTAACCACAAGTTAAATTGGCTTGACAGGCAACTGGCACTGGCCAAATGTTTTTTCCTTTGTCACATTTTCTTTTCGCTTCAGTTTTAATAGCTTTAAAAGCCTTAACATTCCATGACGAAGACCAGTTAAGTTGGCTGCAGCTGAGCATCTCACACAACACTAAGTTGGCTGCGCTTAGCTGTTTTACTTTTGTCTGAATATATTTGCTTACCCTTTACGTGTCGCATTAGGCATTTTCCTTCAATTTCCTAAGACGTATTTAATCTTAAAAACAAAACAATTTGATAACTGGAATTACTTCTAATGCCTCCCGAATTTTACTGCCAATTCTAAGTGGTTAACGCCCCAATTTATGCATGAATAGCTTGTTTGAAAACATTCTGATTATACACATAGGCAACATATTGACAATATAATCACTTTCGAGTGCCTTAAGTACTTGTCTAATGATATATATTATATGTAAATCATGTCAATATCCGGATGTATAGCTATAGTGAGCTCAGTGGTTCGAACCACGCTAATACTAATAGTAATATTAATTCAGATACTAATACAAATACTAATACTAATACTAATACTAATACTAATACTAATACTAATGATAATGATAATTATAATAATAATGATAATGATAATGATAATGATAATGATAATGATAATGATAATGATAATGATAATGATAATGATAATGATAATGATAATGATAATGATAATGATAATGATAATAATAATGATAATGATAATGATAATAATAATGATAATGATAATGATAATGATAATGATAATGATAATGATAATGATAATGATAATGATAATGATAATGATAATGATAATGATAATGATAATGATAATGATAATGATAATGATAATGATAATGATAATGATAATGATAATGATAATGATAATGATAATGATAATGATAATGATAATGATAATGATAATGATAATGATAATGATAATGATAATGATAATGATAATGGTAATGATAATGATAATGATAATGATAATGATAATGATAATGATAATGATAATGATAATGATAATGATAATGATATGATGATGATGATGATAATGATAATGATAAGATAGCAATGATAATGATAAGATAGCAATGAGTTCTTGGATTCCAATTGCATTGCACACCATTTTGCCCCACTGTGCAGCTGTATCGTTAATTTTCATCTATGATTAGATCGACAATTTGCAATGCTTCGATGATTCGACGCAGGGCAACTAAATGCCATAACCACAACAACATCTACGACAAGGCAGCCAGAACATTGGCCAGGTGAAAAGAGAAGGTGAAGGCGTTGGAAGAGGAGGCGGAGGTAGAGCAGGCGGAGGAGGTAGCTCCCCACTCCCCACTCCCCACTCCGCACTCCGCACTCCGGTAAGCGACATCTTCACTCAAACGTTACGGGCAAACTTCAAGCAGCCGAAACTCGCTATATGTGGGGGCATTTGAGTTTCTCCTGCGCTTGCGAGGCGTTTGCTTTTGGCGGCGGGTCGGTGGATTTGTTGGTTTTGGGTCTTTGACTGGGTCGTTTTATTCATTTGTTAGCGAGACTCGCAGCCAAACGGTCGCGCACGCGTTAATACCAAGAATTTCTGGACGAGCTTAATCCAGTTGCCTCGTTAGCCTCGTTGGCAATCTCGTTAATAAACGCAAATTTATAGAGAGAGAAAGAGAGAGAGATAGTTATATATAAAAAATATATATAGACACACATATATAATGCCTGCCTTTCATATAGTAGTAAAGCTGCTAATGCTGCGCCTACTGCTGGCCAGTTTGTCGGGTCTGTCGGGTTTGTCGGATTTGTCGTGTGCCGCGTACGACTTCGGCTATCATCCCAGTGCCGAGGAGTTTGATAGCCTGCTGCGCGAGACGCGCACCTGGACGCGCGATTTGCTGGCCAACGAGCGGCGGCGCGAAGCCTTTGTGCCGCGCTACAACTATCCAGCTCTGGCGCACAGGCAGCCACAGCAGCATCCACTGGAGCAGCAGCAGCCGGAGTTAGACTTTCAGCTTTACAGCGATGATCAGAGCCTGCAGCAGCCGTTTGTCTATGAGACGGTAGCATCTTTAGAGCAGCAGAAGCAGCCACTGCCAGAGCAGCATGTGCAAAGCGGACTCATCGAGATCACTGATAATCTAGCAGCAGCGACAACAACACGAAACAGCAGCAGCAGCAACAGTAGCAGCAACAGCAGCAGCAGCAACGGCAGCAGCAGCAATTTTCCCATTTTTTTCACCAATCCTGCAACGGGCATTGTCTATGCCATTAGCGAGGTGGGACGCAACACCAAGTCGCAGCCGTGGCCCAGCAATGGCAGCGACAGCGATGCCATTGACATCTATGTGACCAAGGCGCAGTACGACGCCGATTTGGCTGCGCTGCGTCAGCGCTATGAGCAGCAGTGCGCGCTGAATGCGGCCGCAGCGCAATCGGTGCTATCGACGCCCAGCCTGAGGCCGCCGGCTGCAGGGAGCACAGCCCGGCCGCAGATCATACGGCTGCAGAAGCCCAAGAAGTCGACAGCAGCCAATGCTAGCACAGCGGCTGGCCACAACAAATTGCTGCACAAGCCGCCGCCCATCATGGTGGCTAGCGGTGCGACGGGCAGCATTAGCGGTCAGCTGCTCAAGTTGCCCACGACGACGGCGGCACCGGGGGCGGTACCGCAGCGCACGCCGAGGCCCAAGCGTAACAAGCGCAAGAAGAAGAAGAAGAAGAAGACGGTCAAGCGGCGGCCAGGCCAAAAGCTGTCTGCCGCCACAACGGCCGGGCCACAAATTGTGCTGGGCAAGCGGACGACAACCAGCGCGAGGCCAGCGACGGCTGGGCACACGGCGACACAGCTGGAGAAGCCGCATATGCCGCTGCCCACGGTGGCTGGCACCGTGTTCAGTGATCAGCCTTTTGTGGTGTCCAGCGGGTTCATTGAGGTGCCGCATCGGCTGCAGCGTCGTTCGCTGGATGCGCTGCCCGCCAGCTCAGCGGGCGCGCGACCCGTGAGCAGCGGCCGACGGCGTCCGAGCGGCAACGGCGGTCGCCGGCGCAGCAGTGGCAGGCGGCACACTAAGCAGCAACAGCGCGCCACGCCCAAGCACAAGGAGAATGCGCCAGCTGGCGACAG
The DNA here is from genome assembly GCF_003285905.1 of Drosophila hydei. Classification (NCBI taxonomy): domain Eukaryota; kingdom Metazoa; phylum Arthropoda; class Insecta; order Diptera; family Drosophilidae; genus Drosophila; species Drosophila hydei. The sequence goes on along the minus strand of NW_022045726.1, from coordinate 5,454 downwards.
TGGCTATCGTGTGCCACATGCGGTGCATCTGCTGCATGCCAAGCGCAACGGCAGCGCAGAGCATGGCAGCGGCAGGAAGCGCAGCGGCGAGGACGACTTCGATCTGCTGGAGCTGATTGCTGGCGATGATTATGAGGACAACGATGACAGCTACTTTGAGGAGGATGAGAAGGCAACGCACGTGAAGCGTCACAGCAGCAGCACCACCACCACCACCACCACCACCACCAAGATGAGGCCAGCGCAGGAGAACAGCAGCTCGGCGGAGGAGGGCGCCGACTTTGGGGCAATGGTCGAGGAGCAGCCAGTGCCAAGTGCGATTGATAGCAGCAACAAAAGCAGCACCACCAGCAGCACCGCTCAGCCAGCCACAGCTGAACCGGCCAGCAGTTCAGAGGAGGAGAAGCAGCAGTCGACGGAGAGCGCAGAGACGCAATCATCGACTAAGCACAGCCTGAGCAAAAAGCGCATCAGACGACGTCCGCCTGGCGAGAGCCACAATTCCGATGAGTACTACGACGAGGACAACGATGATGACGACGAGCAGGAGGAGGAGGAGGAGGAGCAGGAGGAGGAGGAGGAGGCCGCAAGCGATTCAGATTCATATTCAGATACAGGCATCGGCAGCTTCTTTCGCATGATCTTCTATCCCGTGCAGGTGGCCATGGCGCGCATCTTCGATGGCTTCGGCGGCCAGTCGGACGAGGAGAATGTGGAGGTTAGCTCGAAGCCGAAGTATCCCAGCTATACGCTCTATCACAGCGCGCACAGCAGCAAGGGCGACGACGAGGATGCGAATGCTGATGATGACGACGACGACGAGGAGGAGGACGATGATGGCGGCTCGTTGGGCAGCTGGTTTGGCTCCTGGTTTGGCCTGCGGCGGCGCACCAAAAAGATTGGCAGCACCACGGCAATGCCAGCGGCGCCACTGCCGCTGCCCACGCCAGCCCCACCCACAACCACTGAGCCACCCGGCTGGCTGGAGTCGTGGTTCGGCTTTGGCAAGGCCACAACGGAAGCGTCTAGCGAGGAAACGGACTATGACAGTGAGTAGCAACTGGATTGGGCTCGAGTCCAGGCATATACCAGCGAGGGTAGTTTGAAAAGTTGCGAGCAAATAAAATTAAAAATGGATCAAAATTCATTTCTTTTGAATTATGTTATATTGGTCGAATCGAGAATTTTTGTAACCACGAGGGTGGTTTGAGAAATATCTGAAATTAGCGTCAATTTATTTAAATATTGAAAGAAAATTAGAAAAATTCGCGTTTTTTTAATTTTAAATCATAAAAGGCTATAGTCTAATCGACAGATATTGCAGACATATACGAGGGTGGTTTGAGAAATATCAGGTTCTAGCATAATTTAGTTAAATAATAATTAAAAGTTACAAAAATGCTGTTTTTTTTTTATTTAAAAGTGTTAAGTTATCAATAGATATTTTATATATATATATACGAGGGTTGTTTGAACAATTAACGATTTTAATATGCATTTCATGTAAAAGAAAATAGAAATTTTAGAAACAATTAATTTTTTTGTACTGCAATCATTGTCGCATGAAAGTCACCAAAACATACGAGGGTGGTTTGAAAAATTCTGAAGTAAAAAAAGTTAGCAAGTTAAAAATACATAAATTAATAAATAGCTTTAAATGAATGTGTGCAGAATTTAACTCATTGAGCTATAAACTTTTTCAAACTACCCTCGCAAGTCAACTTTCTTTGACTATAAGTGGTCTCTGCTGACATATAATCTTATTAGAACTCATCTTCCATTTGAGTACGTCTAAATACTTTGCTTGAGCTTCTATGGCGAGGTGTGCTTAACAAGTTCTTGGTTAGTCTAGCATCAAGTGGAATATTCATTCGCTAGTTCTTTGTAGTTGTTGGAGAGCTTTCTCGAGCAAATACACTTAAAGTAGACGCAGCGAAAACCTTGCAACTCGCAAGAGTAGCAAGGCAATAGATACTTTCGATACTTTCTTCTTTAAATTGAGATTATGACGTAGACGTCAGGGATCATTAATGCTCAGTGGTTGGCTTAAACTGGGTATCGTTTAGTCAAGCGTATATATGTAATTAGTTAGAATGTAACTAGTTGAGCACACCTCGTTAGTTCAACTGATAGCCGGCACACTGACCCGCTCTCAGGTCTAACGGCAGCTCAGACTGCCGTCGGTCCAGAAGCTTCTGGCTCAACTGCTCAGCGAGTCTTCGTGGAGTCGGTTCACGCTTTCTGCACAGCCTGAAAAGCATTTTAATGCTTTTGACCCGCTTGGTCTGTCTAGTGTCGTAGATCCATATCTATCTCTATCTCTATCTGTCTCTGTCTCTGTCTCTGTCTCTATCTCTCCCTCTCTAATCTTGCAGAGTGGTTTGCCGGCTGGTTTGATCCGACGCCCAAGCCAAAGACGCGCCGTCGCAAAACGACAACGAGCACAACCACAACAACGACAACGACAACCACTTTGCCCACACCGCAAGTGCCCATCCTGACAATTGTGGATCCGTTGCGCAATCCACAGAATTGGATTGGCATCTTGGCGCATCACATTGTGAATGCGACCGGCGGCGGTATTGGCGGTGTTGGCGGCGTTGGTGGTGCTGTTGCCTCGAGCACCACAAAGAATCCGCTGCTGCAGGCGCTGGTCACACGCGTGACCAGCACGACAACAGCTCAGCCGGAGCTGCCGCGTCGCATCAGCTACGATAAGTATCAGATATGGCGCCTAAAGCCGCAGGATGAGCCGCAGGTGCGGGCACTGGAGCAGTTCAAGAAGGGCGAAGATGGCAACAAGCTGCAGTGGCTAAAGGGACCCAGTCTCAGGTAAGGGTCAGGGCCCTCAAGGCTTCCTTTCATATCTTCAATGCCATAATCGTCGATTGCAGAGGCCTCACCGACGTCCTGGTGCCGCCGAAGATGCTGGTGGACTTCCAGGGCACGCTCAACTTTGAGGGCATTGGCCACGAGGTGCTCATCTTTGACGTGGGCAAGGCAATCGCCTACGAGCGCAACAAGGAGGAGTATTTGTATACGACTCCAGCGGCGAACAGGCGACCCACCAAACAGCCAAACGCGCCACCGCCCATGACCTGGAACAGGTATTACGAGCACGACGACATACTGCACTATTTGGAAACGTTGCGCATGCGCCACACGCAGCTGGTTGAGCTGATTCACATCGGACGCTCCTTTGAGGGTCGTCCGTTGATTGTCGTCAAAATTAAGTCGAAGCAAATGGCCGCCGCGGCGAGCGCCGCAGCTGCGTCCAGCCACAAGCGCCTGAAGCACAAACGTCGCTCCGGCCGGGCCAATGCGGTGTTCATTGAGGCTGGCGCTCAGGGCTTGGCCTGGATTGGACCCGCCACGGCCACCTGGATGATCAGCGAGCTGTTGCGACTGATGCGCACGAACAGTGAGTAGTCCAGGGGCAATCAGAGATCACTCATGGGGCATACCTGACTGCAAGATACTCGTACTCAGACACGCGCCTCGACTTAGCCACTCGAGCTGGAAAGCCCAAGGCTCTAGGCTCTTCCTTGCTCAAAGCCCATACACTCCTTAGCCTTAGCTCTGTTCCTGTAGGCAACAGTTGCAATCCTCGCCTAGACTAAGCCCAGTTCAGGACTTTTGAAACGACTCCATATTAGATGAAAAACAAGTCTATATTATGTGGATATAAATATGGATTTTTGAATTGGTTCAATTCGTATGGTTCTGAAATTCAAACGTTCAATTTTGTGTCAGTGGGTCGTCGGTCTAGCGTGCAGCTGCTGCGCTTTTATCTGCGACGAAAAAAACTGTTGACATTGCCGCGCAGCCAGATGAGCCAAGTGGGCGGCTGCTTCATTTCGGTTAGAATGGCATTGCGTCGGGACCTGTCGAAGATCTTGCGGCCCTGGCAATCGGAATATCTCTTCTTTAGCGTTTGGCTGCATGAGCTCTTCGGCGCTGCTTGGTTAGACTGCGACTGCGACTTCGACGGTGAATGCGGCTGTGGGTGTGGCCGCGACTGCGACTGCGGCTGCGACTTCAGCACGCTGCTCCCCTTGCATTTGGCGACGACTGTCTTTGGCGTCCGGTGCAGCCACGACGGCGACTTCAGAGTCGCCCTGCCGCAGCTCGTCGCTGCGCCGACCCCGCTCGTCCTGACATTACAGCATCCGTGCGTTAACAGCGTTATGGCAAATGCAAGCACCAGCATGGCGAACACAATGCCCACGGCCACGTGCACGTTGCGATCGGCATTAATCAGATCAAGCAGCAGCTGAACGGCATAGTAGCCAAGTGTTATCCAAAAGGTGAACGTGCAAATAGCAAAGAAGCTGCCAAGAAAAGACCAAATTGATTAGCCCACAATAAGCGACTGGCAAATAGCTAATGCGCTCGGCGAAACAGGGTCTCGGAGAGACAGACGCACGGACAGTCAGTCGGACAAATGACGGACAGACAAACAGACAGACATGAACATGAACAAAGCCGAACAATCCTAGCTACAGGTATATAACAGCTTCAGCCATTAGCTTTATGGCATCTGATCAGACCAAGTCCGATCCGATCCCTCCGAGCCAAGTGAACCACTTACACCAGTATGCCCAGCATTTCAATCAGAAAGGTAACGGCCGAGTTGATAGTTTCGTTGCTGCATATCTGTATGCCCTTCTTGGACTTGCAGTCCGGCGAGCAATCGTTGCTGATGCCGCAGTTGTCATTGCAGTAGGTGCTGTCCACGCAGACGGTTTGGCCGCTGGCATTCAGCAGGCCCTTGTTGCCTTGCAGACGAATGGGCAGGCCTAATGTGTCGCGTCCACGCATTGGGCTCGATTTCAGGTGGGTGTATTGAGGGTAGTTAATGCTGCAGCCGGCTCGCTTCTGTACAACGGGGTCGTCCGGTCGGGGTATGCCCTCGGTCATGCTCGATTTGCGGCTGAATTCCATGGTACCAAAGGCCACAGACCGTCCCTCATCGGAGTCCAGGCTTAAGCTGGGCTTCTGATATTCAGCTATCTGCATATTTCCCCAATAATCTGGCTGTCTTTCGCCGATTATTCGCTGATCGCAGTGGCAATCACTAGCGTTACTCCCAGCCTGCGATGACGTCTCCGGTATCAATTCGTTGTTATAAAAGGTCAATCCCTGACCTAGGCCCCAGTCCCGGTCCATCGGATTAATTTCATCCACTCTACACATGGTACAGACTGGCCCCAGACTCGTGCCCTTATTCTGCGCCAAAGCCTTGGCCTTCGCCTTGCACTTCTTGCATGGGCAAGGCAATAGGTGCGACCCAGACCCAGAGCAGTTGCACCTACCTGACATCATGCTGCACTAGCCTAGATTTCAGCCAATCTAGTGAATGTTGTGAAAACAAATTTTGCCCAAAGACACTGACAGATTCTGGATACAAACTATTAACTCGGCTGGGGACTGACTACCCGACCGACATACCCA